>NC_134697.1:44259184-44601684 GCF_050947455.1 Rhinoderma darwinii | reverse complement strand
AAGCCATTAAGATTATTACACACTAGTGTCACAACCTTTGCCCATCTAATTTCCTAATAAACTGGTAAATATGATATAGCAGAAATAAACTAAAGATTGGGGACTAAGATCCCTGAAAATGCTATTTGAAAGACAGGAGTATAAATGAAAGCGCGCTAAGCAAAAAGGGTTTTTTCTCTAAAAGAGTAAGAAAAAAAGACATTAAATGTGTCCTTCGTTTGTCTACAAAGTATTCAGCTATTATTTAACCAAGCTTTTACCATATCAAAAATAAAGAAAATGACACATGGCAATGCACTTGACACCTCAAAATGAACAAGATTTGCTGGGAAACACTCACATTCATGTTGTACTGCATTAAAGCAAACAGAACAAAAAACAAAATCCTTGATAAAAATGTTGTAAAGACCAGAAAAACAAGGGCAAAATGAATTGCAAAAGAAGCCATTCTTGAATACAGTTAAAAGACTTCTATAATTTCTATAACATAAAGAAGTCCTCAGAAACTCTACATTTGTAGCAAAATAACATACAGCTAAGCTTTAGGGTCAGTTCACACTGAGGTTTTTTTGGCACTGATTTTGACGCGGAAACTGCATCAGAATCTGCGCCAAAAACCACCTGAAATTGCCCCCATTCATTACAATGGGAGGAAGAGGCCGTTTTTTTCCCCGGGCGGCTTTTGGCCGTTTGCAGGGGAAAAAAAGCGGCATGTCCTTTCTAGTTGCGGTTTCCGCCTCTGACCTCCCACTGAAACAATCGAAGGCAGAAAAATCCTGCGGCGCTCGTTTTAGAGCAATTTTTGCCTGCGGTCCTTGCATTAACTTCAATGTTCACGGATCAGAAACACTGCGAAAAACTGCAGAAAAAAAGCGCAGGAAGTTCAAAATCCACCTCAAAATTCCTGAAGGAATTCTGAAACAGATTTTTTTCTGCCTGCAAAAAACTGTGTGAACAGGGCCTTACAGTATCATATTTTGATAATACATGAGCTACATGCATCTAATTATAAATATTGAAGCATCATTTATAATAAAACAGAGAGGTACAGTGCAGACCACTTGTGGAAGTTAAAGAGGACCTGTCCGCTCTTCTCAAATGTAATAAATACTTCTATTCCAATTCTGTATAATTTTTTTTCTTAGAATTCTGTGTGGTGCCGCTCCTCTGTTATTACTTTTAGAAATGTATGAATACAGATGTAGCTGTCTTTTCCTAGACTTTTAACACATTAAATAAACAATGACTAGGTCTCGTATCTTGATTTTTTCAATGACTTTTTAATGGCTTTTGTTGTGTGATATCACGCTGCAGCAAGTTATCAGAATCAAGATAAAGATGGCTACATCTGTAATTGGACAACTGGACATTACCATTCTCCTTGTTAATAGGGTATATCTGTACACACTCTGAAACTTTCCAGTGAGTGCTGAGGCTGTCAGACTGCGCAAGTTGTTAAATTATTGATACTTTTGCAGATTCTCAATTTATTCATACATTTCAAGGAGAAATAACAGAGAAATAGAGCAACACACTCCAGAACTGTTATTTATGGAGAGTTGCTAGTATTGGAGTTTTAAATCATTTGGGTCATTTTATATGATCATATCAGTATCTGTATAACTATTTTCCATATGACATATTGCTGTATATAGGCATCATAGGACTCAGGACCTCACTTTAGGCAGGAGTTGAGAGCGGCTAGAAAAAGATGCAAGGGAAATGTGCTTGGGCTTCTGCCTGTGATATCAACTGATCTCCAAGGCGGATTTAGTGCTTAGTCAGACGTTTTTCACATCTGAGTTTCACCAGTGTGGGATCGAGGGATCCGTGAAAATGGAAGAAAATAGGACATTTTCTATTCTTCAACGGACTCTTCACACAGACCATTAAAACAACGGCCATGTGAACAGCCCCATTGAAAAACATGAATCCGCGTGACGGCCCTACCGTGTGTCCAAACAGCAGTTTATGACCACATGTGGGGTATTGACGAACTCTGGAGAAATTGCTTTACAAATCTTGGGGTGCTTTTTGTGCTTTATCCATTGTGAAAATGAAAAAAATTCAACATTTTATTGGAAAAAATGTTGATATTCATTTTTATGGCCTAATTCCAATAAATTCTGAAAAAGACCTGTGGGGTCTAAATGCTCACTACACCACTAGATAGATTCCTTAAGGGGTGATGTTTCCCAAATGGGGCCACTTTTTGGGGTTTTCTACTGTTTTCGTCCCTCTGGGGCTTTGCAAATGCGACATGGCACCCAAAAACCATTCCAGCAAAACTTGAGCTCCAAAAGCCAAATGGAGCTCCTTCCCTTCTGAACCCTGCCATGTGTTCAAACAGCAGTTTATTACCACATATGGGGAATTTCCATAATCGGGAGGAAGTGCTTTTCAAATGTTGGGGTACTTTTCTCCTTAATGTCTTTTCAAAAAACAAAAATGTCTATGTTTTATTGGAAAAAAAAAATAGATTTTAATTTTTACAGCCTAATTCCACTAAAGTCAGCAAAAAACCTGTGGGGGTCAAAAATGCTTTCTACAGCCCTTTATAAATTCTTTGAGGTGTGTAGTTTGCCAAATGAAGTCACTTTAGGGGATTTCACTGATTTGGTCCCGCAGGGGCTTTTCATATTTGACGTGGCACCGCAGACCACTCCAGCAAAATTTGAGCTCCAAAAGCCAAATGTTGTTTCTTCCGTTCTGAGCCCTGCCGTGTGCCCAAACAGCAGTTTATGGGGTATTGCTGTGCTCAGAAGAGTTGGCTTTACAAATGTTGGGGTGCTATTTATCTTTTATTTATTGTGAAAATGTAAAATTCTGAGCTAAAACGACATTTTATTAAAAAAATATTACATTTTCCTTTTCACGGCCTAATTCCAGTAAATTCAGCCAAAAAACTGTGGGTCAAAATGCTCACTTTAACCCTTGTCAAATTCCTTGAGAGGTGAAGTTTCCCAAATGGTGTCTTTCCACTGTTTTGTCCCCACAAGCCTCTTCAAACCTGACATGGTGTCTAAAATCTATACTCAACTAAAAAGGAGGCCCCAAAATCCACTTGTTATTCACACTAGGGCCAGGTGTGGGATATTTCTAAAAACTGCAGAATCAGGGCAATAAATATGGAGTTGCGTCTCTCTGATAAAACTTTCTGTGTTGCAGAAAAAAATGGATTAAAACAGATTTTCTGCAAAAAAAAAAAAAGTATTTTGTCATTTTCACCTACACTTCGCTTTAATTCCTGTGAAACGCCTAAAGGGTTAAGAAACTTCCTAATTGCGCTTTTGAATACTTTGAGGGGTGCAGTTTTTAAAATGGGGTGATTTATAGTTGTTTCTAATATATAGGTCCCTCAAAGCCACTTCAGAACTGAACTGGTTTTATTGAAAATGTGAGAAAATGCTGCTAAAGTTCTAAGCCTTGTAACATCCTAGAAAAATAAAAGGATGTTCAAAAAATGATGCCAATATAAAGTAGACACATGGGAAATGTTAACTAGTGACTATTTTGTTTGGTATGACTGTCTTACAAGGAGATACATTAACATTTAAAAAAATGCACATTTTTGCACATTTTTTGCTTAATTTTGAGGTTTTTCACAAACAAACACTGAATGTATTGACCAAATTTTACTACTAACTTAACGTAGAATGTATCACAAGAAAACAATCTCAGAATCGCTTGGATAGGTGAAAGCATTCTAAAGTTATTGCCACATAAAGTGACACATCAGATTTGAAAAATGGGACTGCGTCCTGAACATGCCAACTAGTTCATGTCCTTAAGGAGTTAATATTGTTTAAAAAGTTATATTTAGACTTCATCATTTTTCAATTTTACAATCACAAATGCATACCAGCAAAGTGTTTAAGTCCTGGCGGTTTGGTAATTAGCATTTCTGATAATGCGACAACATAAATGGATCTGAAAAGCATCTTCATTGTGTAGTATTCATTACCAAGTGCTTTTTGTATCGTGTGCAGACAACACATTTCATGTGCTGAGTACTAAACAGGTCTACAATTCAGTGGGAAGAAGTTGGTAAAATAAAACAATTGAATAGGGATTGAGAAGGAAATTGCTCATCAAAAGATAAATATCCAATATAACAACATCCTTCTTTTACATGGTTTCTGAAACACTGGCACTGAGTTAATTATAAGCTTATTATATCTAACAAAAGTGAACATTTTTGGATGAAGATAAGTTATTTTCAGTAGGGTCTCAACCAAGGTGGTAATCAGAATGAAGGATTTGTACTGTATTTCAAAGTTTTTCTCATTGACCATACTTAAATTAAAATATTAGGAATTCAAATACAATTTTCTATGTAGTTTATACTAAGAACATGACCACCTGTGAGCTCTAATGAAATGTCTGTTTTTTTCCCCCTTATAACTGGATGTTGTGTTATTCCTCTGTAGTTCCATCATTATTAATTGGATCAGCTTTCACCGAAGCCGTCAGTGCAGCTGACTTGACCAATTTGGCTTTGATGGCAGAACACAGGACACATAGAAGCTGTGTCTTAAAAAGTTAAAATAATAATAATTAAAAGTCAATTTAAAAGTTGTTTCAAATCATTAAAACATTGATTTATTTTAAAAAAAGTTCAAAAGGTGTACATAGCCTTTGCAGGGGTTATGCGGAGTGATAAATGGATGGCCTATCCTCATGACATCAATATCTAATCGATGGGGTTCCGACTCTTGTCACCCCCCGCCGAGCAGCTTTTTTGTAAGGACCGTGGAACTTGTGATGCTTCCCCTTCATTTCTTTCACTGCTTCATACTGTAAAACACTGACACACTTGTATCGGCAGTTAACAGTATTACAGCCTTCTCCCATTCCGTCAGGCACCGTTGGTTTCTGTCATGCAACGGATCCCAAGCTTCCGTTACTCCTGCTCACTGGCGTAGCTATAGGGGTCGCAGCGGTCGCAATTGCGACCGGGCCCCGAAGCCAGGGGGGCCCACGGCCCCCCGCACCAAATCAATAAAAAGTTACTATAGTAACTCGGGCCGCGGGCCCCTGTTACTATAGTAACATACTTTACTTACCTTCCTGGTTCCGGATCGCAGCGGAGGTCCTGAAGTCAGGCGCTGTGCGCAGCGCATGACGTCACAGCGCTATGCGCCGCGCACAGCATCGAGACGACAGAACTCCCGCCGCGGCCGAAGAGGAAGGTAAGGTTTGCCCTGACTGGCGGGGTCCGACTCCCGGGACCTGCCAATCAGCTGTTTTGAAGGGGCCGCAGCACTCGTACGAGAGCTGCTCCCCTTCATTCCTGTCACTTCATTCCGGTCACACTGTGAATCCGTGTCGGCGATTCACAGTGTGAGCGAGTAGTGAAATGAAGGGGAAGCAGCTCTCTGCGGCCCCTTCAAAACAGCTGAATTGCGGGTCCCGGGCGACACATCAGCTATTGATGGCCTATCCTGTGGATAGGCCATCAATGTTTAGGGACTGCACAACCCCGAAGCCTACGATGTAGAAGGCTTAGGGGCCCCATGAGACAGGATCACAGATTGTGTGATCCTGTCTGCTGGGCCCTGTATCTAAGCCTACATGGTAGGCTTAGATACATGGCCCATGTGTGGTCTGGTGGGCCATGTATCTAAGCCAATCACATGGTAGGCTTAGATACATGGCCCATGCGTGATCCTGTCTGCTGGGTCCTGTATCTAAGCCAATCACATGGTAGGCTTAGATACATGGCCCATGTGTGATCCTGTCTGCTGGGCCCTGTATATAAGCCTACCACACTGTAGGTTTAGATACAGGGCCCCAGCACACAGTAATCTTATACTGTATAAGATTACTGTCTGCTGGACCCTGTATCTAAGCCTACGTTGTGGTAGACTTAGATGCAGGGTCCCACAGACAGTATCACACATGGGCCCTGTATCTAAGCCTAACACACGTGTTACTAATCATTTTTTGTGTGTTTTCTTACAGGTTCGGTCGTTGGACTACGGCGGATTCCAGGACTACTTCGATGACAGCTTTTTCTTTATTATCAATAAAATGGTTTATGAGGGCTGTGTGTTTTTTATTTTTTATTTCAATAAAATATTTTTTCTATGTCTGTGTTTTTTTTTTTAAACTATATTACTACCGCCTTAGTAATGGCCGCCGGCTGATTGACAACATCCATTGCTAAGGCGGGGCTTAGTGTTAGCAGATGCAGAGGCCAACACTAACCCCCTTTATTACCCCGGTACCCACCGCCACCAGGGGTGCTGTGAAGAGCCGGGTACGATCCAGTACCTGACCATCTGTAGTGATGGTTGGCCACTGGGGTGGCCGCAGGCTGGTATCAGGAGGGGAAAGGCCAAAAACAGTGGCCCTTCCTACCCTGGTGATGCTAGGCTGCTGCTGCTTTATTGTATCTGGCTGGTTATGAACAATGGGGGGGACCCCACGTCATTTAAAAAAAAAATAATAATAAATTGGGAAAGAACGATGTGGGGTCCCCCCCCCAATTTTCATAACCAGCCAGATACAACACAGCAGCAGCAGGCAGCATTACCAGGGTGGTAGGTGCCACGGTTTTTGGCCTTCCCCAGCCTAATACTACCAGCCTGCGGCCACCCCAGTGCCTACCCGTCACTACAGATGGTCGGGTACTGGTTCGTACCCGGCTCTTCCCAGCACCCCTGGTGGCGGTGGGTACCGGGGTAATAATGGGGGTTAGTGTTGGCCTCTGCACCTGCTAACATTAAGCCTCGCCTTAGTAATGGAGGTTGTCAATCAGCCGGCGGCCATTACTAAGGCGGTGATAATAAAGTTTAAAAAGATACAAGCACATAGAAAAATATTTTATTGAAATAAAAAAACAACCCTCATTAACCATTTTATTGAGAATAAAAAAAAACGCCGTCATTGAAGTCCTCGTATCCGAAGTCCAACAACCGAACCTGTAAAAAAACACAAACACACAAAAATAATCAGTAACACATAAAGAAGCAAAATTATTATTCTTACCTGTCCTGGGTCCAGCGCTGGAGCCGCAATGTCAGCGAGCTGGGCCCTGTATCTAATCCAATCATGTGTGATACTGTCTGCTGAGCTGTGTATCTAATCCAATCATGTGTGATACTGTCTGCTGAGCTGTGTATCTAATCCAATCATGTGTGATACTGTCTGCTGGGCCCTGTATCTAATCATATCTTGTGTGATACTGTCTGCTGAGCTGTGTATCTAATCCTATCATGTGTGGTACTGTCTCTGAGCCACTGTATCTAATCCTATCATGTGTGATACTGTCTGCTGAGCTGTGTATCTAATCCTATCATGTGTGATACTGTCTGCTCAGCCACTGTATCTAATCCTATCATGTGTGATACTGCCTTCTGAGCCACTGTATCTAATTCTATCATGTGTGATACTGTCTGCTGGGCCCTATATCTAATCCTATCATGTGTGATACTGTCTGCTGAGCCACTGTATCTAATCCTAACCTGTGTGATACTGTCTGCTGAGCCACTGTATCTAATCCTATCCATAGTGTATAGGGTCGTAGTGTTACAGATATGCTCTGCTGTCTCATATACACACTTTTTTTTGGGCGGACACATATGTATTTGGGCTATTTCCCTGACATTTTAAGCCCTGAGGGTATGTTCACACGGCAGCGTCTATTCAGGAGAAAACAGCACCGTAATTTCAGCCGTAAAGGCATGTGCAGGCGTCTTTCGCTGCGTCCATTACGGACGTAATTGGAGCTGTTTTTCTATGGAGTCCATGGAAAACGGCTCTATTTACGTCCCAAGAAGTGACAGGCACTTCTTTGACGCGGGCGTCTTTTTTACGCGCCGCCTTTTGACAGCGGCACGTAAAAAAAAATGACCGTCGGCACAGAACATCGTAAGACCCATTCTAATGAATGGGCAGATGTTTGCCAACGCTTTTGAGCCGCATTTTCGGACGTAATTCAATGCTAAAACGCCCGAATTACGTCTGTAAATAGGGTGTGTGAACCCAGCCTTAGTGACGCCCCCGGCTGCTAGTGCTGCATTGTTGGGTCACTTAGGAGACCCAGCGATGCAGCTGAAAGCTGCGGACCGTCGGCCATGAGAAGTTTGCGGGGGGGGGGGGGCCCAGTAAGAATTCTTGCATCGGGGCCCATGAGCCTTTAGCTACGCCCCTGCTCCTGCTGTTGTCCTGTGACGGAGCAGAACTATGGAATCCAGAACGCAGATGTAAAAAAGCCCTTATCGTTAAAACAGGATGCAACAGGACACAAAAATTATGTTGACTGCTATATTTAGTCCGGTTGAAGAACAAAACCCAGACTGATCCCGTTTTTCTAACAATAGAAGTCAATGGCAACAGGATAGGCATCCTGTTGCATTGTGTTTTAGGCTTGATTCATACATAGTGTTTACTCACATTTTTGCTGACATTTGCACAGGTTGTTTTTTTGCCCAAAAACGCTGTGGCCAGATGTTAGTTGAATGTCTATAGTAAAACATTAAAGAGTCTACATACACATAGTTTTGGTTTGTGGCATCTTTGTAGTGTTTTTAGGGTCAGTGGTGTTGTTTTCAAGGTGTTTCTTCCATAGACTATTTAATAGGACTTCAAAAATGGCAGAACAAATTTATGTAAGAATTTACACTAAATAAAATATGTCCATTGAAGACACATGAAAAAGGACAGCATCCAAAACACTTAAAATGTGTATCAATTTTGCATTTTAAAATGCATTTGTGTGTGAAAGGGAGGCCTTTACGTAAGAGCACACAGCATACCCGAGTAAGAACAAGCAGAGCTGTGCCCATTCGATTACCTGCTGGGTGAGAGCGGTTATTGGCAGCTGCCCTCCAGGACTCACACCTGGGATTAGAGAAAAACTCAGATTGAAGCCATATAATCTTTTCTGTGATATGATCAATTGGGCTCTCCTTTGTCATTTCTTTGTCAGCCCTGGCATAGAGATTGTCAGGGCTGACAGTCTTTTACTGGCAGCCTAAAGCCTAACAAAGGCACCGAGAGATGTCCAGTGTAAGTCCCAGTTAGGGCATACATTAGTTATGCCCTAATAAATGTCTGTGCATTTTTTTGCACAGGCAGTATATACACATATGACATCATATTACATTACACTCCATAAGGGGACAAATTAAAAAAAAATTAAGTGTTACAATTAAATAAAACAAAGCAAAAAAAAATAAAAAATACATTACACTCGATTTTAAAAATGATTACAATAAAAAACATATACCTTTTAGATAACTCTCTAATCATAACGACCCGTGAAATAAAGTAGTTATGTCAATTAAATTGACCCTCCAGTAAATTGATTATACATTGCATTGCATTGTATAGTTAACATACCTTGTGCCAGCCTTCCTTGTGCCTACTGCCATTCCAGTGTTTTGGGCCTCTGTTGTCATCTTACTAAAATGGTCACTTCTATATACAGTGCATTCTTAGGAAGTTTTAGAAATACCCCAGGGCAGTGTAGGCGCATGTCTAAGACTTCCTAGGGATGCTCTACAGATGTGTCCTCCTTTAGTTTCTCTCTAAATCGGACATTACCAAGTTTTTAAACATCCATGTAAAAAAAAAAAGCATACCTCCGACGGCAAGCCTCTGACAAATGTTATCTGTCGCACCCATAGACTCCTTTGTTAAAAAAGTTATAGGTTACAGCCATCCAGTAAAAAACATATACACTATTTACTGGTTGGCACGAGATTGTATTGAATTGTATAATTTAATGCAATTCTAGAAAAAGTAAGGATTCAAGAAAAAGTAAGGATGGATGTAAATAGGAAAGTCTGAGACTTCTTTGGCCATTTTGGAAAGATGACAACAGGGGACCGAAACGCTGAAATGGCGACCAGATCATTCAGGACGAGGGTATTAGGTATGTTGACTATACATTTGCAATGCTGTCTAGTTTTTTCTTTACTATTTTTACTGCTGGAAGGTCGCTTTAGGATACAAGATTTATTAACTGTACAAAGGATCTGGGAACATTCTACACGTGTGGAGGAAAGGCGATTCAGAGACCCATCGTTTTTTTTAGGGATTGTGACATTGTAAAAAGTTTCTATAAGTTAAACGTTAACCTTGATGTACCCCTAAATTATATCTAAAAAATCTACAATGTGTCCTGCAAAAAAATGCATTAAACAGCAAGTAAACATAAAATAAAAGAGTTCCTGTTGTCCTTATAGACAAAATTGACTCAGTCGTTAAGGAGATCCAACATTAAAAGCAGGTGAGGTAATGCATATTAGATTTCCAACAACATTTATACTGCACTGCAGCTATCTTGTTGCTGCCTAGAATGCCTACTATAAAAGGTGATTTCACACAGGCAGATATTTGTCCGTGTTTTCACCTTTAAATGAGTGCCGATCGACAGCACAGCTTGTTGATTGGCGCTCGTTTTCACCCTTCAAATGGAGCAATAATGGTTTAGTATGGGGGTGAACGATCGTTAATACGATCATTTATCCCCGTTATTTGCATCATGTCGGCAGCCCATCTCCCCACAGGGAGATGGTCTGCCGACTAGCGATGTGCTGATCTTTCTCCTGTTTACACAGGGAAATTATTGGGAACGAGCGTTTGTTGTATGAATCATTCATCCAATTATTGGCCCCTGTAAAAAAGCCTTAAGACATACAAGTCCCCCGCCCCCCTCCAGCTTGGGTAAAAAATAATGGCAATTTCTAAATTACTCCATAGTTTAGTTTACACTGGAGTATGTGCAGAGAGTTATATCCTGTACAGGTTCCCTAACTGCTCATGAAAACCATTTGCTCGGGAACTGAAGGTGATGCATACTAAAGGACCTGCTTGTAAGATGACCTCCATGGATCTCAGGAGTAGTTGGGACCAGGTAAGTATACCTTTGGGGTGGGGTAGACATCATCCCTCTGGGTAAAAGCGATATCTTTAACTTTTTCCCGAAAGGTAACGTTAATTGGATATTCCTTAATTACTATGCATAAATATACATTCTGCCAACAAAGAGAAGCAAATGGGGCTGAGGCTGCATTGGAGGCACTATCAGGGGCCTCCGTCGCTGATCCGGCTTAGATTACCGGAGACAATAGTGCAGCATGCTGCGCTATTGTCTCCTGTAAAATCACATAAACCCTGACAGAAAGCCAAAGGAACTTATTAAAGACAATGGGTTCTGTCGGCCGCTGGTGCCATCCATTGTGCAACAGAACCATTGTTTGCATTATTTCCTTGTTCTGATCCTCTGACGATGCAGAACAACGGAATGATAGAACACAGGTGTGAACACAGCATAAGCTGAAATACAAGACACTGACAATGAACAACAGTCGTGCTGGAAAGCAGACATTTTTTTCTTATTTTAGATAAACTCACCCCAAAGAATTCCACTCTTTCCCCACAACGGGAAGCAAATAAAAAAATATATTGTCCCCTCTTATCTATTTCTTCAGAATTGTTATATTCTTAACTCAAAGATTTTGTCCACTCATCAACAAATTTCATCTTGTTACCCTATATGTTTTTTTAAAAATTTCACTTTTTTTTTTGGGGGGGGGGGGGGGGATATAATTTCTCCAAAAGAGCCATTTTAATAATTGATACCACCCAAGCTGCACAATCTGGACTTTTTAAATATTATTCGGGGCCTGAGGGGTGATGCTTGACTCAAAGAACACCAAAGAGAGAATCCCTGTGTCATGCACTGCCCCTCAGACCCTGCAATAGGCATTACACAGTGTATGAGTTTTGTCCCAAGTGTTCCTTTAATTATGTTACAATGGAATACATATCATAACCTCCCATTCAATATTAACATAAAAGACCCTTGGCAATACCTCAAATGTCCTGGTACATTACCAACGGCACTTGAGACAGGGCCAGAGCTAATGGACCCAATCATCATTTTGCATACATATAGTGAGTTGTACGGAACCACATTGTGCATTGTATTGTGGGCCGGTAAGTTCTGTGATACACATTTCACAGATCAAGAACTCTGTCCGATATACCTGGAAAATAAAAATAAAAAATCTGCATATTACACCATATTGTGATAGTGTGATGCGTGACCCCATTAAAATGCATTAACACCGTATTCAGGATCAGTGTGATGCGGATCACAAATATGCTTGTATTCATCATGATTTATATATTAATATTATTTCGATTTCTAATAAATAATGTCTTAAAATACAGTTCCACAAGTGGTGAGCAACAGTTTTGATGTAATATACGGACATCTACTCCTTCCTGGCATTATCTTCTATTTCTTTGTTTATTTTTTGGGAACTTTACGGATTAGGTTGTTTTTCCTCTTGCTGACCTTTGAAAGCCTTATTATTTACTTTGCTTTGTTCTGTGTAACCTGCCAAATTTCTCAATTGTGTCACTCGTAAGCTTGCCTTAAGCTTTGAAGCTTTTATTCATTTGAGCATTTCAGATGACTTTAGATAATGTTTTAAGAACCTCTATTTTTTCCATTGCACATTTTTCTATGTATTATAGGATGTACTTGGATACCTATTCATATTACAATAACAAATGCAATGGTTAAGGGGACACTCCTACCTACTACATAAGAATATGATAATACATTTTACAACAAAAAAACAATACCGAAAATCGTTTTTTTTTCTATATTCACGCCGCAAAAATAAATTACATATCTTACACAGTATATATTTTGTACCCCCAAACTGTGCAGGAAATAAAATACAACTTCTCTCGCATATAACAAGGCCTCATACAGCCACGTCAATGGAAAAATAAAAGCATTAAGGCTGCTGAAAGGCAGAGAGGCAAAAACTGAAAAATGTAGCTGGTCATTAAGGCCATTTTAGGCCTGGTCATAAATAGGGGAAATCGAAGTCACTATAATGGGTCTCCAAGTAAGGAATTTTATCTGGTAGCCAGTGCGTAGAACAGCTACAAAATGCATCTCTTGAGTATCCAGTATGTCCATCCATTACACAAATAGCATTCGGATTTCAATAGAAATCATATAATGCTTAATTTCTAGTGCGGTGGCACTGCTGGAAAATTGAACACTAACTGCTTGGTTCCTCCACAGATTATAGTTTATCACTGGGGGTCCCAGCAAAGGGCCACCCTGTGGTCAGTTTATCATTGGGGAACCCTTCTTGTCAATGCAGACAAGACATTTAATGACTATAAAACAGAATTACATCAATAAATTTTTAAACCTCAAACACAATGGAATTCAAGCTTTGGGATTGGGTACTGGTTCTTCGGTATGTTTGCAGCAAAGATGCTAAAACAATCCACCTGAAAACTGGTTCCCCTATTTATTGTTCCTCAAGGCACATTATCCAATGGATTTCGAGATTTGTAAGAACTCTTTTGACGCGCATAATAGTTTTATCACAGTTTGGATTGAAAGAGCTACCAAAGGAAATTGGTTGTCAAACTGATCATATATGGCACTGATATGTATGAAAATATCTTTTTTTAAATACACTATAGTACTGTATATTCTAAAGTTTAACTTTACACTTTAATTCACCATATTTAAAACCGGTGGAAAATAAGGACATCGATTTGTGTATTTAATCTCAGTGAATCACTAATGATACCATTAAGTGTTCACAATTCAATATAAAAACATCCAATGTTCTCAAGCATTCCAATTAGTCAGAGCTATGCCGCTCACATGTAGTCAATATCAAGTAGTTTGTTGATTTTACCAGCTTATAATAATACATGCTATTCACGCAGGAACTTAATGGGCATGAAATGCACTTTCATGTGTTTTTCTTCAAAAGGGGACAAAACAGGAGTGCAAAAGGGATCCAGAGATTTGATGGAGATTTTTAAAAGTAGGAATTGGATCAATAATGCAGAAGACTGAAACATCTTCAAAGACAGCAAGATTTAAGAACATAAGGTCAAGTACAGGAATTGGAGGTGAGTGGGATCAAGGAAACCATGAACAAGATGCAATGGATTCAAAGCATATTTTTTTCAATAAGAACAAGAAGAATAATCAAAATTGGAAAGTTCAAAAGACAAAAATAAAAGTATAAAATGACTGAGCTTGTATTTAAATTAGTTATGTCACACAAAATGCTGATTTCTCAGTCAAATCAAATGTATAAATAAATAAAGGCTGGGAAGCATGTATATATTACAATTATTAAAGAGTTTTCTGGAATTTTAAAAAAATATATATCACTAATATATTGTCATTATGTATTCTACCCCCAGCCCCGCTGGACAAAATCTATTGCCATTATTTTTTTTTAAACATTAGTTTTTTATTGGTTTTAAACAAAGAAAAACATTGTTGTACATATGCATACAAAATGTACCATCCAAAAGATGATCAAAAAACAAAATAATACCATCCAGTACAACTGAGGTAGGCAAACTAAAAACACCATCTTGGAAGGGAAGATGGGAAGGAAAGGGGAGGGACAGGGAAACAAGGACAATTTTCGTAGTACATTCTTATATCCTTTATTGTGTTCCACCAATCTTAACCACCGCACCAACTCTGTTGGATAGTCACTGTAGTCCATGTGAAAGCCCCGAGTTACCTTCATCTGCCTCAACCTGGGAACATCTCAGTCCACCTTTGCCACTGGGCTGTAAACCTACTCATTCTGTTCTGACGGAGTGCAAATAATCTTTCATATACACAATGGGATGAGACTTTTTCTATAATCTCTCTCAAGGACGGGACCGAGACTGACTTCCAATTTTTGGCCACCAATAATTTAACTGATGGACATATATGGCAAACCAGGGCTCTATCTTACGGTGAGATTATGCCCATATTTAGGGACAGAAGGGCTAAGTCTGTGCTTGGTGTCAGTTGAACCCCCAACAGTCTAGAAGCAAGATTGAACACCGAGACCCACACTGGAGCGATAATGGAGCATTCCCAAAAAATGTGATGTAGGGTCCCCACCCCTCCACACCCCCTCCAGCAACCAGAGCCAGCCCTGGGAAATATCTTGGATATTTGAAAGGGAGTATAATACCATCGCAACACCAGTTTGTGATAGACCTCCAGGAGGTTTGAGTTCATGGTAGATCTAAGCGTCCACTTGATGGCCCTGGACCAGTCCTCTATGGTGTAAGTGGATCCTAAGTCCCTCTCCCACTGTACCATTTGTGGATTTTTGGCCATCATCGTATCCTCTAAAAGCACTTCATAGAAGGACTTTGTTAAGTTAGACTCTATTACGGAGGCTTCGAATAGCAGATGGTATATGCTGGAGGGAATGCAGACCTGGGCGTGTGCCCATGTCGGGAGGAGATGTCGAATCTGCAAGTACTTAAAAAACTCGGAGTGAGCAATGGCAAATTGCTCTCTTAATTCTGAGAAGGATTTAATACTGTCCTCCCTATAAAGATCTTCCAGCGTCGCCACTCCCAACATAGCCCAATTACGCAGATTCAGATCAGGTATTATAAGCTCAAGAGCATCCAATGGCAAGAAGAGCTTGCACCCCGAAGTAGAGGAGGGTATCACTGTCAGAATATGTCTCCATGCTTGTAGCGAAACTCGTACTGTGGGAAATTTAGGAAGTATCCTCTTAGGGAATTTTGCATGGATTAAAAGTAGCGAGGTAAGAGGAACATCCCCCATTAGGTGTCGTTCAATCGTCGGTCAACTAGAGCCAGAGAATGTAGTGCACCAGTATCGCAATTGTCATATCACTATAGCCTTATGATAAGCCTCTAAGCTCGGTACCCCCAGCCCTCCTCTCTGCCTATGTATGTAGAGGCGGTGTCTAGCTATCCGAGGTTTCTTATCTTTCCATATAAACCGCATCAGCTGATCCTGTAACTTTCGAAGGATAAAGGCCGGCAGAGGCGCCACCACTGTCCTAAAGACATAGAGTATCTTGGGGAGGATAAGCATTTTATACAGAATTACTCGGCCCATCCAGGATGGTTCTGTATCCGACAGGCGTTTTAATTCGTCTTGCAATTTATCGTAAAGAGGGAAAATATTAATATGGGCTAGTTTAGAAGTTGGCGAGCACAATTTTATGCCTAAATATGGAATCGACTTCTCCTCCCATCCAAACGGAAACTCCCTCTGAATAGCTTGTCGCAGTGTCGATGGTATGGCCACTCCCAATATCTGAGACTTGGAGGCATTTACTTTATAATAGGATACTTTGCCAAATTGTGTCAAAATCTCTGCGACTCTGCGGAGAGAGGACAACGGGTCTGCAAGTGTCAGTATGACATCGTCCGCAAACAGCCCAATTTTATGCTGTTTATGTCCTACAGATATCCCTCGTACTCCCATTTCTATCCGTATCAATTCTGCCATTGGCTCCATCACCATGGTAAAAAGCAGCGGAGACAATGGGCAACCCTGTCTTGTTCCATTGGTGATATTAAATGGCTCAGACAGCATCCCATTAGCCAACACCCGGGTGGAAGGTGTAGAGTACGAGGCCCCGATCGCCCCCAGTATGGCTCCAGAAAACCCAAATCACTTCATAGTTTCAAAGGCAAATCCCCAATGTATCCTATCGAACGCCTTTTCTGCATCCAAAGTAAGGAGAACAGAGGGCGTCCGACCAGCCTCCACCCTAGAAATTAAATTTATAATGCGCCTTGTGCCATCTGGCGCCTGTCTCCCTTTAGTGAAACCTACTTGATCGTTATGAATTACTGTGGGAAGTATCGTCAAGAGACGTTGGGCCAATAATTTTGCATAAAGCTTTGTATCGCAATTTAGCAATGAGATGGGTCAGAAATTAGCCGGGAGAGTCGGAGGCTTCCCCTGTTTTGGGATCGTAACAATAGTCGCCTGCAACATCTCGGCCGGGAGGCTTCCCCTAGCTATGGCTACATTAAAAATACGAGCTAAGTAAGGGGCCAAAGTAGATTCGTTAAATTTGTAATATTCAGATGAGAACCCATCCGGCCCCGGGGCCTTACCTGGTTTAGCTAGTCTTATAACTTTGGACACCTCGTCCGGTAAGATAGGAGCGCTTAGCTGATCTAGTTGAAGAGAAGTTATTTTAGGCAGCTGAATCTGATCTACGAATGTATCTATTGCCTCTGTCGTAGGCGGTACTATAGTGGGGTCGTCTTGTAAATTATACAATTTGGAGTAGAACTGGCTAAACCTGTCTGCAATCCCTTGGGGATTCGAGATCTTTGGCTCATTTCCTTCCGCTATCAAAAACGGTATCCTCGACTTTTGCCGTTTTTGTTTAACTCTATTCGCCATATATTTACTCGCCTTATTGTGTGAGGTGTAGTATGTTATGCGAAGGGAGGTCAAACTTTTGTCAAAGTCTGCTATCAGTGTTTCTCTCAATTCCCGTCTTAGTTTAGCCAGGGCGTCATGAACTGTGAGAGACGGGGAAGATTGCTGTTGCAACTCTAGGGTTTTGATCTGTGATAATATGCGATCTGTGTTCATCTGTTTTTGTTTTTTATAATGGGAACTCTGTTGGATCAAGAAACCGCGCATCACCGCCTTATGGGCATTCCACAACACAAATGGGTCTATGTCTGGGGAGTCATTTAGGTCAAAGTAATCCTTTATCTGAGAGGAAATACGTCCTCTATATTGGCTCAAGGCCATCAGAAAAGTATTGTTCCTCCATGACCTATGCGGGCGAGTCCAGGGTGACAACGCCACCTGCATGGAGACCGGGGCATGGTCCGACCAAGTAATTTCCCCCACGTCAGCTTTTATCACTGCATTCAGCAACCACTTATCTACCAGAAATAGGTCTATCCTAGAGAAAGTGTGGTGACAAGGCGAGTAAAAAGAAAATTCTCTTGTCGAAGCATTGTGACATCTAAATACATCGTATATTTCCTGTTGCTGAACCCACGTCGACAAAGTAGGGAGAGATCTCTTGCTCCTACTAGTGGAGTCTAAAATTCTGTCTGGAATGATATTGAAATCTCCGCATAAAATTAGCTGCCCCTGCTGGATTTTGCAGACTTTCCGTATGGTTTTGTTTAGAAATCTAATCTGAGAAACATTAGGAGCATATATATTGACTAGTGTGATTAGGGTACCGTTAATGGATCATATCAGAGCAAGAAATCTCCCCCCCCACATCCACCCGGGAGTCCACTAATTTAAAATCTATCGTATCCCTGATGGCTATCAAGACCCCCACCTTTTTCCGTTCAGCATTAGACATAAAAACATGGGGAAATCTAGCATTTGCGAAGGTCGGACATTTCAATTGCTGAAAATGCGTTTCTTGCAGACACATAATATCCGCCCCAGACTTCAGAGCCTCCTTCCAGGCCGACGACCTCTTAAAAGGACTATTTAGACCCTTAACATTGAGGGACATTATCTTAACCGCCATAATCCCTATTACAGAACTGCAATATAACATAGGTAAGGCACTGTATCAATTCTACATTGCATAGTTGGACAGTACTGAAAAGGATATTCTTGAAAAAGCTGTTTGGATAAAACAACCGGGAAGACAACCGGGAAAAACATTGGAAAAACAACATTCTCCGGAACCAGGAACAGTTCCAGTAGGATCCCATCAACCTTGGCGATCCCGTAAAGATTTCGGGGGTGAAAGTTCGACCAGATGAGACTCGACCTCACGTTTAGCCAATAAAGCCAGTCTTTCAGCGAGTTTCAGTATTCCTTGACCATTCTGGGGAGATCCTCGCCGTTCCACTAGGAGATACTTTCCGCAGTGGGCCAGAGAGCAGGAAACCCCAATCCGACATCAATTTATCCCCATCAGCAGGCTTGATCAGGACATGGGTACGATCGTCTTTCCTTATCAGCAGCTTAGTAGGGAAGCCCCACTTATAGGGTATTTTATGATTCCGCAGCAACAGGGTTACCGGAGAGAAGGCCCTCCTTGCTTGTAGCGTAGTCTGCGAGAGATCCGCATATAGATGGACGCCCCCATATGGATCTGGTAAGGGCTGCCTTTTCCGCACAGCGAACATCAAGGCCTCTTTTACATGATAAAAATGAATGCGGGAGATCACGTCATGTGGTATGTCAGCCGGCAGAGCTTTGGGTTTAGGCAAACGGTGAGCACGATCAATAATCTAATCCGGAGGGTGGGTGTCGGGCAATAAGGTTTTAATCAGCTTCTGGAGATACCCCTGGAGATCCGCTTGTGCCACCGATTCAGGAATGCCACGAAACTTAACATTGTTCCGCCTGTTTCGATCCTCCATATCCGCCATTTTATTTTTCATAGCTTCCACCTCCTCCTCTAGCGCATAATGCGCATCAACCAGCTCATTATCGGCCTGTGTGAAATCTCCCATCATGTTCTCCACATGATCCACTCTAGTACCCAGATCTTCTATGGAAGTATTTAGCTTGGCAGTGATTTTGGCCATATCCTGTTGTAAAGATCCTCTGAGCGCCATTACAATGCCTTTAATAAACGTTTCTGATGCCACCTGGTCTGTGGTGGGCAGATTAGATATGGGGTCTCTTTCCCTTGCAGCATCTTCCTCCGAGGACCCTGAGCCTATCAGGGTTTGCTATAGTCCCTTCTTCTTCCCTCTCCAGCCTCTGTTCCAGGGGCGTAGCTAGAGGCTCATGGGCCCCGATGCAAAAATTCTTACTGGGCCCCCCCCCCCCGCAAACTTCTCATGGCTGACGGTCTGCAGCTTTCAGCTGCATCGCTGGGTCTCCTAAGTGACCCAACATTGCAGCACTAGCAGCCGGGGCGTCACTAAGGCTGGGTTCACACACACTATTTACGGACGTAATTCGGGCGTTTTAGCATTGAATTACGTCCGAAAATGCGGCTCAAAAGCGTCGGCAAACATCTGCCCATTCATTTGAATGGGTCTTACGATGTTCTGTGCCGAAGGTCATTTTTTTTTACGCGCCGCTGTCAAAAGGCGGCGCGTAAAAAAGACGCCCGCGTCAAAAAAGTGCCTGTCACTTCTTCAGACGTAAATAGAGCCGTTTTCCATGGACTCCATGGAAAACCAGCTTCAATTACTCCCGTAATGGACGCAGCAAAAGACGCCTGCACATGCCATTACGGCTGAAATTACGGTGCTGTTTTCTCCTGAAAACAGCACCGTAATTTCAGCCGTAACGGAGGCTGCCGTGTGAACATAGGGAAATAGCCCCAATACCTATGTGTCCGCCCAAAAAAAAGTGTGTATATGAGACAGCATAGCATATCTATAGCACTACGACCCTATAAACTATGGATAGGATTAGATACAGTGGCTCAGCAGACAGTATCACACATGATAGGATTAGATACAGTGGCTCAGCAGACAGTACCACACATGATCGGATTATATATAGGGCCCAGCAGACAGTATCACACAAGATACGATTAGATATAGGGCCCAGCAGACAGTATCACACATGATTGGATTAGATACACAGCTCAGCAGACTGTATCACACATGATAGGATTAGATACAGGGCCCAGCTCGCTGACATTGCGTCTCCAGCGCTGGACCCAGGATAGGTAAGAATAATAATTTTGCTTCTTTATGTGTTACTGATTATTTTTGTTTGTGTTTTTTTACAGGTTCGGTTGTTGAACTTCGGATTCGAGGACTTCAATGACGTCGTTTTTTTTTATTCTCAATAAAATGGTTAATGAGGGTTGTTTTTTTATTTCAATAAAATATTTTTTCTATGTGCTTGTATCTTTTTAAACTTTATTATCCCCGCCTTAGTAATGGCCGCTGGCTGATTGACAACCTCCATTACTAAGGCGAGGCTTAATGTTAGCCGGTGCAGAGGCCAACACTAACCCCCATTATTACCCCGGTACCCACCACCACCAGGGGTACTGGGAAGAGCCGGGTACGAACCAGTATCCGACCATCTGTAGTGACGGGCAGGCACCGGGGTGGCCGCAGGCTGGTAGTATTAGGCTGGGGAAGGCCAAAAACAGTGGCCCTTCCCACCCTTGTAATGCTGCCTGCTGCTGCTGTGTTGTATCTGGCTGGTTATGAAAATTGGGGGGGACCCGACATCGTTCTTTCCAATTTTTTTTTTTTTTTTTAAATGACGTGGGGTACCCCCCATTTTTCATAACCAGCCAGATACAATAAAGCAGCAGCAGCCTAGCATTACCAGGGTGGGAAGGGCCACTGTATCTGGCCTTTCCCCTCCTGATAATACCAGCCTGCGGCCACCCCAGTGGCCGACCATCACAACAGATGGTCAAGTACTGGATCGTACGCGGCTCTTCCCAGCACCCCTGGTGGCGGTGGGTACCGGGGTAATAAAGGGGGTTAGTGTTAGCCTCTGCATCCGCTAACACTAAGCCCCGCCTTAGCAATGGACGCTGTCAATCAGCCGGCGGCCATTACTAAGGCGGAAGTAATATAGTTTAAAAAAAAACACAAAGATATAGAAAAAATATTTTATTGAAATAAAAAAAAAACCCACACAACCGTCATTAACCATTTTATTAATAAAAAAAAGCTGTCATCGAAGTAGTCCTCGAATCCGACGTAGTCCAACGACCGAACCTGTAAGAAAACACACAAAAAATGCTTAGTAACACATGTGTAAGGGTATGTGCACACACACTAATTACGTCCGTAATTGACGGACGTATTTCGGCCGCAAGTACCGGACCGAACACAGTGCAGGGAGCCGGGCTCCTAGCGTCGCACTTATGTACGATGCTAGGAGTCCCTGCCTCGCTGCAGGACAACTGTCCCGTACTGAAAACATGATTACAGTACGGGACAGGTTTCCTGCAGCGAGGCAGGGACTCCTAGCGTCGTACATAAGTATGATGCTAGGAGCCCGGCTCCCTGCACTGTGTTAGGTCCGGGACTTGCGGCCGAAATACGTCCGTCAATTACGGACGTAATTAGTGTCTGTGCACATACCCTAAGGCTTAGATACAGGGCCCATGTGTGATACTGTCTGTGGGACCCTGTATCTAAGCCTACCACAAGGTAGGCTTAGATACAGGGTCCAGCAGACAGTAATCTTATACAGTATAAGATTACTGTGTGCTGGGGCCCTGTATCTAAACCTAGTGTGGTAGGCTTAGATACAGGGCCCAGCAGACAGGATCACACATGGGCCATGTATCTAAGCCTACCATGTGATTGGCTTAGATACAGGGCCCAGCAGACAGGATCACACAATCTGTGATCCTGTCTCATGGGCCCCCTAAGCCTGCTCCATGGTAGGCTTAGGGGTTGTGCAGTCCCTAAACATTGATGGCCTATCCACAGGATAGGCCATCAATAGCTGATGTGTCGCCCGGGACCCGCAAATCAGCTGTTTTGAAGGGGCCACAGCACTCGTACGAGAGCTGCTTCCCCTTCATTTCACTACTTGCTCACACTGTGAATCGCCAACACCGATTCACAGTGTGACCGGAATGAAGGGGAGCAGCTCTCGTACGAGTGCTGCGGCCACCTTCAAAACAGCTGATTGGCGGGTCCCGGGAGTCGGACCCCGCCAGTCAGGGCTATCTTACCTTCCTCTTCGGCCGCGGCGGGAGTTCTGTCGTCTCGATGCTGTGCGCGGCGCATAGCGCTGTGACGTCATGCGCTGCGCACAGCGCCTGACCTCAGGACCTCCGCTGCCATCCGGAACCAGGAAGGTAAGTAAAGTATGTTACTATAGTAACAGGGGCCCGCGGCCCGAGTTACTATAGTAACTTTTTATTGATGTGGTGCGGGGGGCCGTGGGCCCCCCTGGCTTCGGGGCCCGGTCGCAATTGCGACCGCTGCGACCCCTATAGCTACGCCAGTGCTCTGTTCCTTTGCCCTGTCAGCTTGGGGAGTTTGCAAAGGGTTAGCTGCATATAGCGCTTCTCCCTCTCTCTCCTTAGATCCCTGTCTGGGGCACATCGGAGTGTGTGAAGACTCACCCAGAGAAGCCGCAGGAGACGCTGGTCCGGAGTCCCTGCCACAAGCGCCGGAGTCTACTGGGGAGTTCACGCCGGCGCCATCTTGGATGCCGTCCCGCCTCATGCTGCGGGTAGAGAAGAAGTCTGTCAGGCGTTTCGGGCCGGTTTTGTTGCCTCTCTTCCTGGTCATCATCTCGCCAGCACTCCGGGAACCCGGAAAATGGCAGGTAAGTCGGCTTTCAGTCGCTTAATTACCGTCGCTACGAGGTCTGAGTAGGGAGCTCCGAGTTAAGCGTCCGCCACAGCCAGCATCCAGGCCACGCCCCCATCTATGGCCATTATAAACAATATTGATAGAGCTACAAAAGCTGACCATACATCAGAACAAAGTTGAACAAAATGTGACCAATTGTTTAAAAATGTTCACAATTTGTCAGCTAAAACTATATGTGTTCGATGTGATTGATAGATGATTCTGTACAGTAAATCATAAATTTTTTTTGTTGTTATTTAAAACATATTCCTGATCTGCCACTTCAGTCTGGCTTGTTGATGGTTGGATCATTCATGATCAATTAGTCAGCCGCATGGTAGTTGGTCTTAACCGAATGTCTATGGCCAGCTTAAAGGGGTTGCCTCATAAAAAAAAAAAAAAAAAAATCTATTTAAATTGATAGTAATAGCAAACCAAATGCATTTATACATAAGGAAAAAAAAAGACTGTAAATGTAGTAAAGAACTTGAGCTGTCGCCTTTTGTAAAGTTGGTTGAAAGTCATGGTTAGTAGCCATTTCTTTTATCAGTGTTTGTCGGCCACCATATCTGCTGCTGCAATAATTTCCACCCAGTTTTCCAAGATGACTGAATGGCAAATCAGCCTAGATTTGCAGTTATATTGGTCCAGGGGATGCATTACTGCATAGCTAGAAATATTTGCCTCTCAGGAAAGCAGGATGAAAACCTTTGTAGGACTCCTAACGATGACCATTCTGCAACAAGGTAAGAAACAAATTAAAAGGGGTATTACGGTTACAGCATAAAAAAGGTTATTAAAGACTATGTACACTTTTAATAGTTTTTTTTTTATTAAATCAATGTATTTTGTGTTTTTTAAAGAACTCTTCTAATTTGCTTTTATTTTTTTTAAACTTTTTATAATACAGCTTCTATGTGTCCTGTATACTTAGAAGCTGGATCGTTCTCTCTCAGCTGAATCAGTTAGCTCAGCTGAACGGACGGCCCAGCTGAGAGCGGATCCTGTGTGTCTCTAACACACAGGATCCAGCTAATATTGATTACATCTAAGTTGATAAATTTAGATGTGATTGATATTAGCTGGATTCTGTGTATTAGAGACATGCAGACGAGTCATAAGTTCAGCTGAACCAACAGATTTGGCTAAGAGCAAACGATACAACTTCTATGTCAAAATAAATTTGAATAAAAGTCAATTCGAAAAGTTCTAAAAATAAAACACCACATTGATTTAATAAAAAAAAAACATTCAAAAGTGTACATAGCCTTTAGCAACCTTTATTTGCTAAAACCGTAATATCCCTTAAATTTGTTTCTTACCTTGTTGCATAACTATCATCATTATGGCTCCTACAAAGATACTTTTTTAGACACAGCTTCTATGTATCTGTATATATAGAAGCTGTATCGTTCCGTCAAAACCTATTCCGTCAGGTCAGCTGAACTGACTGCAAGGCTGAACTCTCATCCTGCGTGTCTCTGACACACAGGATCCAGCTAATAATGATCACATCTAAGTTCTTATATGTGATCAATATTAGTTGGATCTGGTGTGTCAAAGACACGCAGGACCAGCTGTCAGCTGAGTTGAGCTGACGGTCACTGCTTTGACAGAACAATACAGATTCTACGTATAAAGCATAAAAGCTGTATATTAAATAGTAAATATATTTTTTTAATATATGTACATGTTTAAAGTTGCAAATCACTTAAAACACTGATTTATATAAGAAAAAAAATTGCTTCAAAGGTGTACATAGTCATTAAGTCTTAGTAATACTATATAATGTCTTAATTCTATGATATCCATTTTATATTCTTATTAGGTAAAGTACAATTGAAAAAATATATATTTTACAGTCTTAAAATTAGCTTCTTATTGCTTAGAAAAAATCCAAATTTAGAACAAACATGGATATGCCTCAAATGCGTAGGCGTAATACTAAAATACAAGCAATGTTTAATGAAAAATTCCAAAAGTGTTATATAAAATATTTTTTTGCTGAACATTCAGGGCTTATTCACACGAATGTTGAATACGTCCACGTGAGGACCGTTAAAACAACGGCCATCACATGGGTGCATGTATTTCAATAGGGCCGTTCACACGGCCGTTGTTTCAACAGACCGTGTGAAGAGTCCATTGAAAAATAGAACATGTCCTATTTTCTTCCATTTACACGGATCCCTCCATAGACTAAAGTTTATGGGGAAATGTGAAAAAGGGTGTAACCAGGACGTGAAAAATGGCTGTTTTTCAAGTCTGAGCTTAGGCTGGAATCATACATGCAGCTTGTGTAGCAATTTTTTTAACCAAACATAGGAAGGGATCCAAAAAGAAAGAAAAGTATAAAAGGAAAGACAGTGAGGATTCAAACCCAGAAACTCCTTTATATGTTCGAGACAGTAGCTTTTCTCGTTGAACTGCTGGACAACTCCAATGATGAATCTATTATCTTTTTGACTTCCTATGTAGACCTGGTCCTTGCACTTCCAAACTATTGCTGCTTATTTGTATACCGATCTTGGATTGTTTCCTGATCCTGACCATTCCTTAATCTACAAACTGTTATAGCTTATCTGTGTATCAAAATGTAATTGTTTCCTGACCATGTCTCTGTCTTACGCTACCAATTGTTGCCGCTTATCTGTGTACTGAACCTGGATTGTGATTTGACTACTCTTGTTATTATCACCCACCTTCCAGAATGTTTCAACTACTGGACTTCAAATCTTTTTCCAAAGTTTGACAGACTCAGATGTCTCTTCACTTTTATATCCACTCTGTATTTGGTAAAAAAAAAAATCTGCATGTGTGATTTTCCAGTCTAATTAGGGTTAAGATTTAAAAAAAAACATGACTTCTTTCTTCCAGCATCTATTCACTTGAATAGAATAGATCTGCAGTACTAGAGACACAGCCCATGAACAAGAATGGTGCTTTTTCTTAAAAAAGCCATGTTTTCTTAATTTTATACTAACTATCCCTTTGAAGAACTGCCCCATTCTGTATAGTTTTGTGCATAGATGTCTATTTAATTATTAGAATTCTGCTTTCCAAAGCTGCGCTAAGTGCAACCAATGAAAACACATGCTGACGTGTTCTGGCAGTTTAAACTTTTGTCATAGAGACATTGGCCATGCCCCATATTATCTTCGTTGCTCTTCTTTTTATTTTTCCAACTCTAGGGCATCCTTTCTATGAACTGGAGCCCAGAACTGGACTGCATGTTCTAGATGAGGCCTCACTAATGCTTTGTAAAGGGGTAATATTACATCCCTGTCCCGTGAGTCCATGCCTCTTTTAATACACGACAGTATCTTGCTGGCCTTAGAAGCAGCTGATTGACATTGCATGCTGTTATTTAGTCTATGATCTACAAGTACACCCAGATCCTTCTCAGAACATATGGTGCATGCAGGTTGTTGATACCCAGATGCATAACTTTACATTTATCTACATTAAACCTCATTTACCAAGTGGATGCTCAAACACTCAGTGTTTCCAAATCAGCTTGTAATTTATAAACATCTTCCATAGACTGAACTATATTACATAGCTTGGTGTCATCTGCAAAAAAAAACAAACTGTGCTATCCTCTGGATACGGTCCTTGAGCCAATTTTCAACCCAATTACAAACTATACTTTCTAAACCTAGAGTCCTTAATTTCCCCATTAGACGTCAAATGCCTTTGCAAAGTCCAAAAACACTATATCCACAGCGGCCCCTCTGTCTAGGCTTCTACTCACATCTTCATAAAAACAAATCAAGTTCGTTTCACAGCTTCTGTCCTTAGTAAATCCATACTGGCTGTAACTTATAATACTATTTTTTTGTCACATACTCATATATATAGTCCCTTAATAGCCCCACAAACATTTTTCCCACGTTGGTTGTTAAACTTACTGGTCTATAATTACCCGGGGAAGACCTAGAGCCCTTTTTGAAAATAAGCACCACATTTGCCCTGCGATAGTCGATTGGCACTATACCGGTCACTAGAGAATCTCTGAAGATTATTTTATTTAATAAATCTTGGGTATAACCCATCTGGTCCCGGGCCTTGTGTACATTTATTTTATTTAGCTTAGCTTGGACCATATCTACATTAAGCCAATTCAGTATATTAATTGATGTATTAACATCGCTAGCACCGGCTATATCAGCTGCTCTTTCTTGTGTTGTATATACAGAGTTAAAGAACACATTTAGTAACTCTGCCTTCGCTTGATCTCCTGTGAACAACTCCCTATTACCACTATTCCTACATGTTCAGACCTTGGCTTTTTTGCATTTACGTACTGTAAGAATTTTTTGCGATTCGTTTTGCCATCTTTCACCACCAGCCTTTTATTTTGTATTTTTGCTGATTTTATAACTTTTTTGCAGATTTTATTAAGCGCTTTATAATTTACAAAGGGTAAAGCTGTACCCTCAGATTCATATTGTTCAAATGCCCTTTTTTTTTGTGATATATTGCCCTTTTTACAGAAGGTGTAAGCCATGGGGGGTTTCATTTTAATTTATACTTGTTACCTATAGAAATAAATTTTGCACTATAATTATACAAAGTAGATTTTAAGATCTCCCATTTATCGTTTGTACCATTATTTGACATTAGTTCTTCCCAGTCTATGTCCTGAATTGCAGCCCTCCTCCTCCTGGGGAAATTGGCCTTCTTAAAATTAAGTGCTTTTGTCCTCCCAGCCTGTGTTTGTTTTTTTGCAGTATAGGTAAAACGCAACTATATTGTGGTCACGGTTACCAATGTTTTCACAGCTACATGCGACTTTTTGATCACTTTTTATTCCATTTTTTAGCGCTAATGTGACCAAAAAACAGTTTAATTTTTTTTATGGCGTTCGTCAAGCGGGTCAAATAACAATATATTGCAATAGTTCAAAGTTTTACGCATGTGGCAATACAAGTTATGTTAAGTTTTATTTTTTTAACATTACTTTAAGGAAAAAATTGGAAAAAGGTTGTTTTGAACTTAATACTGAACATTAAAAAAAAATGTTATTTAACAGTTTCTTTCTTTTTATTAGTCCCCCCAGGGGAACTGAACCAGTGATCATTGGATCGTTTGCATGATATACTGAAATACTAATATATTGCAGTGTATAGCTATACTGATAGTCTCTTTTGAAGCCCTGCCAGAGGCAGGGCTTCAAAAAAGTACAAAGACGGCAGACCTGGGGGCCAGGCTGCCATGCATATGGCACATTGGAGGGGGCCACTCCCCTGATTATAACGCATTAAATGCCGCAGTCGCAAATGACGCGGCATCTAAGGGGTTAAACGTGCGGATTCAAAGTGATCTTTGATTCTGCTTGTTGCAGAGAGGTGTCGGCTGTATTACACAGCCATCACACTCTAAGGCCGGATTCACACGAGCGTGTTCGGTCCGGGATATACTGTCCGTATGTCGGCAGTATTTCCCGGACTGAGCACACTGCAGGGAGCTGGGCTCTTATCGTAATTGTTGTCTATGATGCTAGGAGTCGCTGCCTGGCTGCGGGAAAACTGTCCCGTACTGAAAACATGTTTTCAGTGCGGGACAGTAGTTCCGCGGGGAGGCAGAGACACCTAGCATCATAGATAACAATGATGCTAGGAGCCCGGCTCCCTGCACTGTGTTCGGTCCGGGAAATTCGGCTGACCTGCGGACCGTATATCACGGACTGAACACGCTCGTTTGAATCCGGCCTTAGTATGGAGCGTTCTCAGCCTGTTCCATACTTCCCCTTAACAGCTGTCACATACATGTACTTGGCATACCATTAAGGGGTCAAAAAGTCAAATTTTATAAAATTAGTGTAAATCCTGGCCAAGCTGTAAGCAGCGCCTACTTTTCACTTCACTTTTACAAAATGGCGGTCATGGCGCAAGTGGAACCAATGGTTAATAAATGTGAAACATAAAAAAACACAAGTACATTGATCAATGTGGACCATCGTGCTGACTCAAATCACCAATAACATTAATGTCTACATGCTAACTACCATTCAAGCCTAAAGTACACATCAAAATTGCCACACAAATCTAAACACATTTGCCCACACTTACTAAAACCGGCATATCTAACACCAGTCATTGTAAAGGAGACAGTTTTAGTGATTTGCGCCAAATATATTAAAAGGTGAATGCCTCTTGATAAACTTGGCCGATTTAACACTGTGTGAGAAGTAAAAAAAAAAACATTTTGAGCAAATATAATTTACGCATTTTTCAGGCTTTATAATTTTGACTAAAGCTACAACTCCATGGAGACTACACCCACTATTCTCATCACTTTACAATTGTTTAGTTACACCATAACTTGGCATAAACTGGTGTAATAAGTCAGAAAAATTCTTGCATATAAAGCATATTATATTATAAATAGTTCAATACATAATGTGAGTACTTACTGGAGGGCTGAGTTCTGGTAAACTTGCTCTGTATGTTAATGGCCGACAGTCACGGGTCTTTGCTACAGGATCACAAGGCAGAAACCTAGGACCAAGGTCATCACCATCAAGGACATTAACTATCAAAGTCGCTGTACTTGTTCTCCTTTCGTTAGGATTGAGGGGTCGGTCCTGAAAGTTAAAAAAAAAATAAAAAAATCTGATTACAAATTTGTAAAAACAAAAATTTACTTTAAAAAAAAAAAAGTTTATTTTTTTAAAGCATTTCAGTGTCCGTTATTGAAAACATTACAGAATTGTATCGCTGTAAAGAAAATAGTGGCACCATTTTTAATTAAGCTTAACACATTTGTTCTACAGTGTATAAGGATATAAATATAGATAATTTTATGACGCTTTAAAAGAAATCAACGAACAATAACAATTTTGAGAAACCAAGATAGGAAATGATGGCCAATCATAGCTGGAGCTCAGCAAAGACATCATAATCCTAAGAATGTTTACCATGCAGTAACCAGACTGTTGAGCAGCTCTGCTTAAACAAATTAATGTGTAAGTTATCATTTTTTATATAAGGATACCAAGAATATAAAGTTTTTTTTTTATAAAATCATTATTTATCAAATTGTATATATATTTTTTTGATACGAAGAGCTTAGTTACGAATTTAGTAAAAGATAACGATGCTATTTTGATACAGAGCAATGACTTTTCTTGCAAACGGCAGTGCATGGAACCTATACATACATGTGCAAAGAGTCCTTTGGTTCTGTACTGTTGACCTGTAGGCACGCGGATGGTCTGACACAATGTGTTGCCTCCATACATCGCCATATTTTTGGTTCTAGGGAGAATACATGCCTAATGCATTGTCCATTGGAACATGGCACTTTTTTTTTCTGTCAGCTTTATACGGAATCCAGCAGAGAAACTCTGTATGCTTTAATATGAAGCAGAGGCATACCGAGGTGCAGTAGGGAGCCAAATACTTCTTATGCAGAGCAGTAATATAGTATTGCACATGAGGTCTAACATATTTTGGGGCAAGGTATTAATACATGTTTACGTTTCTTTTGCAAAATGTTCTTAACAAAGTCACTTAGTCTTCACCAGACATTCAGAGAAGTCTATCGACTTCATACCTGATGGCTCCATGCTCCAGTATTGGGTTCAACTGTAGTTGTGTCCTGAGGACGCAAATACAGTTGAGACAGGGACATACCACCACGACCATTCCTCCCCTGCCCCCCCCTCCCCGCTAGCTATGCCTCTGCAAAGATGGTATGGATGAAAGGCTTGATAGAGTGAGCTCTTTGGGTATGTTCACACGAGGTCATTACGTCCGTAATTGACGGACTTATTTGGGCCCCAAGTACCGGGCCGAACACAGTGCAGGGAGCTGGGGTCCTAGCATCATAGTTATGTACGACGCTAGGAGTCCCTGCCTCGCTGCAGGACAACTGTCCCGTACTGTAATCATGTTTTCAGTACGGGACAGTAGTTCCACAGAGAGGCAGGGACTCCTAGCATCGTACATAACTATGATGCTTGGAGCCCGGCTCCCTGCACTGTGTTCGGTCCGGGACTTGCGGCCGAAATACGTCCGTCAATTACGGACGTAATGACCTTGTGTGAACATACCCTTTAAGATAAGACACAAATATTTCCTATTGCTTCCCTTGCCCGCCCCATGTTCTTTTATTAGTATAGCATAATTACAGTCTAGTTTCAGTAAGGTGACAGGCCATGTCTACCACCAAAAGTTTTAAAGTCACGATGAGAGAGCAGAGAGCAAACAGTTTGGTTGTTCAAGCAATCATACAACCAAAAAAAGGAAATCTAAGGTGGACAGTTGTCATAAAATGTCAGCCTTGTTTCCAGATTTAAAAGGATATTTTAGATTCTACCATCCCAAACTTCGCAGGCTCGTAACTTACCCTAGGATTCCTCTCAGAAACCACAAAAAATATGCCGTCATAGCCTTTATGAGCTGTGCCTCCAAGTACATAATTCATGTAAAGTTCATGCCAACAATTGTGAATCTACCACACAATTTAAACTAATTAAAAATGTAAATAAAAAACTAAATATACATAGGTATTACATTGTCACAAATTTCATGAGACATATCATCTCAAGTCACTGTGTAACTATTCGCTCACCAGACCTAAAATCTATAACAATACCTTTGAATAAACAAATTGGTGATGATGGTAGTCTCTAGAGTTTTAGAATATTTGATGATATTAACAAAGCCAAACAGTGCCCAATGCATTTGAGAACACTACACCAATATAAGTGTGCACAGTCCTTCCTACGTGACTACTATTGTTGTTGATAACTGCCAACCACCACCATCTAAGTATATTGTGAAGGTCAACTAAAGTTCTTGTGCACTAGTCCTAACCTATGCTATGTACCGAATGGTTCCTAGAAGTGTTTTATTTTGCCATCTATCAATTTTGTTATCACTTTATATGCGCCCTTTCTTTTTTATAGGCATTAATTTATCATTGAGATCTTCCATTCTGAGAAATATTTTACATTTTATGCAGTAGATACGTCTACTTTAGAATAAAAATTCCTGCACAAACAAAACTCATCATAGCATATTGCACAATGAAGCACGCAAAATCATAGGCTTCCAAATGTCATATTATACCTCAAAAATGGAGGACAGAGGGCAAACCACCTCAGTTGTATGGGTATTGATTTATATGATAAGAGCAATGGGAGAACAATAGTAGGTTGACACAGCTTTTCCTTAACTGGATCCTTTCACGCATTAAGAAGCCTTGAAAAGTCAATCACAATAATTCTTAAGAAATTGAAAAGGAAGGGATTGAAAAGAGAGGATCATATTTGCTGTTTTAAGTGAGATGATAACTGTTGGATGACAGCAATAAAATCTCAAGTAGAGTCTATTTTTTTGTATAAAGAATGGGAAGTAAAAAACTTTATGGCTTTCATATGATTGTAGTGTACAGCTCCCCACAGTATGGAAAATAACATTCTGAAGCATGAAGGAGAAATGCAATATCACTGTCTCAGGCTGAAATCTATTTTCCATTATAAAGGTTTTTTTCATTATAGGGTTTGTCAAGTGTCTAAAAAACACACTCTGAGGCTTACTTTGCAAGAACAGTATATCATATAATATGCTCTATAGAGTTTACTCGATTATTTTTCTGGTTAACTTTCAAGTTATATAATATCCACCTTAAACCTTTTTGAGGGTAACCTTTTTGATATTATATATATATATATATATATATATATACACATACATACACTAACACACACACACACACACAGACACACACACACAATTGGCATAACTCCTCTATGACATCTGTTTAATTTGTTGTGGTATGACCTTGACATTCATCAAGAACAATTCATTTATAACTTTATCATACAATACATATGTGCAATTCTTTCTGCAGTCATAATAGAAGTGTGACACTTGTGCCAGTCAGGGTAACTACACTCCTTGAACACTACATAAAATAGTTTGAAAAATAAAAAAACAATACAATTAATTTTCCACAAATGTCTAGATTTACTACACAGCAACAGAAGTGAAAGGTGTTGGCTCTTCCTCTCACGTTGGGGGTCACTTTGCTTAACTAACATTTGGAAGAAGGAAACCAGGAAATAAAATGTGGAAAACCCCTGAAAATGTAATGACAAAGAAGCTCCATATTTATTGTTTTCTATAATAAAGTTAAAAGGAGCTTGACACAGGGATCAGTTCCCTTAAGATTGGGGTATCCATATGATATTTTTCAATTAATTAGGAGTCGATGCTGTAGGGAAATGGCCTCAGGATGCGTCTTGGCCCTGCTGAATAACTGAGGTGACGTAGCAGTGATACCCAAACTTTTTACCATGAGGGAACATCTACTTATTTGGCTATGTGACTCTTCCACATTGGAAATACACGCACAAAACCCTAATGCATGGACCAAAAAAACACTTCCCAAAGTAATTTCTATACTGCTGAATAACATAACAGTGGACCAAATATACCACATTGTGCACTGAGCATTAAAGGGTTATTCCCAACTCAACACTCATGAACAAAGGCCCCCAGGTTTTAATAGTAAGAACCTATTAGGCCATGCCTAATGGAACTTGCAGATATCCATGTGCTTGCTGCAGAAATAACCAATTTCAGATGAATGGAACTGATATTCTGTCTCAGAAATTTCTGCAACAAAATCTGCCACGTGTTAATCCACCCTAAGCATTTCAAAGCATTAAACCACCCATCAAATGTTATTATATCACAGATCCCCCACTAAAAAAACAAAATAGTAAAAAAATATATATAGATACGGTATATGGTACTGCTTAAATCATAGAAAAATTTAGAAAAAAAGACTGCACATTATTTTAAAAAAACACATCCCACATGGCATGAAATAAAACTCAAAAACAATGGCAAAAATTATAAAAATCAAATAATTAATTATATGTACCCCAAAATGATGTTAAAGGAACAGTGTCACCAAATATTTTTTTTTATATCAGTTTTATGTTAGGGTTTTATTAAAAACGTTTATATTTATTTGTGTGTTTGTGTGTTACTTTTTTCTATTTTTACACTTTTTCTGCCCCATTTTTTTTTCCATTTCTGTATGTGTCGATTAACGACACATACAGACATGGAATACGGCAGCTCCAGTTCCATAGGGAATGCGAACGGGGCCGTTCCATCCACTATGGTGTACGCCGTGTGTGTGGGAACAGCGCATGCGCCGCTCCCACACAGTCCAATTTGAAATGCGCGCCGTCCGGCGCCATTTTCCTGTAGACCGGAAGTCACGGCCGGACAGTAAGATTACTACTTCCGGTCGCGGCTTCCGGACTTGTGCACATGGAGCAGCGGCAGCAGACGGAGCAGACGGACCGGAGGGAGCGGCGGCGACTGGAGCAGGTAAGTGATTTCTATGTATGCTCGTGTTTCAGTGTGTGTTTACTAGTGTATGTAAACCTTCTACACTGTGTGTTAGCTCAAAAAATGGCGACACACAGTGTAGGAGGTTAGACCGTTCAAACCCCTCGTTTCTCCCGGCACTAGCCAGGATAAAGGAGGGGGGGATTCTGAGAGCTCACTAGAGCGAGGGATTTTTTCCCAATTTTGCAGCATAAAGCAATGTGGTTTCTTTACCACATGCAATGCTGCAATTTTGGGAATTGCTCCATCTAGTGACCAGTGCTGGGAAATATTATAAATTGAATCCAATTTATAATATTTCCTGACTCGTGAAAAAAATAAAAAAAATTAGAACAATGTTTAATCACCTACACACTAATTGTTTAACTAAAAAAAAAAACATGTTTTGCTGGCAACCCATTCCCTTTAAGAAATTAGTCCCAAGAAGCAAACCTATCATAGGGCTACGTTGGCAGAAAAATAAAAAGAATAAAGTTGACATATTATTTATAGTGCACAAAGTAAAAAAAAAAAAAAGCAAAAAAAACTGTAGCAGAATTGCTTGTCTTTTCATACTTCCCTAAGAATGAATAACATCTAATCAATAAATTGAATTTACCACAAAACGAGGCCAATAGAAACTCGTCCCGAAAAAAAGAAGCCATCATATTTTGTCGACGGAAAAAAAAAGTTATGGCTCTTGGAATGTGTTTCTGCGAGGCCAACAATAGGCTGGTACTATAGATAATGTAATAGAGGAGAAGTAATCAGTCCTAGTGATAGGCTTTCTGAAGAGTCTAGAATCTTTTGGTGACACAAACTTTGAATACACAACTGGAGGAAATGAAATCAAGTGGCAATCATTTATAGTGTTAATAATTGTTAAAACACGTTGAATGCATAATTATTAAGTGTTGGCATTAAAAAATATACTGCATTCACACATAAAGCCTTAACAGAGAAAATGATCAAGTTATCCAACATTGGCAAACAATGGTAACCACAACTCACCTTCCATGGAAAAAATATCCAAAGAAAGAAATTACATAATATTAAATAAATGTGTATTATATTTTCCTGATACATAGCTCTTAATGACCCCTACGTTCCACTACAATTCACATTCTAATTTATTTTCTTGCCTTGGTGAAAGACCAGAAATGAAATTTTAATGATTTATCAGAATATCAGAAAAGCATAATTACCTCTCAAATAATAAAACATATACATTGGCTAATAATTGTCCTCACAGCAGGAACAAATCAGAGCATATTATGTTATGCCCCAACTCCCCACTACAAATCAAATAAAATACTCCATCTACAAAAGAGTAACCCATATAAGTGATAAGCTATCGCGCTGCAGCAAGTTAACACAACAAAAACCTTTGAAACTCTGTTAAAAAAGTCAAGTTAAAGATTGCTACATCTGTATTTTCTAAACCAGATTAGAGAACGAAGTCAGATTTACACTAAAGGCCCTTTTACACCGGTCAATTATCAGGCAAACTAGCGTTCACAGAACGCTCGTTTCCGATAATTGCCCTGTGTAAAAAGGGCAACCGATGTACAAGCAAATGCTCGTTCATCGACTGATTGCATCATTTTAAATGCAGAAACTATTATGGTTGTCTTCAGCACATCTCCCTGTCGGTCCGTGAAAAAGAACATTAAGATTCTTCCTACTTTAAAGAGTGCCTGTCAGTAGGTCATAGAAGTTGAACTGGTTAACTGACCTGAATAGCGTTGCCTCCCTGATTCCAGTGCTCTTTTAATCAATTTTCCTGGAACCCCCTGTTCCAGAGATATGGCCCAATGTTGTGGCGACTCCCTATATGGTAATTTGCTGTAGTTAGCAAATGGGGTGGAGCTAGCTTATCTTCCTCTGATGCTGACAAATCAGGGCAAAGTATGCATTATGGTAGTTCACGCCTCATTGGCGAACTACAGCAAAATAGCATAGAGGGAGCCAATACAACATTGTGCCATATCTCTGGAACTCTATATCTAAGGAAAATTTAGAAAAACAGTGCTTGAATCAGGGAGACAACGCTATTCAGGTCAGTAAACTAGTTAAACTAATATGACCTAGTGAAACGTCCTCTTTAAGCATCGCTGAGAACGGCGTCAATGCCGGAAGACCACCTTGTCATTCCCAAAACATGGGTCCAGCTAGAAAATTATGGTAATGGATTTATTGCCCAAGCAAGACCAACTTTACAGTTTTGACTGTAGTGTTTCAGATAAAGTTAAGAAATCTTTTTTTTTTCCTTTTAGTATATATTGACTGTAAGTTGATAAAAATCAACAAAATTATTGTATAGTCTAGGTCATTGTTCATTTCAAATTGGAGCTATTATATCTCATAGTATAATACTTCTAAAATTGTGACTATAACATGTATACATGCTTAAATTAAATACACATCGCAAAATCCATTATATCACTCTGTGAAAAGAAACATTATACTAGTTACTATGGGAAAGCTATTAGAATTTGATAAATGAGTAGATTTATATCTTACTTGTTACCTGAAATACAACATTGTGACAGGGCAAAAGACTAGAATGAACTATAGATTACTTTGTCATGGTAAATATATATTACAGACCCATAAGCGTAATAAAAAAAATAAATATATGTTAAAACCGTTAAGGAATATTTTATAACTGAATACTTTTTAGGGCACAATTATCTCTAAAGAGTTAATTAGAATGTGTACAACACAGAAAACTCCACTTATTGATAATACACTTGAACAGTACCATATAAATGTACCATAACATTAATTTAGACTTGCAGAATAAAATTAGAATGTGTAGGTCGCAGGTCAGGGCATTGCATTTTGCAGTCGATTTGGATGACAAGAAGATTTCCACAAATGATATCAGTTTAGACTGAACAGTGCAAACATTACAGCAGACAACTAAGCTACAAGAAGTTCAGGCGATCAAAACATGAATATCAGGAACAAAATGGCAATGTCAGCAACCCGAATCCATAAAACATCCAACTATTATTATTCATTCAAAAGATTATTCAGGATTAGAAAAACATGGCTGCTTTCTTCCAAAAACAGCACCACACCTGTCCATATTTATCAAGGTTACCCATTCTAAGGCCTCCACAATTATGGTTGTGCTTTTACAAGTGTGGACATACCATAAAGGCTGACCATGTGGCTTCTATGGTGCACATGGTCAAAGGGGTCCCAACCCTGGTTGGTACCCAATCATTTTTCTACTAAATAGCAAGACCCTGTACAGGACTCCCTTTCCTAAGAGAACTGCATTTTTAACAAACAAGTATCTTTTAAATTGGCTTAAGGTACATGGATAGGGTGCTGGGGGGGGGGGGGGAGACACCAGGCAAAACCCAGTCATTATAGATGGGGTCCTAATTTTTATTTTATTTTTCCGTATGTATGCCACTGGTTAATACCACAAAAGCAAATCCATTTGTTTTTCATTTTCAGGTGAGAAAAAAAAAATTTGCTTGCCTTATATTTAATTTATACAAATTGAGTTTGAGGCAAGTCTTTATGAACTGGTCATTTTCACAATCATTTATTATAAATATTCCTGTGTGTAATGAATAAATGAGTAGGCAAAATACAATATTCTCTCCCATGCTGTGACAACACATGGGAAGTTTTCTTGGAGTGTCTGCTCATTTTAAACAAGTCTCATATTTTAAAAAAAATACTGCGGTAATTTTAATGGAACAATCCAGTCCCAAGGGGGAAGCTCAGATGCAATAATCCATTAAATATGTTCCACGCTAGCCTCATCTTTTCGACATATCAAAATATATACCACAACTGACAACCAATATACAGTCCACAATTGACAATCATTACTAAACAGACAGTTGCCGATGTCTGTAGAAATTGTCATTCCACCAGAACATGTATTTGGATTGTTAGAAAGTAATTGCATGTCAGAGAGTGTTAAAGGCCATGGTTGGTATGGCGGGAGGTGAGTAACTATTCTGGAATGGGATAATGAGAGGGAGCAAAAAAAAAAAAAAAAAAAAGCAATGTTTATCTACAAACTAATTGTAGTCATTATGTTAAAAGTTAACAAGATAGATTAGTACTTACATTAGCTTGTACTACGACAAAATATTGTTTCTTTTCTTCATAATTTAACCTCCGACGTAATACTACTGCTCCAGACAGGGTCAGTGGGATGTCAAATGTCTGGTTGGATGCCTGGAAGAGTTAAAACATTTATTTTATCATAGGCTTAATTAAGAGACCTTAGGTGAAGCAATACAAGAGAAATATTGATCAGCTCACTGCTCCTTGGTCCCAAAGATCCTCACAAATACAATGCACTGAAAACGAGGGATACTGGACTGGCAATAGGTAATGTAGATCATAGAATAGGTAGTTCCTGCACACCATGCAGTTAAAAACATCAAAGTTTACGGTTTCATCTTCACGGTACACAGCCATTGAATGGAATGCATTTAAAGCCTTTGTAATGCTGTTACTTGTTCGAAACCCGTATGCAGAATTTTATGGACATGCACAAGTTTTGAAGACGATATAATAAACGTAAATGTTTTTAGCTTAAATGTGTGAAGCCAACTGCTTTAATTTATAATATATTTATAATTATTATAATGTTGTAATTATTACTTCTGCTAGGTTTTTACCAGATTTCGTTTTATTTATCCATAAGTTTTATTATTATTTTGACAAAATGGCCAACAATTACTAATACCATTAGGCCCCATACACACAGCCATGCCCGTAAATCAGAGCCCGCGATTATGGGCACGGACGGCAGCAGACAGCCACTCGCATTTTCGGCCCATGCTCCCATACAAAGTATGGGAGCATGGCCCGTAAAAAGCAAAAGAACGGACATGTTCCATAATTTGCGGTACACTTCTACCGCCCGGACAACTTCCCGCAAATATACGGGAAGGTGTCCGTGTTCAATGGAAGTGAATGGGTCCGTAATTGCAGACCATAATTACGGTCCGCAATTACGGACAATTTTTACGGTCGTGTGCATGGGGCCTTAGTCAAGGACATATATAACATAAAGGCAGACCATGCAGCTGCTATTTGGTCTTTGGAGAAAGGGGGCCCAGCCTAAGTTTATAACTTCCCCTTGGCTTTTGGGTGGTAACAACCTGTGCAGGACTCCCCACTTAAGAAGAACTGCATAGTTATCCAACAACACGGTGGGGCATTGGACCAAACCACAGAGGGTGGTGAGGGGGAAACAAAGACCTTGGCCTTTCTGTCCTGGGTGGTAAAACATGACATAATTTTGATCTTTGCCATGGGGCCCCTCTCATATATATGCCACTGGCATTATTAGTAGTGAATAGTCGTAGCAAATAATTGTGGTATTATATAATTAAACATTGGGATTACATTTCATATGTGGAAAACAACTGAATATATAGATAAATATAGATAAATGATTTGACAGCCTTTTATTTTTTACTCCCATTCAGTTTCTGGAACAAAACAATTCCATTACATTGTAAATAGCTTTGTACTTCACTACTTTTATTTCCTCCAAAAAATAAAACTGTCACAACAACTGTTGCAGAATATGTAAATACGAATTCTAATAGGATAATTATATGTCATCTAAAAACAGGTAATATACATATGTTATCTCTTGTCATGAGTCTAAACTGTGTAGTTTTCTCACTTATTGCGCATGGTCTTAGTTGCATTCTTCCAAAATAAGTAAGGGAAAATGGTTACCATATTATAGGTGATGGATAGAACCTCCCTTAGTTCAGAACAACTACACTTGATGACCTTAGGATCCTATAGTGATCTAAGTCCAGTGCAGTTTAACCATTTGGGGTTCAGGTATTGCAGCCATTATACAGACCGTAAAACTCTTCCTTACTACGTGTGAAAGTGGCCATAAAGAGGACCTGCCACTAGGTCATATAAGTTGAACTGGTTAACTGACCTGAATAGTGCTGTCTCCCTGTTTTCAGCACTGGTTTTATTTTTTCTCCCTGTTCCACAGATATGGCTCACTGTTGCGTTGGCTCCCTATACGTTAATTTGCTACAGTTAGTCAACGGGGTGGAACTAGATTCCCTGCTTTTAATGCTGATCAATCAGTGTGAGGCAGCTTGATTGTAGTTCATGCCCTGTTGGCCAACTACAGCAAATTAGCATACGGGGAGCCAACACAACAGTGGGCCATATCTTGGGAATGGGGGTTCCAAAAAACAGTGCTGGAATCATGTAGATAAAAAGGGAAGAGAGACAGCACTTCAAAGTAAATATCAAACGGTTTATTCATCCATATGTGCAAGAGATGCAACGTTTTAGATGCTCAATGCAGTCATTGTCAAGCAATTCCTTGACAATGGCTGCATTGAGCAGCTGAAACGTTGCATCTCTTGCACATATGGATGAATAAACAGTTTGATATTTACATTGGAGCGCTGCCCATCTTCCCTTTTTGATTATGACTGCGGGATCTACAAGTCGGATTCCTGGAGGCTGGTACGCTTTTGGCCCTTGCGAGGTCTATTTTTTGCTGTGTTGTTCCTACTCCTGTTGTGTAGAATCATGTAGGCAGCACTATTCAGGTCAGTACAAAAGTTTAACTTCTATGATCGAGAGACAGGTCCCCTTTAAGCAAATAGTACCCTCGTCCGATAACGTTCTACACTATTATTTTTTATTTTATTCTTTGCCATTTAAACATGAATAAACTGCATTATTGTTGAAGATAGAGGTGTGCGGCTTATTTTTTTTGTGTTTTTTATTTTAGAGCACTTTATTCATCTCTAGTAAACCTTGCATATATTTATAATATAAAATTATTATTTCTACAAACATGCCAATTTTGAAACCCCAAGTAATATCATAAGACAAGTAGTTAGATGCACAGTGAAAATTGAAAGTCAGCAAAGTCAAGGACATGTGTACATAGCAATAAAAGTTGTTGTTTTTTTCTTATTCAGAAGCTATGTATCATGAAAATGAAACGCAAATGTAGCTAATACTGTTTTGCCAGTGTGTACTCAGAAACACTGTGCTTTGATTACTACCTGTCATATCCTGTATCAGAAAAACCTCCCAGGAGCTAGCAAAAGTCCTTGAAGTTGCACAAATATAAAACCCTGTACTTCTCTCTATCCTTTTGAAGAATACTTCCTTTAAAGATTTTTTTCATTGTGCTGCAAGGTTTGATAATATTGCAATTCTCTAGCTATGAAAGAAAGGTGCTACAAACTAAGACATACACTAGAACTGTAGGGGAACAATATTGGAGGAGTGACTCAGTGGTTAAAAGTCTGATATGTAAGGCAGGAATTTCTCTGCTAGAGACAGGGAACTTTAGGCTGGTCAGACATGGTACTTAACAAACCCTAAAAGTAATTACAGGCAATCAGTGTAATTGGTGCAACTTTCAAAATACTTTTTATTAAAAATGATGTTTACTTTTTGAGATACACCTGTTTTGTAACCTGTATACAGAGAAGCTGTATCTAGCGCTGAAACCTGTATTGATCAGGTCCGCGGGACTGACGGGTTCAGTGACAGTGGGTCCTGCGTGTCTCTGACATGCAGGATTTACTTGTAGTCAATCACATCTAAGGTGTAAACTTAGATGCTATCGATAGCAGCTCGATCCCGCGTGTCAGACACGCAGGACCCACTGTCACTGAAACCGTCAGTCCCGCAGACCTGATCAATACAGGTTTCAGCGCTAGATACAGCTTCTCTGTATACAGGATACAAAACAGGTGTATCTCAAAAAGTAAACATATTTTTAATAAAAAGTATTTTGAAAGTTGCATCAAACACCCTGATTTTAAATTAAAAAAAATATATATTTCAAAAGGTCTACATAGCCTTTAAAAAAGAAAAAAAATCGCAATAAAAATGCATCAAATTATCATTTATCATCCTATTGTAGAAATCATTGTTGTAAGTGGTCAACCTCATACATAAAGTAATGTTGCCTGATGCATGTCTCTCGCGAGATACGACACTAGACAACAACGACACTTCTCACCCATCTTGTCATGATGGAAATGCCCATAGACCCTTGGCATTGCTTTTTCAAACCAATACGCATTTATCAGTGGTTTGAAAATGTGTCCTGTGCGAGGCTGGATTCACACACAGTGTTTTGCTGCATTTTTGTGGCATTTTGTAAGGCGTTTTTTGCTATTTTTTTTTAGTGTGGCCAGATGTTGCATTAAAGTATATAGTATAATATTAAACGCACTACACACAACTGCGTTTTGCTTTGTGGATTTTTTTAGGCAGTTTTGTGGTCAGTGACGCTTTTTCCAAACGTAGCATGCTCTCATATAGTGTTTTTTTTTAACCATTTTTCCCATAGGCTTCTCTAGAGAAAACTTTTAAAAAAAACGGAAAAAAAGTATTTATAAAATAAAACTAAATGAAGATTCCACCAAAAAGGCCTCTAAACACAGAATAAAAAATGCATGTTATATTTTTGGTAACACTGGAATTTATAGATTTTTTTACGCAGATTAAATTGCAAGAAAAAAATCAGTGTGTAAATGAGGCCTAAACGGTCTTTATGATACTTTTGTTAAATACCGGATTTCTTTTAAAAGGGGGGGGGGGGGTGGGTTGATTGATGTTGTAATTTACGGTAGCAGACAAATGTCCTCAAGTAGTAAATGAAAATCCATTTCACACAATGAGGCTGGAAACTGCATTGTGGCTATTAGGCTGGAATCACAGGCACAGTTTTTGAGGAGTTTTTTTAGCCTAACAAAAGAGTGGATCCAAAACAGAAGGACACGTAGAATGACTGATATGTCTTCTCTCTTTTGCATCTCCTCCTGTTTTTGCATTAAAAAAAAACTGCATAAAAAAACGCCCTAAAAACTGCATGTGTGATTCCAGCCTTAATACAGCACTATGCCTTATCTGTCATAGATGAATTGCAGATTCCTCAAAGGTTATTTCTGGTTCTGCAACATGCTGGCAAATTCACAGCATAACAAACACAAGTGCATTATTTACAAACAGTTTAAATGGTGCATCTTTCTGCAGCACCATGTTCGGTACATGTGTAATGCCTCATACCCACTTCAATTTTTTCCTTCAGGGTGCAAGCCGTTTTTTTGACGGCTAGCACCCTGACCCATTAATTTCAATGGGGCCATGCACACTTCAGTTTTTTTGATGGTCCCGTTGCTCCGTTCCGACAAAAGTAGAGCATGTCCTATTTTGGTCCGAGATTCCGTGACCGTGGGGCCCATGCAAGTCAATGGGTCCGTCAAAAAAACTGAAAGCGCACGGAAGGCATCCGTGTGCCGTCCGTGTGTGACGGAGCCGTTGCCTAGCAACGGCCGGGTGGGAAGAGGTACACATAGAGACCGATATTGCAATGCACTAATTGGCAGCCCATTCTCTCTATCAGCACTGCTAGAGAGAAGAAGCTGCTGATCAGTGCTGGCACCCAGCGATAGAAAGAAAAATAAGCTCATACGTACCCCGGCCGTTGTCTTGGTGATGAGGCCCTCTTCTGACATCCAGTCCGACCTCCCTGGATGACGCGGCAGTCCATGTGATTGGCTGCAGCGGTCCCATGTTGAAACGTCATCTCAGGAGGCCGGACTTGAGGAAGAAGCAGGGGGTTCTGGGTAAGTAGTAACTTTTTTTATGTTGTGTTTTTTTAATGAAACATTAATAATCTATATTGTGAGCGCCGCACATGATATTCCCTGTTCAGCGGTAGTCTCTGTCCAGGGTGCTGAAAGAGTTAAGGGGCTGCACTAATCGGCAGTAACTCGTTCAGCACCCTGGACACTGACTACCGCTGGACAGGGAATACCCTGTGCGGCTCTCACAATATCGTGTACATAGTGTGAATGGGAACAGTTTCCTCTCGGAAACTGAAACACGGAAGTGTAAACAGAGTACACACGGGAAGCACACTGATCCAATCACAGGCACACGGATCTGTGAAAGCGGTGATGGAAGTGTGCACGAGGCCTTCGTCCTCTCCTGGCCTGTAACAAATTAATGCATGAAGGGCTAGGTGATTGTTTTAGTACAGAATATACAACCCCAGCACTCACAGAGGTACGCAAAAGATCCAGATGCAAACAAATTTAAGTTTTATTGCAACAAAAGATGGTAAAGTTGAGGTGGAAAGCGACTTGGTAAGACGTTTCGGCCGAACCTCGGCCTTTGTCACGGTCGCTAAAATGATAAAGAATAAAATGCTTTTACAAAGTTGGCAATAAAATTTACAAAAATACAGTATGAACAAATGAAAATAATAATATGAAAATAACATATATAGATGAGTTATCTCTGTTTACATGAAATTATATAGCGCTGTCACCTCAGATATACACAGAGAACAATTATTATACATTATAAGGAAAAATAAAAATATTTTAATACTGAACTGTATAAAGAAAATTGCGTGATCAATTAGTGGAACACGTAACACAAGAATTAAGGAAATCATAATCATCTATGAAAGAATAAGTCATAATGATCTATAAAAACAAGACTAGGGGCTGAATAGTCAGAACAAAATTAAGTTAAATATGCTCAAGGAGGATCTAGCAGTATATAACTGTATGTGGCATAAACAATCTGGAAACCTCTGATGGTGATGCAATACCTAGGTTACATATATTGATTTAGTTTTGTTATTGTGGTGGGGAGAGGAAAGAGTCCTCACTGTAGACCATACCATAAAGTACCGGTAGAAAATAAAGGACAGTGTGAAAAGGAACAAACACTAGAGGATAAACTAAAGGGAGAAAGTAAGAGGAAAGACATGTGCTGCTGTACCTGTAAGACGATATCACTGGTATGGGTTGTCCGCCGGATATTCCCTGTGTGTCTGTGCTATGTGAGTTGCGTCTGTGTTTATACCAGACCAACCGGAACTGATGTCAGTGGTACAGCCAGAGCCGTCTAACAGCTGATATGTGAGTGCAGTGAATATTCATGAGGTAATTATAGCAAGGGACCGTGAAAAAGAAACCTTCTGGGAGTATTGACAGAGCCATCTAGCTGCTGATATGTGTGTCCAATGAATATTCATGAGGTAATCATAGTAAGGGACCGTGGAGAAAGAGAGCAAAGGGACCTAGCAGCTGATGTGAGTGCAATGAATATTCCTGAGGTTATTATAGTAAGAATGTGTGTTAGTGTGTGTATATATATATATATATATATATATATATATATATATATATGTGAGTGGCATGTAATGAAGGAATGCAACTATATAGAGAAGTATGTTGACAGAAACTGATTGGACGCTATCTAGTTGCCATGACAACGAACCAGAGAAGGAAAGGGACCGTATGTCTGAAGGTATAGATGATCTCAGCCCATGTGTATGGGATGTCAATGTAAGGATAGATGTAGGAACGGTATAGAAGGTGATAGTAGTCATGGCAACATGGAGAGAAGGGAAAATTAGAAAAATTAGAAAAAATAAAAATAAAAAATAAAAATCAGAAAAAATATATATGTATAAAAATGAAGGAATAAAGATGAGATTTGACAGCCGGTTTTATGGTACTTTTACCTGGTCCATGTGGATGTGTTTTTTCTCTAGCGTGTCTAGAAACAGAAAAGACAACAAGTTAGAATATGCAAGTCAAACAAGATATAGGAACTGGCATTAATACATGAACTGCACAGAAGATAATAGGGTTTCGTATCAATTCATTAGGTCAAATTCCCTATTGAGACCCCTGGGACTTAAGGTTTGTAATGTATGTATCCAGTAGGATTCCCGTTCCTTAAGTAAATGTATGTGGTTGCCACCTCTACGTGGTTGAGGAACGTGTTCAATTATCTGGAACTGAAATTGGGAAAGTTGATGATTAGCCTTACTGAAGTGGTCTGGTAATGGTAACCAGTTTTTGTTACAGCGGATAGTAGATTTGTGGCTTGTTATGCGATCCCTAATGTGTTGTGTGGTTTCGCCCACATATATTAGCCCACACGGGCACTTTACCAGGTATACCACAAAATTGGTATCACATGTATAGAAGCCTTTTATGGGAAAAGATTTATTAGTGTGGGGATGCTGGAACCGATCACCCTTGATAACGTTGGAGCAGCATGAGCAATGGAGGCATGGGAAAGTTCCATTATGTCTGGGTCGTAAGAAAGTTTGTCTGGGCAATTTAGTGTTGCTGCCAATGTCTGCTCTAACCAATCTATCCCTGAAATTGGGTGGGCGTTTGAGGCACATCATCGCAGGCGACTTAAATTCTAGAATGGTCGGGTAGGCTGTACTGAGGTGGTGCCAATGTTTTCTAATAATTTGTTGGAATTTTGGAACCAAAGGGTGATATGTATGTACAAACGGAATTCTATTTAGTTTAGTGTCGTTGCGGGTGGTACAAGGTGTGTGATCTTCTTGAATCGTATTATGCAGTTCTTGTTGAAGTATCCGTGAAGGATAACCTCTGTCTTTGAATTTGTCAGTCATTTCTTGTAATCTAGTGTGTCGTGTTGTCTCATCTGTTACAATCCTAGAGATGCGTTTATATTGAGATTTAGGAAGTGAGGTTTTAGTTTTATACGGATGGTTACTCTGGAAATGGAGCAGGCCATTTCTGTCTGTGGGTTTGGTATATAGATCGACAACTAGATGGCCAGTGTTATTTTTCTTAACCAACGTGTCCAGGAAGCTTATCTCCTGTGAACTCAGATTTAATGTAAATTGTAGACCCTCACGTATGGTGTTAATTTCCTGGACAAAATCTATGGCAGATTGTTCAGTACCTTTCCATATGCAAAATATGTCATCTATATATCGATGCCAGCAGATTGCATTATCCCTGAATCTAGGATTGGTGTAAATGTGGGTAGATTCGAATTCTGCCATGTAGGCATTGGCATATGGAGGAGCCATGTTAGAACCCATAGCAGTGCCATTGATCTGTTTATAAAAGTTGTCCCCAAATAAGAAATAATTCTCATTCAGAATTAATTCGAGTAGTTCTAAACATAATGATTTGGAATTCATGGACATATCGGTAGTGTCCAGGAGGCTACTTGTGGCTGCTAGGCCATCTTGATGTGTGATGGATGTGTATAAGCTATTGACATCCAATGTAATTAGGAGGCTAGTAGGCTCAATCTGATGTAGACTTTTAATAATCTGTAAAAAATGGCTGGTGTCCAGGAGAAATGATTTGGTTTTTTTAATGAGGGGAGTCAATATTTTTTCTAAAAAGATGGCTAATGGGGATGAAATAGAGTCGGTGGAGGCAACTATTGGTCGACCAGGGGGATTGATTAAAGACTTGTGAATTTTTGGTAGGACATAAAATACGGGAGTGATTGGAAACGGATTCTGTAAAAATTTGTGTGTTTTGTGATCAATTGTATTAATATCAAGGTGATGATCAATGATGGAGTTGATTTTATGGCGTATATCGGAAATAGGGTCTCTTGGTATTTTGAGGTAGGTGTTACTATCAGTAAGTTGGCGATTGATTTCAGAGACATAATTATTATAATCAAGTATTACAATGGCCCCTCCCTTATCGGCTGGTTTAATTATGATTTCCCGGTTATGTTGTAAATCCCTTAAGGATGTCCTTTCTTCAGTGGACAAATTTTTTTGATGGGGATAGTAGCCCAAATTGTAATCGTGCAAGACGACATCAATGTCTCTTTGTACAAGTTCAATCACTGATTCTGTAGCGTGGTAGATTTTGGGGGGAGCAAAATTGCTTTTGCTACGGAGGCCCAAATTAGAAATAGAAATTTCTGAGCACACGTCTCTAGGCTGTTGGGAAGTGGATAGATCAGTAAGTCCAAAGTGTGTCTTGAGTCGTAATGATCTGTAAAAGTAGTTCAATTCCTGCTGGAGAATGAACGTATTACAGGGGGCGGTGGGGCAGAAGGACAAGCCTTTCTGTAAGACTGACAGTTCTGTTGGCGTAAGGGAATGAGAGGAGAGATTGACGACCAGGTGGTTCTTCCTACCTGGGACCTCGTCTGTATGTTGGTGTCTCGACCTCGTCCATCTCCTCCCCGCCCGCCTGGTGGTCCGTTTCGGCCTCTCCGATTGCCTAAAAAACGTGGAGGACGTCGACCAATAGAGGAGTCGCTGCCAGAACTGGAGAAATTTTCTGTTTGTTGTCGTGGTTGGCGCCATGAATTTGCGTAAGTTGACGACTCGTTCCATCGGTAAACCCTGTTGTTATCGTAATCCGTTGCGTCCCTCTGGAATTTATCGCGTTTTCTTAGTTGTATGGTCTTAGAAAAGTCGTTGATGGCAATGTCGGTACGTGTTTTCAGATTCTCCCATTCACTGGGGCTTAGAGTTGCTGATAGTTGATTTTCCAAAGCCTTGATTTTAATATCGGATTCTGAAATTCTGGTTTGTAGATGAGAAATAGTAAGTAGAATCAAATCCAGTGAGCATTTGTTTAAGATCCTCTGGAATTGTTGACAGTATTCTTCATCGTCAGAAAAGAGGGTTGGTCGAAGGTGACTCCTGAGGCCACGTGGTATTCTCTCCAATCTATGATATTCCGCCAGAGTTGTGCGATGCAGGTCATAGGAGGTATATTTTCGTAGTTCCTTTTCGTAGTCTCGTGTACGTAGTTCCTGCGGAGGAATTCTCAAAAAGTCTCCTGAGTTGGTGACTTGTGCCAAAATATTGGCCGTGGTAGTGGAATCGAAGGCAAAAGTTGATGACGTCATCTATATCAGGGTGCAAGACATCCAAGGTACAGTAGTAATCAAAAATAGATATTGGGATGCACTCCTCAATCAATTGGCGTGGTGCTAGTATATATAATAATTGTTCTCTGTGTATATCTGAGGTGACAGCGCTATATAATTTCATGTAAACAGAGATAACTCATCTATATATGTTATTTTCATATTATTATTTTCATTTGTTCATACTGTATTTTTGTAAATTTTATTGCCAACTTTGTAAAAGCATTTTATTCTTTATCATTTTAGCGACCGTGACAAAGGCCGAGGTTCGGCCGAAACGTCTTACCAAGTCGCTTTCCACCTCAACTTTACCATCTTTTGTTGCAATAAAACTTAAATTTGTTTGCATCTGGATCTTTTGCGTACCTCTGTGAGTGCTGGGGTTGTATATTTTCAATATTGTGGGATTCTCGTCCCTACCTTACTAGCACCACGCCAATTGATTGAGGAGTGCATCCCAATATCTATTTTTGATTACTACTGTACCTTGGATGTCTTGCACCCTGATATAGATGACGTCATCAACTTTTGCCTTCGATTCCACTACCACGGCCAATATTTTGGCACAAGTCACCAACTCAGGAGACTTTTTGAGAATTCCTCCGCAGGAACTACGTACACGAGACTACGAAAAGGAACTACGAAAATATACCTCCTATGACCTGCATCGCACAACTCTGGCGGAATATCATAGATTGGAGAGAATACCACGTGGCCTCAGGAGTCACCTTCGACCAACCCTCTTTTCTGACGATGAAGAATACTGTCAACAATTCCAGAGGATCTTAAACAAATGCTCACTGGATTTGATTCTACTTACTATTTCTCATCTACAAACCAGAATTTCAGAATCCGATATTAAAATCAAGGCTTTGGAAAATCAACTATCAGCAACTCTAAGCCCCAGTGAATGGGAGAATCTGAAAACACGTACCGACATTGCCATCAACGACTTTTCTAAGACCATACAACTAAGAAAACGCGATAAATTCCAGAGGGACGCAACGGATTACGATAACAACAGGGTTTACCGATGGAACGAGTCGTCAACTTACGCAAATTCATGGCGCCAACCACGACAACAAACAGAAAATTTCTCCAGTTCTGGCAGCGACTCCTCTATTGGTCGACGTCCTCCACGTTTTTTAGGCAATCGGAGAGGCCGAAACGGACCACCAGGCGGGCGGGGAGGAGATGGACGAGGTCGAGACACCAACATACAGACGAGGTCCCAGGTAGGAAGAACCACCTGGTCGTCAATCTCTCCTCTCATTCCCTTACGCCAACAGAACTGTCAGTCTTACAGAAAGGCTTGTCCTTCTGCCCCAACGCCCCCTGTAATACGTTCATTCTCCAGCAGGAATTGAACTACTTTTACAGATCATTACGACTCAAGACACACTTTGGACTTACTGATCTATCCACTTCCCAACAGCCTAGAGACGTGTGCTCAGAAATTTCTATTTCTAATTTGGGCCTCCGTAGCAAAAGCAATTTTGCTCCCCCCAAAATCTACCACGCTACAGAATCAGTGATTGAACTTGTACAAAGAGACATTGATGTCGTCTTGCACGATTACAATTTGGGCTACTATCCCCATCAAAAAAATTTGTCCACTGAAGAAAGGACATCCTTAAGGGATTTACAACATAACCGGGAAATCATAATTAAACCAGCCGATAAGGGAGGGGCCATTGTAATACTTGATTATAATAATTATGTCTCTGAAATCAATCGCCAACTTACTGATAGTAACACCTACCTCAAAATACCAAGAGACCCTATTTCCGATATACGCCATAAAATCAACTCCATCATTGATCATCACCTTGATATTAATACAATTGATCACAAAACACACAAATTTTTACAGAATCCGTTTCCAATCACTCCCGTATTTTATGTCCTACCAAAAATTCACAAGTCTTTAATCAATCCCCCTGGTCGACCAATAGTTGCCTCCACCGACTCTATTTCATCCCCATTAGCCATCTTTTTAGAAAAAATATTGACTCCCCTCATTAAAAAAACCAAATCATTTCTCCTGGACACCAGCCATTTTTTACAGATTATTAAAAGTCTACATCAGATTGAGCCTACTAGCCTCCTAATTACATTGGATGTCAATAGCTTATACACATCCATCACACATCAAGATGGCCTAGCAGCCACAAGTAGCCTCCTGGACACTACCGATATGTCCATGAATTCCAAATCATTATGTTTAGAACTACTCGAATTAATTCTGAATGAGAATTATTTCTTATTTGGGGACAACTTTTATAAACAGATCAATGGCACTGCTATGGGTTCTAACATGGCTCCTCCATATGCCAATGCCTACATGGCAGAATTCGAATCTACCCACATTTACACCAATCCTAGATTCAGGGATAATGCAATCTGCTGGCATCGATATATAGATGACATATTTTGCATATGGAAAGGTACTGAACAATCTGCCATAGATTTTGTCCAGGAAATTAACACCATACGTGAGGGTCTACAATTTACATTAAATCTGAGTTCACAGGAGATAAGCTTCCTGGACACGTTGGTTAAGAAAAATAACACTGGCCATCTAGTTGTCGATCTATATACCAAACCCACAGACAGAAATGGCCTGCTCCATTTCCAGAGTAACCATCCGTATAAAACTAAAACCTCACTTCCTAAATCTCAATATAAACGCATCTCTAGGATTGTAACAGATGAGACAACACGACACACTAGATTACAAGAAATGACTGACAAATTCAAAGACAGAGGTTATCCTTCACGGATACTTCAACAAGAACTGCATAATACGATTCAAGAAGATCACACACCTTGTACCACCCGCAACGACACTAAACTAAATAGAATTCCGTTTGTACATACATATCACCCTTTGGTTCCAAAATTCCAACAAATTATTAGAAAACATTGGCACCACCTCAGTACAGCCTACCCGACCATTCTAGAATTTAAGTCGCCTGCGATGATGTGCCTCAAACGCCCACCCAATTTCAGGGATAGATTGGTTAGAGCAGACATTGGCAGCAACACTAAATTGCCCAGACAAACTTTCTTACGACCCAGACATAATGGAACTTTCCCATGCCTCCATTGCTCATGCTGCTCCAACGTTATCAAGGGTGATCGGTTCCAGCATCCCCACACTAATAAATCTTTTCCCATAAAAGGCTTCTATACATGTGATACCAATTTTGTGGTATACCTGGTAAAGTGCCCGTGTGGGCTAATATATGTGGGCGAAACCACACAACACATTAGGGATCGCATAACAAGCCACAAATCTACTATCCGCTGTAACAAAAACTGGTTACCATTACCAGACCACTTCAGTAAGGCTAATCATCAACTTTCCCAATTTCAGTTCCAGATAATTGAACACGTTCCTCAACCACGTAGAGGTGGCAACCACATACATTTACTTAAGGAACGGGAATCCTACTGGATACATACATTACAAACCTTAAGTCCCAGGGGTCTCAATAGGGAATTTGACCTAATGAATTGATACGAAACCCTATTATCTTCTGTGCAGTTCATGTATTAATGCCAGTTCCTATATCTTGTTTGACTTGCATATTCTAACTTGTTGTCTTTTCTGTTTCTAGACACGCTAGAGAAAAAACACATCCACATGGACCAGGTAAAAGTACCATAAAACCGGCTGTCAAATCTCATCTTTATTCCTTCATTTTTATACATATATATTTTTTCTGATTTTTATTTTTTATTTTTATTTTTTCTAATTTTTCTAATTTTCCCTTCTCTCCATGTTGCCATGACTACTATCACCTTCTATACCGTTCCTACATCTATCCTTACATTGACATCCCATACACATGGGCTGAGATCATCTATACCTTCAGACATACGGTCCCTTTCCTTCTCTGGTTCGTTGTCATGGCAACTAGATAGCGTCCAATCAGTTTCTGTCAACATACTTCTCTATATAGTTGCATTCCTTCATTACATGCCACTCACATATATATATATATATATATATATATATATATATATATACACACACTAACACACATTCTTACTATAATAACCTCAGGAATATTCATTGCACTCACATCAGCTGCTAGGTCCCTTTGCTCTCTTTCTCCACGGTCCCTTACTATGATTACCTCATGAATATTCATTGGACACACATATCAGCAGCTAGATGGCTCTGTCAATACTCCCAGAAGGTTTCTTTTTCACGGTCCCTTGCTATAATTACCTCATGAATATTCACTGCACTCACATATCAGCTGTTAGACGGCTCTGGCTGTACCACTGACATCAGTTCCGGTTGGTCTGGTATAAACACAGACGCAACTCACATAGCACAGACACACAGGGAATATCCGGCGGACAACCCATACCAGTGATATCGTCTTACAGGTACAGCAGCACATGTCTTTCCTCTTACTTTCTCCCTTTAGTTTATCCTCTAGTGTTTGTTCCTTTTCACACTGTCCTTTATTTTCTACCGGTACTTTATGGTATGGTCTACAGTGAGGACTCTTTCCTCTCCCCACCACAATAACAAAACTAAATCAATATATGTAACCTAGGTATTGCATCACCATCAGAGGTTTCCAGATTGTTTATGCCACATACAGTTATATACTGCTAGATCCTCCTTGAGCATATTTAACTTAATTTTGTTCTGACTATTCAGCCCCTAGTCTTGTTTTTATAGATCATTATGACTTATTCTTTCATAGATGATTATGATTTCCTTAATTCTTGTGTTACGTGTTCCACTAATTGATCACGCAATTTTCTTTATACAGTTCAGTATTAAAATATTTTTATTTTTCCTTATAATGTATAATAATTGTTCTCTGTGTATATCTGAGGTGACAGCGCTATATAATTTCATGTAAACAGAGATAACTCATCTATATATGTTATTTTCATATTATTATTTTCATTTGTTCATACTGTATTTTTGTAAATTTTATTGCCAACTTTGTAAAAGCATTTTATTCTTTATCATTTTAGCGACCGTGACAAAGGCCGAGGTTCGGCCGAAACGTCTTACCAAGTCGCTTTCCACCTCAACTTTACCATCTTTTGTTGCAATAAAACTTAAATTTGTTTGCATCTGGATCTTTTGCGTACCTCTGTGAGTGCTGGGGTTGTATATTTTCAATATTTTGGGATTCTCGTCCCTACCTTACTAGCACCACGCCAATTGATTGAGGAGTGCATCCCAATATCTATTTTTGATTGTTTTAGTACAGTTTGCCTGGAATATATGTACTGTATACAGTACTTTCTGAAATCTGAATTTCTGCTAATCAGGTGAAAAGAAAGAAGCACCTTCAGTATCAATATTTTTTATACTTTTATTTCAATAAATGAAATTCCTGGAAGCACACTGCAGACTCTATGGGTATATTGATCTCAGAAACTTGTCCTCTATTATAGTTGTGGTCCTCAAGATCAGCACATAGGGTCCGAATTCAAAAATCTATGGGTATTTTTACTCCTATAAGTTTGCCTAGATTGTACTGAAAGGCATTATTAAAAAAATCTGTGTCAGACAAAGCAATTGAGAATTTGTTTAGTGTTCAAGGCATGCAGTGTATTTGTTTCCGATTCAAACTCCTCATGTGTTTATACAAATAATCTGTCATTCAAAATCTCTATAAAAATATCCAATCTGTGCAGTAGTGTAACTATAGTGGGTGCAAAGCTTGACTTCGCACCCGGACCCTGAAATCTGAGGGGGCCCAAAATGTCGCTCTGCCCATAGGAGGAGACCAGTACTATAAATGATGCCTAATAGTTGGGGAGCTGTAAAGGGAAGTGTTTTATATATTTATATCTATGTAGGTGTATATTCCTACCCACCGGGAGAGGGGGAGAAGACAGTGGACACATCCAATGCATTCCCACTGCCTGCCCCCCCTCTCCAGGTAATGACACACTCTGGGGGGGGGGGGGTGGAAGCCATAAGCAGTGAACAAATCCTGTATTGTATTCCAGAAAGCAGGAAGTTCTCAAGGCCTGGCCCCTCCCGCCTGCACGTGCATGAGTATGTGAGGTAATACAGAAGTGCACGGGAGGGTTTAAAAAGATAAACTGTCCTACACTCCCTCTCTTTTACTTCCTGGGCCCATACAGAAGGATCTCTACCAAGGATCCCATGCATCGCTAAGTATCCTCTGCCCCCTCCTACCTTTCCCCCCATAAACCCTACTTTCCCTGGTAATCCTTTTTCTTCCCTGGTCTACAGATTTCCCCTGGTATTAAACCCCTTGAGTGTATAGGGAAAGTTAGAGCCAGGTGGGGGTGGGTCACAGAAGCAAGCATGAGTGAGTACACTGTAACTTGTATGTATGTTACGTATGTGGGTGGGTTTTAGTATAGTATTGTAATATATTGTACTGGTACTGTGGCACGTGTAGTTATTATATGTATTGAGGTATGCTGATGCTATATCGTGAATTAAGTGGTTAGTGGTTGGCGGTATAGATTAGTGTTTGTAATACCTTGTTTATACTGTGTAGTGTCCGTGTATTCAATACATATTAAGTGGTTATGTGTTTTTGGATGCACGGATACTATACTGTGATTATTTACTGTGTTTGTTGTATTTTAAACTTAAGGGTATGTGCACACGTAGTGTTTGCAGCCATTTTCTGGGCCGTAAACATCCCGAAAACAGCTGAAAAATCGGAAGCAGTACACCCCCAAACATCTGCCCATTGATTTCAATGGGAAATACGGCGCTCTGTTCCGACAGGGCGTTTTTTTACGCCTCATTTTTTAAAAACAGTGCGTAAAAAGACGCCTGCGAAAAAGAAGTGCATGTCACTTCTTGAGATGTTTTTAGAGCAGTTTTTCATTCTCTATAGAAAAATAGCTCCAAAAACAGCGGTAAAAAAACCGCAAAAAACGTGAGTTGCTAAAAAATAGTCTGAAAATCAGGAGCTGTTTTCTCTCTAAAACAGCTCCATATTTTCAGACGTTTTTAATTTTGTGTGTGCACATACCCGAAGTGTGATTACGGTTTGTAGTAATAAACATACCTTTATTTATTATGCAGTCGTATACACTTACTTAGTAGCAAAGCAATTAGACTAAAATTAATACAAGAGAATGGTAGGGGAAACTAGGCATAACCCTAGTGACCCTGACATAAAGGAGGTAGTAGTAGTGGGCGACACGAGCCTGTGAACCCAGTTATTACCACGGGCCCTTTAACAGGAGCCCTATCACAGATCTCGCATTGGAGCCCAGGAGCTTCAAGTTACATCTCAGAATCCGTGCTTACACTGATACAGAAGCCAACTGCAAACTAAATAAACATAACTTGAAGATTTTATCCTTGGAATCCAAGGATACCTTCAATAAAAGAAACCAGATTTAACAATCATAAAATGACCCTTATCAATTACGTTTTTTTTTTTTTTTAAATGATAACATGCATAGTATGTATACTTACTGTATCATTGGGGTTGAAAGTGATGAAATATTCAATTTGACCATTAGGACCATCATCTATGTCTGTAGCACCATTAGATGAAAACCCAGTAAAGATTGTTGTACCAACTGGCGTTAGCTGAAAAATAAAATGAAACGTGTTTAGAAGCACAAACTATAAGTATACAAGGAGGACCCAACACATATTTTAACTTTAACACTGATCTACACAAGTCAGTAAATCATTTTTTGGACTATAATGAACAATGAAAAATAATTATTGATAGTCTTCAGTCTAATTTCCATGACATATTTGAAGAAATTTAAAATGTTGTTATGTATCAATTAGTATGTCAAACATTTTATTTTATTTTTTATTATTATTATTATTATACAATTATAAAAGTCTAATTCCATGACCTGTTATTTATTGGTATTTGGAATTATTCGGTGAGATATTGGGCATCATGTGTTTTTTGCCCTAGCAAGCAATTCAAATCCGCTTCCAATTTCCTTTGTCGTTTAGAAAAACTAAGCTAAACTGTGCTTGGCTGCTATAATATATCCATTAAGTCCATACATTATATCACAAAATAATCTTGTTTAATGCATTCTTCTTTGCCTCAAGCAGCCCCAATGGGTCATGTTTTCAGGTTGTCCATTATATTGCACAGGTAATATAAGTATAGCCAATACTCCGGAATTAGCAAAAGTGTCCTCTATGGTAAAACCTAAAGTCTTCACCAGTTTGGGGGTACTTAGACTAGAGTTGAAACACTGGCCAATGGAAAAGTTAAAGTAGTTTTCTGCTGTGAAAAAAATTCTGCTCTACTACATCATACACTTGTAACCCCTTCTATTAGCTAAATCTGCGATTTATGTCCAGCAAAGCTCTCAGCACTGGAGGACTACAGGACACTCACTTTAAACAGCGAATACCATCGACCACTACTGACTTCTATGGACGCCCAACTGCCTTACGATTATGGTTCTTCTACTACAAACAGTCGATCAGGAGTGGAGAACCACATGACCCAACTCCTTGAGCATTAATCTTTCACAATATACAGCAATCATTTCATTCCAGTAAGGTTAATGACCTCTGCAAATGCTATGTATTCATAATTTTAAAAAAATACTATATCTCGATAACACAAAGTTATCAGTAGTGGATATACACCATTTTAGATTAGGTGGTAAATGAAGTTTGAAATATACATGCCAAAACCAAGTAGATTACAGCACATATTAAACCTTGACATTTAGAATCAACTCCGAGCAGTGGAGGGGAGCAGAAACCAGCAAAAGCTATTTGGTTGAACAGTAGGAAGTCGTAGGGAAAACTATTATGTTTTGAAGACAGGCTATGAAATCTGTGCTCTCAAGGCATCGAGAAAGAAAAGCAGAAAAAAAAAAACTCATCCCAATATCCTCCAGGAAAGTGGCTGTTGGTTTAACAAACATTATTGGCTTTTTCAGTGCAAAGCAGCAATAGCATTTGCTAAATTTCCTTAAGCTAAAATATGTAGGCATTATAAAACAAAAATAAAGGAAGCATTTTGAAGACATTAGTATAAGTACATAGTACTGTGGACTAGAGAATGGCTTTTGTTCTCCAGCATAAGCCTTTTATTATGTGCTTTATTTTGTGTTTGTTCCTTCATTATTTTTATGTAGTTATTTGTTAGAAGTAAAGTAATTTCCATTATAGTTTATTACGTGAATTTAAAAGTAAAACTTACCCAGAATATGTGCTATAAGAAGAAATTCTATCATAAAAGCAGTTATATGGAATATAATTTATAGGAATGCTTAAGGGAGATGTTCGCTCAACTATTATTATAGGAATATATTACCTTAATGCATAATGAGATTTATACGTAGACTTGTTGACATTGTTTTCTTCCATTACGGTTGTAAACAAGATGTAAAATTAGTAATGAGCTACTTTTGATGTATAATAGGATGCAGTTTTGTGTTGCTACACTTAATCCAGGGCTAGGTCTGGTGTCCACATTACTCCCCAAAAATTGTCTTAGGAGCCACATGTTTCTCTTACGTCTATTGCATGAGGCTTCTCAACTGTTGGCAGCTGCAGATACTATTCTTTACAAATAATATTTTCGCTCATATTTGCATTGGAGGCTCTGTTAGGAAAAAATAGTGCAGCACGCAGCTATATTTTTTTCAAGTGAAATGAGGGACACCATGGCGGAAATCCAAAGGACCCTTTTAAAAAGTCAATGTGGTCCATCTGTGCCATTGATGTCTGTCATCTGATGGATCCAGCGCTGCTGTTACTTAAAAAAAATTTCCTATGACAAAACAGAAAAATGGAAATACGAACGCAGATGTGAACTCAGCTAAACCTGGCGGCCATCAAAATCAAAGAATAAAACTTGACTAGACCATGGTTTTACATAGTGTTGAATGTTTAACCCATTATCATGTGTGCAAAATCACTTTGAAATATCATGTGGTAAATAAATCAACTGTTGTATTTTTTTGTCAATGAACTTACATGTGACATAATATAGTGCTCGATGAGCAAACTATCCAGGTATAATGAGAATGCTTTGTTTAATGTCATATATGTCATTTATTGTATAGTTCTTTGAAGTGCAGGTTTACAATAAATTAGGTAAAATAAAAAGGCAAGTTTTGCTTAATACAGGCCAAAAATAAGCTAGGTCACTCTGCTATGACAAAGCAAACTACAACAACCCAAGCCTGGAAAATTCTGGTTGATGTCAATAATTGTTATAACAAATGACTAGAAATACATATCTGTATAAGTACACTACTTTTAATGCAAAGAAAAAATATTAAAAGGTTAAAAAAATTATTTTTAATAGTATACAAATTCGGATTTGTTTGTATCACTCTGGGAAAAGGGAACATTTTTTTTATGACAACTAAGTAATAATTCATCAATACAGCCAAGATGTAATCTCCAGTAACCGAAAATATCACATATATATCAATTCATCCAACGGTTTTTCCGATGTCAGCTAATATTAAAAAGAAAATGATGTATCCCATGTCTCAGTAAACCTAAGGCCCATCCAACCACTGGAAAAATCTAAAGAGGATCAGGACACAGCTTATGATTGAGAACTGCCTCTAGCAAATTTGGCACTTACTTTCAAAGACATATACTACAGAATTTTTATGGAAATTAGAAAAAAATACCTCAGGCTATCTACACAAGTAAAATAGCCTGTGGAATCTAGAAATATAATTACTAGCATTAAGCTCCAGGTAAGATTATGGATTTACGTTAAACATTGGCAGAAACGGCTTTGTTAAAATGTATTTTTAAAAATTCTTTGTGGAAATTTCTAGAATATACTGTACTTGAATATACAAAGCAGGTGATGAGGAAGCTGCACTCCAAATGAAAAACTGGATTTATTCACAGCAACGTTTCTAGTACATTCCATACCATTATAAGTATAAATAAAGTGCATTAGTGACAGCAGCAATACATGCTAAATAAGTGTTATACATAATCATTCAAAAATTCATATAAAATAGTGTTTAGTGTATTCATAATTAATAATATGCCATTCCCATCATATTATTTACAGAAATGCCGGCACTCACCATACAAAGAAGAACCATTGGATACAATGTCATTCATTCATTTTACATTTCACCATTCACACTGTCATACTGTTCATGCCCTCCTCTACCCCCTTCCATTGGACAAAATCCAGTCATATGACCATAGACCAGTGGTTCTCAACTGGGGTGCCGGAAGAATCACCTAGGGGTTTCGCGACCCTCTGCTCCTCTACTGCAAAAAAAAACAACTTTTGCTTGTAGCAGATGTGACACACGCACGTCTGCGACAAGCTCCACCCCTGGCACTTAGTTCCACTAAACTTGTAGCAGCCGTGATGCACGCACGTCTGCTACAAGTACCGAACACCACTTCCCGCTAGAAGAGCCTGATGAAGGGAGAGGAGCCATCAACGCTGAAGACCTGGGCAGGGTAAGTACTTATTCCTTTCCCAGGAATAAGCACACTTTCTGTCTTTGATGGTCACTTTACTAAAGGGGCTGATTTTCACTTTACTGGGGGGGGGGGGGCTGAAGCTGATGGTCTCTTTACCGGAGGGGCAGATGGTCACTTTACTGGGAGGGGGCTGATGGTCACTTTACTGGGGGAGGGCTGATGGCCATTTTACTGTGAGGGGGGATGATGGTTATTTCAGTGTGATCGGGGATGATGGTCATTTTACTGTGAGGGGGGCTGATGGTCATTTTACTGTGACGGGGGCAGGCTAATGGTAATTTTACTGTGAGTGGGGGGCTGATGGTCATTTTAACGTGAGTGGGGGGCTGATGGTCATTTTACTGTGAGGGGGGTTGATGATCATTGTACTTTGAGTGGGGAGCTGATGGTCATTTTACTGAGTGGGCTGATGGTCATTTTACTGTGAGGTCGGGTTGATGATCATTGTACTTTGAGTGGGAGGCTGATGGTCATTTTACTGAGTGGGCTGATGGTCATTTTACTGTGAGTGGGGCTGATGTTCTTTGAGTGGTTTCCACCTCTGACCTCCCATTGAAATGAATAGGAGGCAGAAAAAACTCGTTTCGAGTGTTTTTTTGCCTGCGGTTTTTGCATTAGCTTCAATGGCTTAAAAAAAATGTGGCCAAAAAACATGAAAAAAAAAACGTCAAACAATGCTATCAATTTAAAATCTAAGGCTATGTTCACACGGAGTATTTTGCAGGAGGAATATCTGCCTCAAAATTCCGTTTGGAAGTTTGAGGCAGATTTTCTTCTCCCTGCACGCCGATTTTCGCGCTGTTTTTCGCCCGCGGCAATTGAGCGCCGCGGGCATAAAACACCACGAAATACGCTTTCTCTGCCTCCCATTGAAATCAATGGGAGGCATATTAGGGCCGTTTTTGCCGAGTTTTGAGACGCGGTTTCCGCGTCAAAAAACTCTGCAAAATACTCTGTGTGAACATAGCCTTAAGGAATTGTGAGGCAGATTTTTTTCTGTCCTACAAAAAAAACGCTGTGTGAAAGTACCCTAAAAGTGTAGTGCTTGTTTTTAGCTGTTTTTTGTCTTTTCATAAACAATTTTTGATATGCCCTGAGGAAAATTTTATTTTCCATGGGGTGCCTCGAGCCTAAAAAGGTTAGGAAACTCTGCCATAGACTAATGGAACACAATCTAACCACTTCATTAATATTCACTGTGTAAATGGGTGCACATGCGCAATACACACTTCAAACAGCCTCTCAGACATCTTTACTAAAGGCCTTGCCACTAACCCATTCTATTTGTGCCTATAACCGTGGATTTGCCATGGAAATAGCCCCGCATCACCTTGTCATTCTCCAGAGCACAAATAGTTACTCGACATACATACATGTCAAAGTAGTGGAGCTTTATTGAAGATAGTTCTGTACATTCTTTAACTCTAAAAATCAACTTTAAGAGTTATTGTGTCCACTCACACAGAACTATCTTCAATACAGCTCCACTACTTTAACAAACATCAATTGAGCTTTGCTTCCTATATATACTTGCTTGTTACTGAGACACTTTGCCTGATAATGCATTCATTGAGAAGGTGAAACGTTGCTGTGAACTTTTGGTGAATAAATACAGTTTTTCATTTGGAGTCACACATGAAGTTTTTGTGGCAATTTTTAATGCATTTTTTTAGTCAAAGCCAGGAGAAGATCCAAAAAGAAAACAAAAAGCATAAAGGAATGACAGATACTCTCTTTTGCATCCACTCCTGTGCATGGCTTAAAAACTTGCACTAAAACTGCCACAAAAGCTGTATATGTGATTTTAACCTAGAAGGTACCTATACTTTACAATTTTTTTGGCATAAAGTGTGAATATATGAAAATTTGTAATATCTTTTACAGGGTAGTGGCATCTTTCACACCCTTAAACAGCCTGCAATTCCTTTGTCCATGCCTGCAGGCTCTCTGTAACGGTTTAGAAGCCTCCAACAGTTAATAGATGACAGAAAGGGGTAGGGGGATTTACTGTAGCTGCAGTTTTCCTCTCATTGTTTCAGTGCAACTGCAAGAGGCAAAGAGGGGAGGGGGGAATGAGAAGTCTATTCACTTACAATGTGCACTTACAAAAAAAAATGAAAAACAGGTAAGTGCAAACTGAAGAAAAAAAAAAAAGACAAAAAAAAAGACAAAAAAATATATAGTAAGGGCAAGTTCAGACGTGGCGGGATTTTTCCGTTGCAAATGTTGGTGCAGATTTGGGGCAATTACGCAACTAATCTGCAGCAACATTTGCATATTTGACAGGTAATTCAGACGTTGCAGATATCACAGCAGACTTTTTGCATTGCAAAGGATGAAATCTGCAGTGAAATTCCGCTTCTTCTCCGCAACATCATGTGCAGGCTGCGGAGGGAAAATTCTGCACCGGAGCCTAATTTCTGCACAGTTATTTTCCGCAATGTCTGAACTAAGTTTCCTAAAAATGTATAGAAACAAATGTAAAAAACGGCTGCTGCAGAATTTCACTGCGGACTGACTGCAGCGGAATTCAACAGCGATTCCGCCACGTCTGAACGTGCCCTTAGATTCAATGTTTTTCCTGCACTACAACTAATATACATTGGCAGTTACCATAGGATAGATTGTGGTTTTTTTTGTAATGAGAGGCAAATTGGGAGGTCAATCGAGACAACTTTTAAAATGCTTATGTAGATACCTGGACTATAAAAAGAAGACTGGTATTACTATTGACAGACAATTGAAACCATTTTAGGTCCCAATAGGCAAAATGGTCAGATCAATGTAATTCAAAAATGATCTGCATAAAAACCTTCTGACTTAATCATAGGGAGATGGTACAATCATAGGGTGTATTTGTTTTTTTAGACAGGAATCCCCCAAGCAGAGCATGATTTCACTGCTCAGGGAGCACTTTTTCTCATAGTGGTGGCACTGACAAAAAAAAATAATTTTCAATGGAATCTCTAAAGTAATTACAAAGATATAAACCCTACGTATACTTTGTTATACTATTTCCCATCCAATGTCCAGGGACTGCCGCAAAAAGTAAACTGTACAATACAAACAAAATTACTCTTATCAACTCTTCAAAAATAATGGCTATGGTTAAGGAACAAAAGTAAAGATACGCATGACCTTAGCGGTTTGCTGAATCTGTCCTTGGAGACATACTTTTTAATTTAAAGTATACCTTTGTTGGGTCATGTTTTCAAGTCTATCAATTCAAAATTGGCAGCTAGGTGTCTGGTAGCGAAAAGGAAAGGCTAAGAATCAGGGGCGTAACTAGGAAAGACTGGGCCCCATAGCAAACTTTTGACTGGGGCCCCCCCTCTGCTGGGTATCACACAACCCCCCCCCCCACTGTAGATAGTGCCTCCCTATAGATTCCACCACACAGCGCCCCACTATAGATAGCACCATACACAGCCCCCTGTAGATAACGCCATACAGACCCCCTGTAGATAACACCATACAGCCCCCTCTGTAGAGAACGCCATACAGACCCCCTCTGTAGATAACACCATATAAGCCCCCCCCAAAAAAACAAAAACGGCCTATAGTTTGTCCTACAAAAGACATGCATCCCCTATCCACAGGACAGGGGATACATGTGCGATCGCTGGCATTGATAAGGAGAACGGGGGACCGAAAGTCCCCCGAAGTTCTCCATGACTAACCTCGGACTTCTGGCGTCTGCGCAGTTCAATAAAAATGAAAGGAGCGCTGGTCACGCATGCGCACAAGCGCGACCGGCGCTCCATTCATTTCTACGGAGCTGCCGACACAGACCCCGGAAGTCCGAGGTTTGTCATGGAGAACTTAGGGGGGACTTTCGGTCCCCCGTTCTCCTCATCGCTGGGCGTCCCAGCGATCCCACATGTATCCCCTATCCTGTGGATAGGGGATGCATGTCTTTTGTAGGAACAACCCCTTCAGTGGCGTCGCGCTGTAGCAGCCATAGCGGCTGCTAGCGGAGCCTGCGGCCATGGGAGGGGGCCGTGCCGGCGGGTGCCACGGGCCCCCTCATGCTGCAGGCCCCGTAGAAGTCGCTACGGCTGCTATAGCGGTAGTTACGCCACTGCGTATAGGTTTGTACGGTGTAAAACTACAGCTCCCAGCATGGCCGGAACAATGATAAGGATATGCTGGGAGATGCGGTTTCACAAAAAAAAATCATACCACCCATCATCTCGCTGCAGATCATACAGTGACTACATTACTGATTAGAGGCAGAATAAACATTTACATTAAGTGACTCACCGGTGACGTCTCAGATTCTAGTTCTTTTCTTCTCCCTCCGGTTCAGACATCTATGATGAATTCTCCCGGCCATGACCCATTTCTGCAGTTTTCCGTTTAGATGTCTTCAGCTTCTCAGTTTTAAAACATTTCTGCACCTATAAACAAAGTTAAAATTCTCAACACATCTAAATATAACTGTCTCACACACACACACACACACACACACACACACACACACACACACACACACACCGTGCCCCCTGTAGATAGTGCCCACATATGGACTCCAGAGCTGCAAGGCAATAGCGCTAACCACTGAGCCACCGTGCTGCCCTACATATAGCTTCCCCTATAGTTAGTGCTCCACGTATAGCCCACCTCTGTAGATAGTGTCTCACATATAGCTCCCCCCTGTAGACTGTGCACTACATATAGCCACCCTGTTGCTAGTGCCCCACAGGTATCCCACCCCTGTATATAGTGTCCCACACATAGCCCACCCCTATAGAAAGTACCCTAAAAAATAGCTCCCCTATAGATAGTGCTCTACATATAGCCCACCCTTGTATAGTATCTCACATATACTGCCCCACATATAGACCCCCCTGTAGATAGTGGCCCACATCCCCACATACAGACCTCCCCTGTAGCTAGTGCCCCACATATAGACACCCCGCCTGTATATAGTGGCCCACATATAGACCCCCCTGTATATAATGGCCCACATATAGAGCCCCCTGTATATAATGGCCCACATATAGAGCCCCCTGTATATAATGGCCCACATATAGAGCCCCCTGTATATAGTGGCCCACACCCCCACATATAGACGCCCCTGTAGCTACTGCCCCACATATAGACCCCCCTATATATGATATGCCCCACATAAAGACGACCAACCCCCCCCCCCCCCATTATAGATAATGCCATTCACATTTTTGAAGAAAAAAATTAATAAATTGCCATACTCACATGATCCCGTTCCCACGCTGTTCACTGGCGATGCAGACATGCTCTCTTCTGAGCATGTCTGCAGGAGCTGAAAGAGCGTCCTCCAATGACGCTGATTGGCGGGGCAGAATGACTTGCCCCGCCAATCAGCACCTTCCAAGCATGGAAGCGGCGCGATGATGTCATCGCGCCGCTAGCCAATCAGTGTCATTGTAAGGCACTGGATGGTCAGGCACGGAACATGCCCGGCCATTCAGTGCTAACACATGTATTTGGCTGCCGCTAGCACTGGGGCCCCCTCCGGTGCTAGCGACACCTACAGGCATGATGAGAGGGCCTGTGTAAGGCTCGGCGGCGCGGGCCCCACAGTAGCGGCGCTACCGCTGTAGCAGCCATAACGGCTGCTAGCGGCGCCACCGGGCATTTGGGTGGGCGTGTCGGCTGGCGGCACGGGCCCCCTCAAGCCCCGGGCCCCGTAGCAGCCGCTACTGCTGCTACCGCGGTAGTTACGCCACTGCTAAGAATTATAAACATGTATGTCATAGATATGGAAGAAGAGAATCCATGCATCCTTTGGCAATAGACAATAGAAATAACCTTACTAAATAATCATAAAGTAACACGCTCTGTCTCTGTGTAGGTATATATCAGTTTTATTATCTACCTTTGCAGTTCTACCTATCGTGGTGCTAGAAAGTTTGTGAATCTCTTAGGCCTCATGCACACAATGTTTGGCCCATGATATACGGATGGTATGTCAACCGCATTTCCCGGACCGAACACACAGTTCGGGAAGCTGGAGTTCCTAGCATCATAGTTATGTATGATGCTAGGAGTCCCTGCCTCCCCGCGGAAATACTGTCCCGCACAGAAAACAGGATTATAGTACGGGACAGTATTTCTGTGGAGAGGCAGGGAATCCTAGCATCATACATAACTATGATGCTAGGAACTCTGGCTGCCTGAACTGTGGTCGGTTCGGGAAATGCAGCTGTCATACGGCCTGTATATCATGGCTGTGTGTATGAGGCCTTCGGTTTTTAAAAATGTCTACAGAAAGCCCCTCAAGCATTTGCTGTCTCTCTTTGCAGAGTCATGTATACATGTATAGACTGTAGAAAGTACATAGACATTATAGAGCCCATAAATAGCTCTTCAAGAAGAATGGACAAATGCCATCGGAAGAATTAGTGGTCCAGTGCTCACATGAGTGCTTGAACCCCTTCATTCTAGAAATTGGTGGGGATCCAGGTGCGGAGATCTTTTTTGATCTCTAGCATGAAGAGGTTCATGGCAGAAGTTTTATAAAATTACAGTTACCCATTAAGTCATTTCTTCTCAATATGGTCAAATGTTTACAGACCTATGTACATATTTTTAAGATTCATTACATTCTCTATTCTCTATTTTATTTCTATAACATACTGCAGATGAAAATGTGAATACATTTTAGGACAAATGTATGTGAAAACGAAAATAAATAAATAAAAAAAGAGTTTACAAACTTCCTAGCATTACACTTTTGTATGTACTCTATAAAACTCTGTTAATACCTTTAGTATCATGCTTTTACACTTTGGAAAGCGCACCCTCCCAAATATTATGAAATGGGAAGAAGGAAAAAGGCTTGCACTGCCAAAACCGCACAATCGGAATGGGAGTGTAGAAGAATGGCTCTCTTTCTATTTGGATAAATGCAGGTAAATTGCCACGGAGTTGCTCATCGAAAGTGTAGCACAACCAGCTAAATATATTGTAGAAGAATGATCGAGGCACTCACCGAAGCTCCCAAATATTATGCAGTCAATATATTTCCATATTTTAAGCAACGAATATACGGAGTGTTTTCAAGGTAATTTCAATAACTAGTTGCTTGAAATGAATGATGCTTGCCAGATATAACCTGAGGTAAGTTAATTTTAATATGAATTTATTAGAATAGAATTAGTTTATTAAGAATAATAAATTGCCTCATCAAGAGTATCCTATTAGGAAAAGTAGATTACTATGGAGTTCCATTAGTTTGTCATTGTCCAATGTGAATTTTCAGGAGGGTAGACGTCAACAGGCATACTACTTACTGGCAATAAAATGAATATATAATGATCTGCTAAGTAATTACTACAGCTTATTAGGATGTAAATACTATACCAACTAGATAGGCATATATGTTTGTATATTTTTTTTTTCTTTGGAGCTTTTATGAACAATTACTCGCTTGGTATTTATTATAATCAACATATTTGTGACCATGTGTATAGTACATTATAAAGTTACAGTACTTCATATGCTATATTAACAGTGTTACTCCCAAAAGTGAACTTGCCTATCATAGAGACAGCCTACATGGATGCTATGGCAGGGGTTCTAGGACTGAACCATTTCTCAGTCCTAGCATTTTCCTGCATCCACCGTTATGGGAGAGCTCACTACATGGAGATGTTTACAGGTCTCATTGAGTTCAACAGAAGCTATTTAAATCCATATACAGTAAGCTGAACGCAAGCAGACAAAAATTTTTTATTTCATTCTGTGACTGTGTATATGGAAGCAGGGGGTTTGGTGTTCTACTTGTGAAATATAGGTTACCAAACAACAGTGGACATTAACTTTAACAAAAAAATAGTACATATGTTAGAGCTCTTGTGGTGGGTGGAGCCCATTCTGAGTTTTACTACGGGGCCCTATGATTTCTGTGTACAGATGTGGCAGATGCCTTGCTACAAAATATTAAAATCCATGAAATTTTTTGCAACTTTAAGACTAAAGGGGCAGCCATTTAAAAAAACAAATTAAAAAAAAAACAACAAATCAACCTGCAGCAAAATGATTACGCAAATTTTATATTTATTCCAGTAAGTCTGGCAAGTACTTTACAAGGTTTAGGCTCTGTTCACATCTGCATCGGAGGATCTATTAGGGGCCTCCATCGTAACTCTGATGAAAAATGACAAGAGAAATAGAGCAGAATACCGCACTATTTCTTCCGGTAAAACGACAGACACCCTCTCGCAAACCCAACAGAACCCCTTAAAAGTCTGATTACTGTCCATGATGCTATGGCTCCAGCACTCTCTTTTTTCCTTCTTCTATTCCTATGAAGAACAGAATAATGGAAAAACTTAGCGCTTATGTGAATGAAGCTTTAGCTGCAAGTCATGGGTACCTCGCACCTTGATTTATAATAGTAATCAATTGGAAGGTAAGAGATGTTGTTCTTCTCAGATGATAAATTACAGTATATAAAGAAGTTCTCACTTAATAATGAGTAAGCACAGCTGCAATGACAGCCAATTAGTGGCATACAAATGCCCTGTGAAATATGCCAATACCACAAATAGGATTTAGCATCACTAAGAGAACTGATTTGAGTCCTGCTTGACATGACATACTATACTGTAAAATGCAGGTAAAGCAATTATTACTCTTGGGTAGAGAGACAATGTTTTCTCATACAGAATAACAAGCTGCTTTTTATGTTCTGACCATTCTAAAACATTAGATCAAAATACACAGAAATTCTTAGAATCTTATTAGAATTATTTTTACCACAATCGGTCATTCTGAATATAGCACTTGCATTACTGACATGGACAATTATCAGTTGATGTGCCCCATTCTATAATGTAACGATAAAAACCCTGCAGAGAAGAATTATTGAACATATGGTATAAATTGCCCTACTGATGTATCACATTTCTGTAGGTCAAAATTAATATTAGTACACAAAACATTCACGACCAAGGCACATTATTTTCCCTCAATAGTTAAGCTATACTATAATTATATGTGACTATAACACTTTATTTAGACATCTGAGAACTGTTTTCTTATGAGTTTACAATATTAAGGCTCTGTTCACATCTGCGTCAAGGCTTTCAATTGTTCTGTTCCTTCATAGTAGCAGAATAATGAAAAAACAGAGCTGCCGCATCCTTCGCATGACGGAAACCAGATGTGCCCGGCAAAGCCAATGACTTTAATGGGTTTGTCGAGTTTATGTCAAGGTGTCAATATGTGATGGAGGCTTCTAACGGAGCCTCCAACTTTAATGTGAACAGAGCCTAATACAAAAGCAATATACAACTTTACTGTACTGTGCATTAAAGATGAGAGAAGTGGATAAAAGTACTTCAGCTCTGTTCTAACAATCAGTGGGGGGGGGGGGGGTCAACAGCTGGACACCCTACTGATAAAACTTTAAAAAATGTCTGTATGACTTGTGAGAAGTGAACGGTACACTAACTTTTTTGTATACTAGAGGAAGTTAATCTTAATGTTTGCAGCCTCTTAAAATATAACTAATATAATACAATATCATAAAACTCCCATTATACATCAGAACTGTCCTGCAATAATCTGCCTGCGGAATACAGACATTTTGATTAATGCGGTCTGCTGTTTGTCAATGGACTACTTACGGTACCTGCTGCCTACTTACAATATACAAAACAACCAAATGGAAATTTTCCAACTGTTTTGCAGGGTATTATCTAAACATTCCTACAGCTAGAAGAAGCATTTATCATAATGGCATCATATTAGGACTAGAATATTTAGAGATAGTGCGCCACATGAAGTTACAATCAGGTCACCACATTAACTCACCCCTTCCATATACACACTGCTGCTGAGAGAGTTAAAGGGTTATTTCCAACTCAAACATTTATGGCATATCCATAACTCCCATATGAATGAATGGAGAGTTGCACACAAGTGGACACCTCTCCATTTATCCTCTGACTGTATGCACAAGCGGTCTCACCAGGAGGTATGGGAGTTCAGCGACCTCAGTTCTGGAGATAGATGCAGTACCTGCACCTATAACCTATCAAACTGTTGTGGAAAAATATGTGTTTCCCCTTCATTTCTACTTGCTCACTGTGAATCGTCGACACAGATGTGGCGTCGATTCACAGGTATTGCAGCCTTCTTCTCCCATTGAAGTGAAACAATTACTTCCGTAATGTTTTAAGCGAAAACAAAACACTTTATTTTTCTGCTTAGTAAACATAACTGTAAAAAGAAAAGATGAGACAGTGTGGACCTTCTTTAAATTCCAGGCTCTGACAGGGATTGCTAAATGTCAAGTTAATGAGATTGGGTACAGGAAATGACAGCTGATAAGTGTTCTTCGGGAACACAAAACTTATCTACAGCAAACATGCTGATACATTCTGTGCTACTTTCAAACAAAGGGAACATTCACAACCTGTAGGATAGTTTCTGCAAGTTTTAAGGTATAGCTCGAATACAAAAAAAAATAATCATATGACATAAAAAATGCACGGAGCTATCTTCAATGACATATCAGGTGTAAATTCTGCTGAAATCAATATTCATGAGTAATATACTGTATATAGTTGGTCAAGTGGGCACATCTCTTCCTTATGAGGTTACAGCTGATGTAGGCATTTATACAAATAACTGGATATATTATTCTTGTTTCAGTCCATTAGCACACTGGGGCCACATGTAGGATATTTTTAAAAACTGCAGAATCAGGGCAATAAATATACAGTTGTGTTGCTTTAATTCCTGTCAAACGCCTAAAGGGTTAAGAAACTTATCTAAATGCTGCTTTGAATACTTTGAGGGGTGCTGTTTTTAAAATGGGGTGATTTGTGGGGGTTCCTAATATAGAAGGCCCTCAAAGCTACCTCAGAACTGAACTGTTCCCTAAAAAAAAAATAGGCTTTTGACATTTTCTTAAAAATGTGAGAAATTGCTGCTGAACTTATAAGCCTTGTAACGTCCTAGAAAAATAAAAGGATGTTCAAAAAAACAATGCCAATCTAAAGTAGACATATGGGAAATGTTAACTAGTAACTATTTTGTGTGGTCTTACTATCTGTCTAACAAGCAGAAACATTTGAATTGAGAAAAATGCTAATTTTTGCAAATTTTCTCAAAATTTTGGTGTTTTTCACAAAATAATATTGCATTTATCTACCACATTTTTTCACTATCATAAAGTACAATATGTCACGAGAAATCAATCTCAGAATTGCTTGAATAGGTAAAAGAAGTCCCAAGTTATTACCACATATAGTAACACGTCAGATTTTAAAAAGGAGGCTCTGTCATTTGGTCCAAAAGTGGCTGCGGCGGGAAGGGGTTAAGCTCCTATAAATATTAAAGGCTAAAATGCCATTTTTGCCCCCATGTATTGCATTTTTCAACATTAGCCATAAACCATTTAAAGGGAATGTGTTGCCAGCAAAACATGATTTTTTTTTTTTTGTTAAACAATTAGTGTATAGGTGATTAAACATTGTTCTAATTTTTATTTTTTTTTCACGAGTCAGGAAATATTATAAATTGGATTCAATTGGATTCTAATTTATAATATTTCCCATTGCTGGTCACTAGATGGAGCTATTCCCAAAATTGCAGCATTGCATGTGGTAAAGCAACCACATTGCTTTATGCTGCAAAATTGGGTAAAAAGTCCTCGCTTTAGTGAGCTCTCAGCATCCCCCCCTCCTTTATCCTGGCTAGTGCCGGGATAAACGAGGGAATTGAACGGTCTAACCTCCTACACTGTGTGTCGCCATTTTTTGAGCTAACACACAGTGTAGTAGGTTTACATACAGTAGTAAACAAACACGAACATACATAGAAATCTCTTACCTGCTCCTGCCGCCGCGGCTCCCTCCGGCCCGTCCGCTCCGTCTGCTGCCGCTGGTCCAAGTGCACAAGTCCGGAAGCCGCGACCGGAAGTAGTAATCTTACTGTCCGGCCACGACTTCCGGTCCACAGGAAAATGGCGCCGGATGGCGCGCATTTCAAATTGGACTGTGTGGGAGCGGCGCATGCGCCGTTCCCACACAGACGGCGTACATTGAAGTGGATGGAACGGGCCCCGTTCGCAGTCCCTATGGGACTGGAGCTGCCTGTATGTTAATCGACACATACAGAAATGGAAAAAAAAATGGCAGCCCCCATAGGGAAGAAAAAGTGTAAAAATAAGAAAAAGTAACACACAAACACACAAATTAATCCAAACGTTTTTAATAAAGCACTAACATCTTTAACATATTAAAAAAAAAATTGTGGTGACACTGTTCCTTTAAGGTTTAGTTGAATTCTTCTGTATTTACGATTTGACATTTGCAGTATAATTATCCAAAGTAGATGAAAAACACTCCCATTTAGTGTCTATAATAGCATTATATACACACATAGGTGTATTGAATGAATGATCGATTATATTTATTATATACCCTTAGGCTCTATACTATTGGATTTCCAATCACAGTCAAGACAAACAGCTTATTCACCTAGTGTGCAGTCAACAAAGCTGTCTTTGTACAGTACATATTGTAAATGTGTGTAGCAGTCTTGTTGACATGTTACTGATTATATTATCAAAATTGATACAGCATTACTTAAATACCCATTACATTACTTCAATGGAGCACGTCAATATGATCAAATTACACTATGTTTCATTTATGACCTTATGACCTTTTTGTCTTTATTTCCCGTGTGAGGATTGTAAAATGACTATATAAAATACGATTCAACTTAGAACATGTCTTATTTTCCCACCTTCAAATAAAACTGGATCCCTTTCTAGTTACAAGTCACAGGAGTTGTTGAGGGAAAGAAAAGCTATAAAACAATATCAGGTGTGGAAAATAAATACTGGAAACTGAAAACAAAGACTATATGAGTTTCTGCAATCTCCATAACACAGTAAAGCCCTCTTGAAATACAATGTATAGTACACTGTGAGGTTGATGCCTATATATAAATTTATATTTAATATGGACATTTTTTTGTGAAAGAAATGTTTTTTTTTTCCCAAACATGCCCTTAACAAATTTTTATCTTTGCCAGGCCCTGGACTGTCCATTAAAATTGTGACCCATGCTAAACACCTGGGATCTGAGTTTTCAGTCAGTGAAGATGTGTCCAGGCATTCATAGTGTCATAAATGACTGTGGCTGCTGTTCCCAAAACTTCCATAGAGTTTGTATGGAGTGGAATCACACATACAGGAGCATTGCTCAATACAAACTCCTTCTCATTGCGGTTCTCAAAAATGATACATTACCTCCAGCCAGGGCGGGATGTGTATTCTGAATCTTGACCACTTCTCTGCTCTCCCCTGTGATTTACAGCACAGCACAGCGAGATTTCGCTGTAAATGACAGTTTACAGCATAATCTCGCGAGACTACGCCTGTTGTGCTGTAAATCACAGAGAAGTGCAGTGAAGTGGTCGGGATTCTGAATACACATCACATCCTGGCTGGAGGTAATGTATATTCATTGCCAGGACACTGCAGTAATGTTATAGTGTGTTTATGTGGCAGCACATAGTGATATAGCTATATCGCTATCTGCAGTGTAAATGAATGCGGAGAAGTGTATGACGCTGATTGGTCAGCGTTATACACTTCTCTGTACAAAGCCCACTTGGCCATATAGTAAAAACACATCCAGTTGTCCATTGAGAAACTCATTAGCATAAAGCTAATATAGGTCATAACTCCATCAAAAATGATTGTTTTTCTAAATAAAAAACACTGCTGTAATCTACGTTACAGCACCGATCACATCATGTACAATATAGGGCACTTATATAAACTTGCCTTAAAGAGGCTCTGTCACCACATTATAAGTTCAACTTTAAATAAAGACTACTCTTTCTTGACTTGGTAGAAAGAAAACGTTCTTTTCAGATTATCAGATATCGCTATGAGGCTTATAATTATGTTCCTGAAAGTCCATGTGGTGTAAATAAGTATATATCCTTTGTAGTGATCAGGCTTGAATTTTAAATTGTTATGAAAGAAATTATACGGTAAATACAAAATATTTTGTTGTAGGACTTAGGCTGGGTTCACACTGAGTTTTTTGCAGGCGGAAAATCTGCCTCAAAATTGTGTTTGAGGCAGATTTTGGGGCTAATTCAAATGTGTCTATGGTTTGATTTGAAAAATTATCTGATTTAAAAATAAAGTGTACTCCAATCTTATAAAATGATAACTTATCTCTAGGAAATGCCGTCACTTTATGATCAGTGTGGGTCTGACCTCTGGAAGCCCCACCGATCATAGAAATGAGGGCTGCAGCGCTGATTAAGTTTTCCCTGCATAGTGGCGCTCCTGGCCACCTGGTTTTGCAGGGGATTGTAGCCGGCCCTATTCAATGGGGCCTTGATGCTGTTCTCTGCACAGCGGGGGGCCAGGGCGCTGCAGGAAAAACAGAGAAGGCCTCACAGTTGTCCATTCATTTTCAAGATCGGACTCGGTACCAATAGGTCAGACACCCACCATTCATAAAGTGATGACATATTCGAGCAAAATTCCATCACTTTCTAAGATAGGAATACCCCTTTAACACTACGGATCAGTTTTATTTGCAATATTACACATTACCTCATAATGTGCCGTTTAGTGGAAACAATGATGGTCATGGTGAATACAGTGCATTAAAATATCATGTAGACACGTACTACGGTACACTTCCCCTTATGTTAAGAATATATCCTATAATTAACTTATATTTTAAAGTGCAAAACATATTTCCCTCCGGGGATCAATAAAGTCGATCATATCTTATATATGAAGGTTCAAAATTTGGTGCTGCCGAATATTTTTTTTTAATATACTGCATCTTTATAGAGGTTGGAGATTTTTTTTTTCTGAAAAAGCTCCAAATCTCCTGCATGAACAGAGCTACATGATACAACTCAGGCTACTTCCAGCCACAACTAGAAGGGACACAGGAGATTACTGAATACATGCACCAACCTCCTGAGCTTTCCCTAGTGGCAGCTCAAGCCAGCCATCATTTTTTTTTTTTAATGCAAGTCTTTGCAGAAGATTTGGAACGCTTTATCAGAAAAATTGAGCACTAACCGCATTAAAAGGGGTTATGTGGGGGCCGAAATGTATTAGCAGTGTACTCAATGCAGTATGTTAGTACACTGCTAATATACATTCCAGGTCCCCCTGTCGCGCCGATCCCGCTGTACACTATGTAATCGCTGATGACGTCACATGACCACGAGTCGTGTTGTCATGAAGAAAGACTGTGCCACTAAACTTCCGCTCCCCCGCCAGTGCTATAAATATCAATTAAAATCTCATTATCAGCGCGACGGGGGATCGGAATGTATATTAGCAAGTGTACTCACATACTGCAGTGACTACACTGCTAATACTTTTCGGTCCCAACATAACCCCTCTAAAGACATTTTAAGAAATTAATCAGTCTAGAATTTTAGACCTAAAAACGACATATTGATATAAGTTGGAGAGTCACTTTAAGGTTTTAAAATATAGATATAAATGATAACAACCAGTGCTGGATGGTAAATTGATCCATAACAAAATTGAAATCAGAGATAGTAATTGTCACGTTTTAGATTACCATATGTTACAGTTTACATTATTAGCAAAACCCCACATACAACACCCTGCAGATAGTAAAAATAGCAATCTGAGATGAGCATGTCAGATACATTTCTACATGGTGTACCAGTTTAAATAAAATATTTCCTTCTTTTTGTCCTCTCATGTTATTCAGTGTGTAAATGGGTTACTGTTAACTAGTTCATAACACTTACCCGAACATAAAAGCTCTGAGGGTCAGAAGAGGCCTCGACTTAGTTGTCTTAGATATATATCCAATAATCCCATATCCCAGTCTGCCTCTATTTTTCTTAGATTTGGAGTTATTGGGTAGTTCCAGGTAAAGAACATATGTAGAACTATTTCTATTCCAAGACAGATCATGAAGAATGTTTACTATATAATGACATAACTATTTTATGGGGATTTCTCTCTTCTATAAGCCGTGACACAAAAGGTCCATTTTTTGTAAACAGATTGATTAATATGAGTAGGTTATGTCGTGACAAATGACAGCTATTAAAAGCTATTGATTTCTATAATTTCTCATAGCACATACAAAGCCATTCTATCATTGAAACCGAGCTTTAGAGCCTGAACCATTCACTGAGTCGTTAGTCCCAGCTATCAAACCACAATGCATGTATATAAAAAAGCAGCAAAAAAATAAACCAAATATTTTTTTAAAGGGGTTTTATCACGAAATGCATTTATGATAAATTTGCAGGAAACACAATAAATGCCTTATTGTAGACGTCTCACCTCTGCAACCTCCACCTACCAGGAGAACAACGATCCCTGTCTTACTCCACTGTTTCTATACCCCCACATACATGGAGAGAGCTCTAGATGCGCGGCCATATCTACATTCAATCTTGGCCTGAATTCTAGTGGAATGGGAGTCAGGGAATGCTTTTTAGGTGGAGTCACCATTTATCAGACATTTATGGCATATCTTGTGGCTGTGCCATAATTGTTTATGGTGGGAAAACCCGGTTTTAGGGAGTTGTTTTTTTTCAGAGCATTCATTCAGTTATGCTTTTCTTTAAATTTTTTGCCTTTTTTCAGCATTCTTCACATGAACAGTTAAATCTTTGACTTTATAACGAAGTTATATTTTTTTTCTTTGGATGCATCAAAGGTCAGTTTAATTATGTATATCGAATTCCACAGCCAATGTAGAAACCAAGCACATCACATATAAATATGTTTCTTCATAGAAATTGAAAAACTGCTCTGCATGAAAAATAAAAAATTAATAATTTTGTACAATTTATCATGAATGGAAAGTTATCAGTTTTAAGGACTAATGCACTAGAAAATAATTTTTTTTCTAATAATAATAATAATGGGGGGAAAAAAATTGGTCAACATTCCAAACTGGGCCATTTGCTCTACATCTAACTTATCTTCCAGTTTAATGGCAATGACTATTGTGAAAGATGTTTTTATACTGATATTACATAATCTTGGAAGTGAAACAAAGAAACATTTTTTATAATAAATGATGACAATAAAGGAACTAATTAACTCTGCTAGATTCACATATTTCTCTTAAATAATCTTGAATAATTATTTTAGAAATTCATTAGTATGAAAGGCGTTCAATGTCATTAAAGTATGATTTTTCCCTTGATACTTCCAAGAGAAAGCAGTATTTTAAAGCAATCACAAATGTGAGCGGTTCGGCTGGAATAGAATCTAGACAATGATATGAGATGTCTGGGACTGTTGGTAAATTTCCATAATAAACTTCGTTAGAAGCATCTTTCCAAATAGCACAGCTGTGTTAGTCTTTTTAAATGATTGACTTTTTATATACAAAGCAAAGTCTTTTATCCCAAGGCTTAAAAGTAAGTACAAAAGCAAATAGGTTGCAAACAGGACATTCAAATGTCTAAAAGCAGCATTCATCTTTCTCCACCAAATTCCAGTGTTCAAACATTTAAATGTGACATCGTGTTGTCCTATGTGGTTTGTATTTGGCTGCTACATTGATAGGGTATGTGATAAGGATATTCGTAAACTTTAAAGATCGTAAGAACAGCTTAGATTGCACATGTCTTTTTAACCCCTTCCCGACATTTGATGTACATTCCCGTCATAGTCGGAAAGGGGGGAATATGAAGCGGGCTCACAAGCTAAGCCCGCTCCATACAGAGCGGGTGTCAGTTCTATATTTCATCTGACATCTTGCTCTAGTGAAAATTTTGACTATTTCTCCCTGCAAATGTGTTTCAGTTAATTAGTATTTTTGGACTGCCTTGCGTGCACAGCCCCCTTCAGGTCAAGTCACAGCACAATACCTGTGTCAAGGTAAGGACAAAACACAAGTCTCCTTTTTCAACCATTCTTTAGTTGATTTACTCGTGTGCTTTAGGTCACTGTTTTGCTGCATCACCAGATGCCTCTTAAGCTTGAAGCCGTGTGATGCAACTGTACATGTGATAAAGCTCTATACAGGGCCGTATTTAGCGTTTGTGATGCCCTGGGCACTTTTAGTGCTGATGCCGCAAAAATCGCAACCTGTGCTAATTGTTGCGGGTTTTACCTCCCCACTGAACTCAATAGGGAAAACCCTGCAACAGACAACCAGCGATTCCACAACATAAATTGACATGCTGCGGATTAAAAAAACGCACCGCAGGTCAATTTATGAAAACATTTTCTGTGCGTAATTTACACAGCGTGTGGATGAGATTTGTTCAAATTCATCCACTCCACTGCTGCTGTATTACGCTGCGGATTTTTCGTAATTAAATCCGTTGCGTAAAATCTACTGCCTTAGTAATGACAGTTCAAATTCATCCACTCCACTGCTGCTGTATTACGCTGCAGATTTTTCGTAATTAAATCCGTTGCGTAAAATCTGCAGTGTTTACACTACGTGGGGACATACTCTAAAAGAGATGCTTCGTGCTACCCCATTAACATTCCCTCCCCTGCCCCCCACATGAACACTGGGGCCCATTTCCCCAATTATTGATCAGGTTACAGTTTACCATTTTTTAGAAAAAACAACACTCCTGCAGCGGCTCCCTTCCCAACTAAAGCAAAAAACGCCTGGCCGGTTACCTCAGTACATCGTCCTACTTTAACGAAAGCCAATGAATCGAGGTAACCTGGGACCATGTGATGTAAACTAACCAACAACAGCTTAGAGCTGTCACACACCCAGTAAGGTAAGTTTAACCCCTTCCCTCTTTAGCCACTTTTGACCTTCCTGACAGAGCCTCATTTTTCAAATCTGACATGTTTCACTTTATGTGGTAATAACGTCGGAATGCTTGTACCTATCCAAGCGATTCTGAGATTGTTTTCTCGTGACACATTGGTCTTTAAGATAGTGGTAAAATTTGGTTGATACATTCAGTATTTAATTGTGAAAAACACCAAAATATAGTGAAAAATTGCAAAAATTAGCATTTTTATCAATTTAAATGTATCTGCTTGTAAGACAGGCAGTTATAACACACAAAAATGTTGCTAACTAACATCCCCCATATGTCTACTTTAGTTTGGCATCGTTTTTTGAACATCCTTTTATTTTTCTATGACCTCACAAGGCTTAGAACTTTAGCAGCAATTTCTCACATTTTCAAGAAAATTTCAAAAGGCTATTTTTACAGGGGGCAGCTCAGTTCTGAAGTGGCTTTGAGGGCCTTATATATTAGAAACCCCCAATAAGTCACCCCATTTTAAAAACTGCACCCCTCAAAGAATTCAAAACAGCATTTAGAAAGTTTCTTAACCCTTTAGACGTTTCACTGGAATTAAAGCAAAGTAGAGGTGAAATTTACAAATTTCGTTTTTTTTTGCAGAAATTCATTTTGAATCCATTTTTTTTTGTAACGCAGAAAGTTTCAACAGAAATATGCAACTCAATATTTATTGCCAAGATTCTGCAGTTTTTAGAAATATCCCACATGTGGCTGTAGCGTGCTTATGGACTGAAGCACCGGCCTCAGAAGCAAAGGAGCACCTAGAGGATTTTGGGGCCTTGTTTTTATTACAATATATTTTAGGCACCATATCAGGTTTGAAGGACTCTTGCGGTGCCAAAACAGTAGAAACCCCCCACAAGTGACCCCATTTTGGAAACTAAACCCCTTGAGGAAATTATATAGGGGTATAGTGAGCATTTTGACCCCACAGGATTTTTGCAGAAATTATTGGAAGTAGGACGTGAAAATTAAAATCTACATTTTTCCCAATAATACGTAGGTTTAGCTAATTTTTTTTCATTCCCACAAGGACTTAAGGAAAAAAAGCACCACAAAATTTGTAGAGCAGTTTGTCCCGAGTAAAACAGTACCCCACATGTGGTCATAGACTGCTGTTTGGACACACGGCAGGGCTTAGAAGGGAAGGAACGCCATTTGACTTTTGGAGCTCAAATTTAGCAGGAATGGTTTGCGGAGGCCATGTCGCATTTGCAAAGCCCTGAGGGGACAAAACAGTGGAAACAACCCACAAGTGACCCCATTTTGGAAACTACACCCCTTCAGGAAATTATCTAGGGGCATAGTGAGCATTTTGACCTCACAGGATTTTTGCAGAAATTATTGGAAGTAGGACGTGAAAATGAAAATCTACATTTTTCCCAATAAAACGTAGGTTTAGCTAATTTTTTTTCATTCCCACAAGGACAAAAGGAGAAAAAGCTCCACAAAATTTGTAAAGCTATTTCTACCGAGTAAAACAGTACCCCACATGTGGTCATAAACAGCTGTTTGGACACACGGCAAGGCTGAGAAGGGAAAGAACGCCATTTGGAGCTCAAATTTATCAGGAATGGTTTGCAGTGGCAATGTTGCATTTGCAAAGCCCCTGAGGGGACAAAACAGTGGAAACCCCCCAAAATTGACCCCTTTTGGGAAATCATGCCGCTCAAGGAAATTATTTAGGGGTATAGTGAGCATTTAAATAAATGATCCAATTAAAAATCCATGGATGTGTGATAAACTTTGAAGCACTCCTTTATACACAGGGCAGGTTTGTCGGGGCAGGTGTCGCACTGATAAATGGTGTCTCGTCTTCTTCCCGTTTTGTAACAGACTTTGCACCTTTTTTGGCTCCTTCTCTTTTTACTAGTGGAGGGGATTTCGCCGGGAAAATGTTGCCCTGGTACAATACGTGGACCATCGCATCTAGAAGTACTGGGGCCCTCCCCTTCCTGGTTCCCAAATACAAGGGCCTTGATAACCACCTCTTGAAAATTAAGGAATGTCCCTGTCCGGCCTGCACATTGGTATAGCACATAAGCGTTATAAAATGCCATCTGTACCATGTGCACGGCCAGCTTTTTATACCACACCTTTGTTTTCCGCATGGCACTGTATGGCTTTAGTACTTGATCAGAGAGATCAACCCCTCCCATGTACTTATTGTAGCCGAGGATGCAGTCTGGCTTGGAGGTCATTGTGGTGGTACCTCGAACAGGTACAGAGGTGCTGCCACAACCATGTATTGTGGTCAACATAAGGACATCCCTCTTGTCCTTATACTTGACCAGCAACAAGTTATCGCTGTGTAGTGCCCTGCTTTCTCTCTTTCTTAGTGGTTGCGCAATCAGATATTTAGAGAGGCCTCTCTGGTTTTTGCGCACGGTGCCGCATGCTGAAGTATTTCCGGTGGAGAGGCATTTAAATAGTGGGATGCTGGTGTAGAAGTTATCCACGTAAAGGTGATAACCCTGGTCCAGCAGTGGGTGCATCAAATCCCACACTATTTTCCCACTAACTCCCAGGACAGGTGGGCATTCTCGGGGTTCTATCCTGGTGTCCTTCCCTTCATAAACCCTAAACCTATAGGTGTACCCTGAGCTGCTCTCGCACAGCTTGTACATTTTAATTCCGTACCTCGCCCTCTTGCTTGGCAGGTATTGGCGGAATTTTAGTCTCCCCTTAAAATGTACAAGGGACTCGTCTATTGCTATATTCTTTTCGGGGGTGTACACTTCAGGAAATTTGGTGCAGAAATGATCAATGACTGGCCTGATTTTGAAAAGGCGATCGTATGTGGGGTCATCACGGGGTGGGCACTGTGCATTATCACTATAATGCAAAAATTTCAGAATGATTTCAAATCGTGTCCGGGTCATTGCCATGCGGTATAATGGGGTGCTGTATAAAATGTCCGCACTCCAGTATTGCCTAATCTCTGGCTTTTTTACTAGGCCCATATGTAGAACAAGGCCCCAAAATGTCATAATTTCTGCTGCCTCTATGGGGGTCCACCTAGCAAATGATGAAGTGGGGTTTCGGGCTAAAAATTGCTGGGCGTATAAATTTGTTTGGGCCACCATTAAATTAACCAAATCCTCAGAGAAAAAGACCTTGAAAAAGTCAACTTCCGTGAGGCCTGCAGTCTCTATCCGAATTCCTGAGCTTCCTGTGAAATCCGGAATGTGAGGCTCATAATTATCAGGGGGTGGGTTCCACACGATATCAGTAATTTGGGGGGTTGCCTGAGCTGATGCCCTGGGGCGCCTTTGTGGGGGTTCCTCATCACTGGATGAGGATGATGAGGAGGAGGTCAAGATGAATGGGGCAAATTCCTCTTCTCCCTCGCTGGCCGATTCAGTGTCAGAGGCCAGGATGGCGTATGCCTCCTCAGCGGAGTAGAGCCTTTGGGATGATTGGGACATTTTTATTAGGGGGGTATGTAGTGCTTCAACACGTGTAATAATTTATTTTTAGAGGTGGTTGTGTGTTGTGCTTTTACACGTGTATATGAAATTTATTGAAAAAAAATAAAAGGAAGAGAAGAAAAAGAAAAATTCCTGACTACCTGACACTAACAAATAAATAACTAACTCTAACTATAACGCTGTAAATTTACTCTAAAACTGTCGCTACGCTATCAAAAATTTAGTGAACGGACTGAATGTCCGTCACTAAACGGACGCTGACTAGAAGATATAAATTTATACTAAAACTGTCGCTACGCTATCAAAAATTTAGTGAACGGACTGAATGTCCGTCACTAAACGGACGCTGACTAGAAGATATAAATTTATACTAAAACTGTCGCTACGCTATCAAAAATTTAGTGAACGGACTGAATGTCCGTCACTAAACGGACGCTGACTAGAAGATATAAATTTATACTAAAACTGTCGCTACGCTATCAAAAATTTAGTGAACGGACTGAATGTCCGTCACTAAACGGACGCTGACTAGAAGATATAAATTTATACTAAAACTGTCGCTACGCTATCAAAAATTTAGTGAACGGACTGAATGTCCGTCACTAAATGGACGCTAACTATAAGATGTAAATTTATTCAAACTGTATAAAAAAATATATAGCTATAACTTCTGCTATATATTTTTTTTACAAAATGGTCCGCTACTCTAATGCTACTCTTTTTTACAGTTTTATAAAAAAAAAAAGGCCAGAAAGAAACCTGCGTAAACAAATTACCACTGAGGCTGATTATTAGACTCAGCACTCAGTAGCCGCAGGGCGCACACAAAAAAAAAGGTGCAGTAATAAAAAAAGGCCAAAAAATTTTAAAAATTACCACGGATGCTGATCAGTGATGGCGGTCACTGATCAGCACTCAGTGGCCGCAGGGCGCACACAGGGAGATGCAAAAATGCAAAAAAAAAAGTAAGTCCTGTGCCAAAAATTGGCGGTCAGTGATGGCGGTCACTGATCCGCAGCCGCAGGACGTAAAAAGGGAAAGAGGGGGAGGGGGGATGGGGGGGAGGGTACAGGGATAAGACGTTTAGGAAAAAACAAGTGCTGCTGCAAAAAAAAATAAAAAAAATCAGCAGCAGCACAGATGATGATGATGACTGTTCACTCTGCAGCAGGAAGCCGTCGGGTGAAGACGTCACAGCAGGATCGCAGCACAGAAGGCCTCAGATTCGGTAAGTTGGCTTCACAGACGGTCACACCAGCTCTGCTCACCGTTCCTAACCGGAATGAGGTGGGCAGGGCTGGTGAAGGGTGTTTCAAACACCCGCCATGGCTGCGATTGGTCGGTCGGTGCAGACCGACCAACCGTAGCGATCGGGGGGCTGGCATCACCGCCATTTTTTACGTGGAAGATGGTAGTGATTGGTGCTGTCCTAGACAGCACCAATCACCGCCATATCACTGTGCCCTGTGGCACAGTAATAGGCTAAAGCCGCAAACGGCCGGAATTGGGCGGTCTGAATTGACCGGCCAATGGCGGCGATCGCCGATGCGGGGGGGAGGCGACACCCCCCTGGGCATCGTGTACAGATGGCCTGCTGTTATGAACAGCAGCCATCTTTACTTTAAAACCTTCTCATTTTTTTTAATAACTGTTTTCCCGTTTGACGTACATGTACGGCATTTTGCGGGAAGTCAATACTTTCCATGACGTACATGTACGTCAAATGTCGGGAAGGGGTTAATAATTGTTTGTTTTTTTTAGCTATTAGTATTACTAATGGGGTTTTCTTGTGTTTTTTTACAGGTTCGGTTGTTGGACTACGTCGGATTTGAGGACTACTTTAATGACGGCGTTTTTATTTTCAATAAAATGGTTAACGTGGGTTGTGCGGGGGCTTTTATTTCTACAAAATATTTTTTCAGTGTAGGTGTTTTTTTTATAACTTCATTACTACTGCCTTAGTAATGACAGCTGTCTGAAAGACAGCGTCCATTACTAAGGTGTGGTTTAATGTTAGCTGCTGAAGAGGCCATCAGTAACCCCCCATTATTACCTCGGTACCTACCGCCACAAGGGGTGCTAGGAAGAGCTGGGTACAGTCCAGTACCCGACCATTTGAAGCGATGGCTGGGTACTGAGGCGGATGCAGGCTGGTAATATTAGCATGGGAAAGCCCAAAAACAATGGCTTTTTCCGCCCTGGTAATTCTAGGCTGCAGCTGCTTTATTGTATCTAGCTGGTTATGAAAAATAGGGGAACCTCAAGTTGTTTTTTCAATTACTTATTTTAAAAAAATAACGTGTGGTCCCCCCTACACTACCCTTGTTAACCAGTTTATTGAGAATACAAATGCTGTCATTAAAGTAGTCCTCGAATCCAACATAGTCCAACGACCGAATCTGTAAAAAAAACAAAAAACAAAAACCACACAAATTTTTTTTGCAAGATTAATAAGTAAAAACGCAAAACCATAATCATACTTACCTTTCTGGGTCTGTGACAGTTAACTAAGCAATGATAGCTCTTGGCTGTCATTGGTTCATTTACATCATGTGGTCCCAGTTTACCTCAGTTCATTGGTCTACTTTTAAAAGTAGACCAATGAACTTAGGTAAACGACCACCACATGATGTAAACTAACCAATGACAGCTTAGAGCTATCACTGCCTTAGTTTACTAAGCCTTGTAAGTGGCGCAAGATCACCCAAGATGCCCCAGAAGTGAAAGAAAGCGTTTTTTTTTTATACTGTACACATCATAAATGACGCTATAAATTTGTTGTGCAGGTTATTACGGTCGCAACAATACGGAATGTGTGTATATTTTATGTATTGAGACTTTTATATTATGGGTGTGTGTATTTTTTTAATTTTGTCACTTATTCAACACTACTTTATTTTTAAACATAAAAGCGGTATTCCAGTTACAACAAGTTACCCCCTATCCACAGGGTAAGGGGTAACTTGCTGATCGGTGGGTGTCCGACAGCTGGGACCCCCACCATTTAAGAAAACGGGGCTCCCATACCCCTCGTTTGAAACGAGCGGCAGGTCGCTCATGCACACTGCCGCTCCATTCATTCTCTATGGGAGCGGCGGAGATAGGCGCTGCCATAGAGAATGAATGGAGCAGCAGTGTACATGAGCAGTGCGCATGAGCGACCTGTCGCTCGGTTCAAACGAGGGGTACAGGACCTCCGTTCTTGTAAACGGTGGGGGTCCCAGCTGTCGGACACCCACCGATCAGAAAGTTACCCCCTACCCTACGGATAGGGTGTAACTTGTAACCGGAATACCCCTTTAATGTACTGGCATATATCTACATGTCAGTAGATTAGCCTGTGTACTGATAGTACACAGACAGTTGTTAGGATGTACCTAAGTATGCCTTTATGCCTTCAATGGACCCTGGGCTGTCTGCCCATATGTGGTATGTCCCTCAGTCGTGTCACAGGGATTCTCTGTGGCGCAATACAAGGGGTATCCCCTTTCGCATTTTCACCTCGAATGCTGCGGTCAGCTTTGATTGTAGCATTCAGGGTAATAGCGGCGGAGATGAGAGGTCTCTCTGATCTACGCTGTTCGAGCGGGGCTGCGGCTGTGTAATACAGCCATTGCCCCACTCCTGACAAGTGCGCATGCACGGTTAGCATAAGGCGATATGACCATTGCTGCACTAATGAGGGGTGGCGCCAGCCTTGTAGACAGATCATGGGGGTTTTTCAGTGCGTCCACCATGTTCTGTGTCTTCAGTGCTGGCGCTCATTAGTGCAGCGCCGGCCCCATTACCTCATGCTGACCGCGCACACACACACACACGTCAGGAGCGGGACAATAGCTATATTACACAGCTGCAGCCCCACTCACCACATTCATATATAACAATACTAAGCTGTGCAGCCGCGCAGCTTAGTATGGCGATACATTAATTGTAACCCAACACTACACACCATTACACTACATTACATTAAACATCTAGCAATACTTACCTGACCTGCTGCGGCATCCTCCAGTCCCGCTCTGCCATCTGCTCCTTCTACAGCGTTTCTGAGTCTAAGACACACCCACTGTCCTGGGATTGGCCAATCTATTAACTATTAACAGTGAGCGTGTTTTACAGACTAAGGAGAACTGGTGAAGCGCACACCCCCCTTGTGAGTGACCTGACCGCTGGCCGGTCTGGTCACGAGTGGTTATAAATCTAAAAAATAAAAAATAAATACGATCCTACACCTCTGCCCCTGGCTGGCTGCCTTAGGACGCCTAGTGGTAAATACGGCCCTGGCTCTATGCAGTAAGTGCAATTGGCACTATTTTGAATGGTATTACGCTGTTTTTTACAAGCAGACACATTTAAATTGATAAAAATGCTAATTTTTGCTATTTTTCACAAAATTTGGGTGTTTTTCAGAATTAAATACTGAACGTATCGACCAAATTTTACCACTAACTTAAAGTACAATGTGTCACAAGAAAACAAATCTCAGAATCGCTTGGATAGGTAAAAGCATTCCAAAGTTATTACCACATAAAGTGACAAGTCAGATTTGTATATGGCTCTGTCAGGAAGGTCAAAAGTGGTTGCAGTGAGAAGGGGTTAAATCAAAAACATATTTTTGCTAATTGATTTATGTGAGTAAATTGTTCAACTGAAATAAAAAGAATTCAATTTTTCTATGCAGGTAAAAAACGGAATCATCAAACACATATGCTCTGATGCCGGATAATTCATGAAAAGGCTCTTTATAGGAGTATTTCATATAATTTTACATTGGTTTGTCATGACAACGGACATTGCTCATGGAGACATTACACATATATTACAATAGCAGAGCAAAGTAAAAGCAACAGAGGAGAATTTGATGTTCTCCTACTACCGGTGGTCTTCTGTGGCTTGAAATAAATCCTGCAAAGAGCTATGGGTTATTCATAAATGAACTTTAGAACATTGTATGTCCGGCGCAAATTGTTAAGGTAAAGATAATGGACGTAATACATACACCTTCCTATGCCAAAACATTATGCTATGTTCTTGTGCTGAATACAATTCTAAACACTTCTAAGAATTCAATCTCTATAATACTTTAAAAGCAAGTATGGCTTTTTGTAATGCGGGAATAGCAATTCAGAATAATCAAATCAGACTCCACTTTAGGGAAAAAAGCCTATTGACTTTCACCAAGGCTACACACTGTGTTATGTGTAAAATGTGTTGTGTCAATGAAAGGAAACAGAGTGATGCGAGTACTGCTGTATGGTATAATTACATTGCAATACAGAATATATTACATTTTTAAAGGAAGCAACATTACAAGGTTGTGGAATATCAATTTATCTTAGAATTTGTTAATCATGTTGGTCTTTTACCGGCCACGTATAGTGTGATAGTATTGCCGTATAAATGCATGGCTGATATTGTAGTCTGTATTGTGACAAAAATATATAAAATGGATTATTACTACTACACATATTGACAAAAGCCTCCAGAAGGTGTCTACCAACATTCCCCGTCTATGTATCTGGACGTCAACAGCTCGTCCTTCCACCATAAGATGAATATATTTGTGTGGACAAATTGTTTTACTTTGCTAGAATTCTGTCATTGGGTTGAATAGGAAAAGTGTTCCTGTTGGGTTGACTGGTTCTGGTATGAACAGTGGATATAATGTATATTATTTTGGTATTGTTCTTAACATTGTTTTTTCTTGTCAACCAGTTTTGAAGGTCTAATCCTGAACTGTAGTGTCTTGGGCATACCAGAAGAACAATTTTTTTCCTCAAGGTGTACATCCATTTTTTGCTTCCTCTGAGGCCCTATTGTATTAGGGGCTTACTTTGTTTTATAAGAACTTGAGGTAACTGGTGCTCTTGTGAGCATCCACCGATCATACATGACCGTACGGTCTTCTTATCTGGGGCAGAGACGTTTTGTAAGCAAAACCTAACTTTGCAACATATAGAACCAGTAGAAAATAGATGTCATACAGTTTTTTTTTTATACAAAAAGTATGACATATAGGATTCAGTAGGAAAAGTGCTTCTCAATAACACATTTGAACTTCATAGCCTTCCACTAATATCTAAACAGTTTGGATAATAGGTAAATCATGTTTATCACCAAAAGCTGTCATTGGTGGGCAAGGTGGCTTCTGCGTCAAGAAAACCCACATGATGTTTTAGTCCTTGATGTATAACTCCTGGCACTAAACACGGCATCTGCCAAATTATACTGAACCAAAGAAAATTCAACATGTACGTTAAGTGCCCAATGAGGTTCCACATAGATATCAACAACTATTGTAGAAGACACGTGCACTCTCACACTCAGTAGACAATCCTACAACTTTGGATAGATCGCTCTATAAATTAATTGTATGTTTATCAAATCAAACAGAAAATTAACTGGACACATTTATTAATAGAATTGTAAAGATTAGGTCTTACCTCATTGACTGTTGTAAAGTAACTGCTTTGCATAAATTGGGGAGAATTATCATTTCGATCCCTCACGACTACTCGCACTACATGGGTAATCACGCTGCCAACCTTTAAATTTGTACATTGAATTTTGACACCGAAAGTCATGATGGACATCGGTGGCTGTAAAATAAATGTTTAAATCATATTAGAAACATAACAATACAATAAATAAAAACCAATTATATTTATCCATATATATATATATATATATATATATATATATATATATATATATATATATATATATATACACACACACACACACACACATACACGCATGTGTACTGTATATATGTATTTTTTGCACTGAAAAGGTAAGATAAGCTCCAGTTACCTCTTACAACCCTACAACATATCGATAGATTAATAGGCATTCAATGAATTAGCCCTAGTGTGTCTGGGACAGAAGTGAGCGATTATAATCTCCATACAGTGCTGTGGAATATGTTGGTGTCATATAAGCAACGAGAAATAAAAAAAAACAAAAAACAGGATTTGTATTATTAGACTGTCCAGATCAGATAAAACAATCCCTCGTTTCTTCTCCCATCAGATTCTATAAATCTACCAATCAAATAGATTATTACTCCGATAGATGGTGGGCTAGAGACGTGAATGTAAAGATGTTAATTTAATTCTTTGTGATAAAGATACTGGCCCATATTTACTAATGCTAGACAGCGTAAACTTAGACCAGGCAGTCATAAAATGTGCCAAATTTATCAGTGGCACATGCTGCATGATAATTTTGTTGCATATTGCATGACCCATGTTAGAAACTTTTCTTGCTTATACTACTTTTCATTCGGCATATTTTGTGGCAGAATTATTGGCACATTTTAAGCCACGCCTATTTTCGAAGATTTATTCCCATTTCCCACTAGGCCATGCTACCTAGATGAACACTTCTTAAAGTTTCTAGTGAGGTATTAACTTCTAAATTTAGGCAAATCTGGGCCAATGTGCCCTAAAATTTGGTGCATTTTAACACTTTCTAGACCCAGAGTAGTAAGTCTACCCCACTGTCTTTTATATTTATATAAAAGTAACACCAGATACAGAAGAACCGTTTACTTATAGAACAAATATTGACTAGTTGATAACCAGAGCCCTTCTATAAACACGCTTGTTGATATGCTGGCTTTAAAATAAATTTTATTTTAAAATGGGCAATATACAACATTTTCTTCTTCACATTTAATACAGGTTCCTACGGTAAGAAATTGCAATGTGTATGAAAGTTCCATGAATCAAATAATTGTGAATTAAATAGTTTCAGTGTTGTCACAAAGACTTATCGTAAATCTGTCAGTGGGCTTTCTACAAAGAAAATTAGTGACAGATTTGGGAATACATATGCCAAGCTCAGGGACGGCTCTTCATATCAAAAGCTGCGTGTCATAAACAAAAATGCCATCTTTTCCAGTGTAGGACTAATAGAAAATAGTTATGTTCAACTGAAAAAGAGATCTTTAAAAGTTCTTGAAGAAAAACGTATATAAAACTGCCAGTGTTTGGGGTTTCATGTGAGGACAGGGAATTCCTTATGTATTCTATATTTAGACTTCTATAAATAAACCATACACTGCATTTTAGCATGTCAATGGAGAAGTGCCTGAACATTTTTTAGAACTGTCCAATTATAGAGAACGAGTGCCAGACCTCTGGCAAATCTTACGTTAAGGTAGGTTACTACACTTTTCATTGAAGGCTTCCACAGTGACCACTCAACCTAAATTCCACGTGTCAACCCCTTCTATTGTGCCCATCCCTGGACCACCTCCATTTTCCTTTTGAAGGCTAGGCACTTTTCCTACTCAAGGGGAGCCTCATGTCAATAAATAGTTATTGACCAAAAGAGAGAAGCAGAGTATCAGATTACCAAATATATACATAAAGTATAAAGTATATTTTAATAAATAACAACACATAAAAATACATACAAACAGAGGCAAATAAAACTAAGAGTTCCAAAAAGAAAAACAGCGGGTGTAAAGGGAAGGGCCTAAGGCCCCATGCACACGACCGTAAAAATTGGCGTAATTACGGGCCCATAGACTTTTATTGGCTACGGGTACCTTCCCATTTGCGTACGGGATGGTGCCCGGGCCGTTGAAAAATATAGAACATGTCTCCTATTTCAGGCCTTAATTATGGCACGGGCAGGCCCATAGAAGTCTATGGGGCTCCTGTAATTACGGGTGGCTACGTGTGTACACCCGTAATTACGGGAACATTGCTAGGTGACGTCAGGGGATTTTAATTTTTGAATAAAGAGAAGCAGAGAAAATGGCGTCTGAGCGATCATGTGACCCTTTTAAGGGGTTTGGACATGATTGTGACATAATTTCCAGCCCCCCTTTTTTTACGGGTCCGTAAATACGGGTGGAATACGGACAACGGACCCGTATTTACAGCCATGGCTCCGTAAATACGTGTTAAAAACATGTGACAAAGGACCCGTATTTACCGTCAGTATTTACGGGAGGGAAAAAATACGGTCGAGTGCATGGGGCCTGAGTTGGAATGTTAAAGATCAATCTCTAAACAGACAATATACTGGGATGTAAAAAGTAGCTAATCCCCAACTCATTAAAGCTAGCAATATTCACTACCATTGTGTTGTCACACTAAGTCAAGAGTGTAAATATAGCTAATGGCATAAGAGTTTCAAAGTATCTTACCCATATTTGGAGCTGTAAATTTCACCATGCTTTTTTTCTTTAGCAACTGGTGCGTGACATACACAGACAGCACACAAATGTCATCCGTGTGCTGTCCATGTTTTTCACGTACCCATTGACTTAAAAAACGGACCAAAATAGGACATGCAGTGAGTTTCACGCAACAGACACACGCTGCGTGAAAAACCACAGATGTGTGAATTGCATAGGTCCGTGTGCTGTCCGTTTTTTTTTTACCGGGCAGCACACATACAGATAATACGCTCGTCTTAAAGTGATCCTCTGGTGAAAAAGATGAAAATGGAAAGGCGTCCATCTCATCCCCAAAATTACAGTGTACATAGCTGGTCTGTTCCGTTTTGCAAATCCATGTGGGTCTTCACACGGCCAACATCTTTTTAACATGGCTGCCTGTTCAGGTACCAAGCAATGGTTGTTGTGAGCTGCCCAGTAACGTGTATAGGAAATAACTAGAGAGAAAAAGATAGCAGCAAAAGCCACAGGTGTGCTCACCCAATATCTCGTCCTGGGATCTGTGGTTCCTCAATGGAGTGCAATCGGAAGGGGGAAGGGGGCCTGCAGGCAGGCAAGGGAATCGTATTTATGGAAAAAGTAAAAAAATATATTCCTCACCACATCCACGTGTTGAATGTAAAAAAAAGCTTTATTTGGTCATAAAATGTAAAAGTCCAAGAGGACACAGGTACGGCATGTTACTGCTATGAGTAAGAACACTTCGTTCAAAACGCATAAGCGGTAACACGCCCTACCTGTGTCCTCTTGGACTTTTACATTTTATGACCAAATAAAGCTCTTTTTTACATTCAACACGTGGATGTGCTGAGGAATATATTTTTTTACTTTTTCCATAAAGAACTCTGCACCTCCGGGAAAAATGCTTTATGTCATTTTTTTCCTGGAGGAACAGTTTATAATGCAGCTGCAGCACAGCTTTTTTTGTTTAGAAGTATGATGTACCCCTTGTCTAAATTACAGGAACTTGAGAAGTCATCTCAGAGTTGGCACAATTTATTTTTCTTAGAATTTACTATTATCTACTACATGTTTCATGGCAAGTGGCACTATATCTGAAGTCTTAATAAACCCTATATAAATAAATGATCAGTATCAGTTTAATTCTGGAGATGATACATGTTTGGCCATGAGTATTTACCATAAGTATGATGATGAGTAGGAGTATGGAGTAGATCACCATGATCTATAGCTTCCTCTCACACCTCACCAGGCTCGGTAGGGTTATCTAACGGTTATCCAATTTCTACCTGTTGATGTGTTGATGCACTGGTACAGAAGACAATTACAGTTATATTTATGTATATATGTTTCATTTGCAGTGGATAATAGATGTCGGCATGCAGTTTTAATTATGATTATTATTACAGATGGTATTCTATGTTGTGTGAGATAAATGTCAGGGCAGGATACATGGCTCAGGCTGTGTCTACAGAGGACAGAGTAATGTCTGACTGTAGTAGATTTGATGGCCAGACATTAACAGGACAAATGAAGCACAGAAGCACTAGATTTTGCTCAATCACACTGTAGGAAAAAATAGGAAACATTTTATTGGTGTTGCTCCCATAACGTGAGCTTAGACACCTACTATAGCCATTTTAAAGATATGGAAATGTCACAATCTAAAATAAAAATGTTCCTTTAGATTTCTTGCAAAATAATATTTATACAGCCAGGGATGTATACTACTGATGATTAATGTCAACACGCACCCTGATTCATCGATTTACCTGTAAAGGATGAACGCGATACGTGTGTTTTGCACAGAAATTAATCTATTTACGGTTGTAAACACTTTTAGCGCTCGCATGCTTCGTAATTATATAAACATTTTTTTGAAGAAACGGGGCACTGAAACGGGTGTAAAAGAGAAACGGTCTTTGTTGCCCATTGAAACCAATTACAGCACAGCTTTAATTTTTTCAAGAGCAGAATATAAAATTAAAACTATGCTGTGATTGGTTGCTATGGGCAACAAAGACAGTTTCGCTTTTACACAGGTCTCTAAATCCCCACTATACAAAGAGAAAAAACTCCAGTGTCCGCCTTGTAGTGTGGTACTGTGTAAACGTGTAAAATGGTCTCGTAAATGTCTCAAAGGAAGGAATTATTTATCAAAAAGCAATCTTCCATAGTCACTTTGAGAAATGCAGGTCATAGTCTGCAGAAACTTGGCCACCTGTTGGAGTTTCTCTTGGTGACATGCAATGTACCCTCAAGAGATATGCCGTAAACAAGAGTGTATGTGATCGACCAAGACCTGGACAGCTTCGAGTGACCACAGAATAGGAGGACAAATTTATCAGAGTGTGTTCCAAATGGGACAGGTTCAAAACAGCTTGTCAGATCTATACTGCTGTGATGGAAATGAGGAAGAAAAGCATGTCAATCGCGACTGTCAAACACAGCCTTGTATCCAGAGGCTTTAAGGGATGTGTTGCAGCCTGAAAACCATTGCTTAGGCCCATTAATTAAAAAAAAAATTGTGGGCTAAAAAGCACAGGAGCTGGACCAGTGGAAAAAGGTTCTAAAAAATTTAAGGTGTTTGGGTCCAAGAGGCGAATGTTTGTTCGTTCTGCAACAGGTGAGTGCATGCTTCTTGTTTCCATTCAGCCAACAATCAAGCATGAAGGAGGCTCCATTATGGTCTGGGGATGTTTCAAATGTGGTGCAGTTGGTGACTTACTAAAAATCAAAGGAATCATGGACTCAAAGTGCTACCAAAACATCCTGGTACATCATGTCATTCTTTCTTGCACCAGTCTTCTTAGTTGTGGTTTCACACTACAGCAAGATAAGGACCCAAAACCTACCTACTGTCTTTGCAAAAAGTATGTACAGTCAAAAGAACAACAACAGGTGCTGAAGAACATGGTTTGGCCACCCCAGAGTCATGATTGCAATCCAATTGAACTCCTTTGGGATCATCTGGACACGTGTGCTCCAGATGTATAGGTTACGAACCAAAATATATATAAGATTTTTCCAGCTCACCAGTGTCCAGCGTTTGCAGTGATCCAGTGCACGGACAACGCCCTGACCTAGGCATCTTACACAGCAGCAAATGAAAAGTAAGAACAAGCACTTCATGAAGCAATCTCAGAACTTTATTGTAGAAATCTACCGAGCACACAAAGACAAAGAACCAGTACGGTTAGGCCTTATTCACACGACCGTTAAAGGCGGCCGTTAAAACAACAACCATCACACGGACCCATGTATTTCAATGGGGGGCGTGCACACGGACCGTGTGAAGGGTCCGTGAGAAAATAGGACATGTCCTATTTTTTCACGCTTCACGCATCCCTCCATAGACTCTAGTCTATGGGGGATGCGTGATAACGCGACCTGCAGTGTACAGCACGGATGCCCCTCGAATGTGAAAAACTGCAGTTTTTCACTTCCGAGGTTTACAACGCTCGTGTGAATCTGGCTTTACGGATTTAAAAACGCCAACTGCAATCTTAGTCATAGCACCTGTTTAAAGTAACAACATACGGCTTCAACACCAATCACAGTGTAAAAATCAAATGATTATGCCAATAATCAAGTATATGAATGGGGTAGGAGAGATCGGATTGATACCACACCAAGATCTATTTTAAAGAAAAGAAAACAAAGGATCCCTTGCCAAGCAACATTTGAGCTTTAGCTCCTCCGATCCAGAGACTTCAGATGCATTTACGGATGGATCAGAGATTGAAGGAGCTTGGAATAACTCTGGTAATAATCCTTCCTACTATAAAAATCCCAAAGGTAACCAACAAAATGAAGAAGGGGACAGCAAGCACAGAAGAACTCAATATGCAGTTCAGTTCTGTGCTCTAGCTCACATAAAGGATGCCCTGGAGTTGAAAAAAAATACAAAGAAAAGCAACTAAACTAAGGGGCATGTAGAATCGAAGTTAAAAATGAAAATGCCTTCAATGGGAAGGTGAAACTCTGCCTGTATGTTGGGTGAATACATTTTGGATTTTTCTATAACATTGGAGTGCTGCCTCTTCTTTTGGATTGTGGTCTGATCTTTGCTTGAGGTCTTTTGTCAAGATTCCTCTCAGGATAGCCCCCACAACTTTATGCTACAGTGCAGCTCCTATATCTCGTTTGTTCCTAGAATCTAAGTTATGAGGAAAGAGTAAAAGAATTAAGCTATTTAGCCTTGAAAAGAGACGACTAAGGGGGGACATGATTAACTTATATAAATATATTAATGGCACATACAAGAAATATAGTGAAAACCTGTTGCATCTAAAAAACCCTCAAAAGACAAGCACTCCATCCGTCTGGAGAAAAAAAAGTTTCAATCTGAAGAGGCGAGAAACCCTCTTTACTGTGAGAACTGTGAATCTGTGGAATAGTCACAGCAGGAGCTGGTCACAGCAGGGACAGTAGATGGCTTTAAAAAAGGGTTCGATAATTTCCTAGAACAAAAAAATATAGGCGCCTATGTCAATGTGTAGAAATTTTGTTCCATCCCTTTACTTTTTCCCATCCCTTGGTTGAACTTGATGGACATATGTCTTTTTTCGACTGTACTATGTAACTATGTATCTCTGCCTATCACCACATGATGCTTGAGGAATCGACAATGAAACCTAGTATACTAGATGTTCTCAACCTCTCTCAAAAGTTACTCACAGCTGAACAAATTTTCCGACAGTGATGGACATAAACAAAATACTAAATATGGAAAATACTAGATACCTTATCATAAAAATGTCCGCTAAGTGGGGTACAGTTGTTGTGGTTATGAATAGTGAACTTTACTGTACCCAAGTGGAAAATACGTTGAAGGATGTCAACACATTGTAAATTGCCCATTAATACTACCTCAGCAACAACTCACACACCTATTTTCTGAAGGCCTTGCATTGGGAGTGATTACACAAAAGCAGGACCTACAGGAATTTCTTAAACAGGTTCCTACTTTTTTGATAACACGTAATTTTTTCTGTTTCAATAATCAATTCTACCTTCAAATACAAAGAGTATCTATGGGCGCAAAATATTCCCCGTCCCTGGCCAATATAGTGATCTCACTATCTTTACAGTTGACAACCCTTGTTGTGGTAGAATTCATTGGTATGGCAGATACTTAGAAGATCTCCTCTTAATTTGGTGGGGAGATGTATCTGCCAAACCTGACTTTATTGATTATATCAATCATAATCCTTACAATCTACGGTTTACACACCATTGCCATATATCAACAATTTATTTTTGGGATTTGGTAATGGAAGGTATAGAAGGCAGAAATATTGCCACATCCATATTATGCAAGGAAACAGCTGGCAATACAATACTACATGCCAAAAAGGCATACATGGAGCATACCCTTAAATTGGTTCCAGTAAGGGAATTTGTAAGGGCTAGGCAGCTTTTCAATAAAAATCAGTCAATATTCATAACCGTCTGAGAGCAAGGGGGTTTCCTAATTGGATGCGGAGTAGAGCTAAAAATATTGTAGAACATAGACCAAAAGATTAATTGGTCATGTTATAGCTGTTGGTGGGGAATGTCCACATATGCCGTTCCCCCACACCCTGCTCCAACTCTTTTTACATGTGATCTAGTGTTTTACACTGTGATTGGTGCTGATCCACTTGAAACGGTATGTTGTTACTTTGACCAGGTGCTATGACTACAAATGTAGTTGGCATTTGAAATACGTAAGCGTACTAGTCCTTAGACTTTGTGTGCTGGGTGGACTTTTAATGTTTCTATAATAAAGTCCTGAGATTGCTTCATGAAGTGCTGGATCATATCTTTTGTTTGCTGCTATAAACCAAAATACTGTTTGGTAGTTGGTACAAGAGAAGTTGGCTGCAATTGAAGCTAAAATTTTAGAGAAGTTGACTGACAGTTGCCCCATCTTTGCACTGCTGTGATTGCTGCGAAGGGTGGATACATTAATGAGAGAAAAATGTAAGGTTTATTCATTTGTAAACAATGTTCAGGAGTACAAAACATGTTTATTTGCATGAATACAGTAGATCCATATCCATCACAAACTAGCTTCTTTTGTTAATTTCCCAAACATTAATGATTTGGGGAGTGTATTGAAATGAATAACCAATGGTGTTAATGTAGGTGAGGGGACCCCATTGCAAAGATTATGGTGCCCCTTCTGGTATTGATTAACACCACCACACCCTAATCACCTAAGACTATAGGACTTGGAGCTTGTTCCCCCTATTTATGATACTGTACTTGTGTTAAAAGGATTGAATCACCTTGATTTTTTTTTCCCTAATTAAAACCAGATAGTGAAACATACTTTTCTAATCTGTTTTTATTGTAGATTTTTTATTCTATTTTCTGTACATGGTTATGGGGGCAGGCATCTTGCCTGAGCTGCTCTCAACAGCATTTAGAGATATGCTTTACAGCAGCCATATGGACCAAAGGAAACTGTGAACAGTGCAAAGGAGGAGAGGCGCTGTGTCCATTACCTAATATCAATGGTGGATCCTGTGCTATTTATATAGAGGTGTTACCTTTCCTTTTAATCTGGTCTGTGATGATAGTACGATGACTGCTGTGAAGAAAGTGTCAGAATATTGTGAGGCTCAATGGCCTGAAGGAAAAACTGCAATTTTCTGATGACACATTCCCTTTAATTCCACATACCATTTTTGTAGGATTGGTGGAGAGGGATCCCTGCACAGGTTCTCACCAGCTTTTAAAACATGGGATGCAGCCAACCTGGTCTGGGCCCGGTCTGCCTCTATGCCCTTGAGGAGATGTAGCCATCTTTATCTTGACTTTCAGGCTAGATTTACACGAGCGTTGCACATCTCGGGCATGAAAAACTGTTGTTTTTCACGTCTGAGGTGCATCCGTGCTGTACGCAGCGGGTCGCGTTATCACGCATCCCCCATAGACTAGAGTGTATGGAGGGATGCGTGAAGCGCAAAAAAATAGGACATGTCCTATTCTCTCACGGACCCTTCAGACAGTCCGTGGAAACAACAGCCGTGTGACCGGCCCCATTGAATTACATAGGTCCGTGTGACAGCCGTTGTTTTAACGGCTGTCACACGGGCGTATAACACGTTTGTGTGAATAAGGCCTTAATGCATTAAATACACAGTGGCAAGAAACTTTAAGTTGACTTTTCAATGGCTTTTGTAGCGATATTGTGCTGCAGCAAGTTATCAGAGTCAAGATAAACTTGGCTATATCTGTATACAGTTTATTAGTGACAATGGTATAGAAGTAAAATATATTAGTAGTGGTATGGAATCTCAGTTCAAGATTTTTTTTCAAACCTTGAATAAAAGCTTGGGGGTGAAGTGCACCTTTTACTGGGAAAGTTATTAATTTTAATAATAAATAATGATGTGAGTTAATTGAGACACATGAATAGCTTTTTCATAGAGTGAAATTATAAAATGAATTTATACTTCCTTATTATATTTCAGTCTAGTTTATTTCAACAGTGCTTTTAATGTATTTAACAGGAATCTTTGCTATTGAGCGTAGCTTACATTGTCCTAGTCGTTTGCTTGCCCCTAGATTGTCCCACCCATATATACATATATACACATACACAGCAGTTATTCCTAGGGTCCATGGACACCCAGATATTGTTCAGATTTCAGGGTTCTGTAAGCTTGTATGGGTATATAATTCCTCCCATTTCAGTGACTACTAACTGATTGTTGGTATTTCCATCACTTTTTAACGTAGGCAACATACCAGAGTAGTATTAGCAGTACCTGGAGCTTTGTTACGAATAGTGCCTTTTCATATCACAATTCGGTTGTATTCTGACATATCTCAAAAATATTGTAAATACATTACATATCTTACTAATACCGAGTTACAGTTTATAGCACAGATCTGAATTCACAATCTGCTTTTTGTTTCTGGAAACTGTCAGCGAGCTTGTTGTCAGACACATCACTAATAGCTTAGCTGAGCCTCATAATGGCAGTGGGAAACAGCATTTTTCCTACATCAGATTACTGTGCAGTGTGTAGGTGTAAAGACTACACTTTATACACTGAAAATGGGAATGCTGGCAGATTTCAGCTCTGAAGCTTTCAAAATTTTGAATGCAGCTCTATAATGAAGGCTATAACTCAGGATTAATACAAGATAAATAATGCTATGTATTGCTTAGAAACTTTTTATTGCAACTGTTTTTGCAGATAACAATACTGTAACTATGAAATGGTGCTAAGAGGTGGACACAAAATACCAAAATAAATCATTAAATTAAAATCCTTACAACAATTAAGCAATATACTTACATCTCTATCTAAGACTCTCCCGGTGCTGTTGAGATATAACCTCTGCGTAATGGGATTGAATATCACCCAGTAATCCACATTTTCTATTAAGATAAGTTCTATAGTAGGAAAAAGGCCTCCAGCTGTCCCTTTGATTTGCATATTGTCCACAATTATTGTACCTAAAAAAAAAAAAGTAGTATAGTACATAACAATCAGATATAAAACATTTGCGTACATAAATTGTAATAATCAAAATCAATAATAGAAAGTTCACATTATGAAGTGTTAATGCACAGTAAGCAAAACATACCATCTATTGTATTACATACTAAAAATGGTCTGCTTCATTATTATTATAGACCTGATTATGTGACCAGCTTGTTCCTCTCATAGTACTATAAAGAAGTAAATTAACAGTATAGAATTAAGCAATTGCAATAAGACCTATATACGGGCACTGGACTCTATGCAACATAAGAGAAGAGCAACATAATAAGCTTTGAATGAGCAGTAGTGACATCCTATGGAAAGTAAATCCAGTCAGCTGACTACTGCTACTGACTACTTCAACCAATTGTCCATCACTGGGACTTCAGACGCAGTCCAACTGCCTGACATCTTATGGCCCTTTTACATGTATACTAGTCCCGATCATTAACCCGTTTAAACATGGCAGCAATTACTAGACAAATGATCGTTGATTAGCTGATCGCATCTTTTATGCCACCAAAAAATGGTTTTTTTTTTGTCGTCAGCACATTTTTCTGTGTAAATAGGGGATGTGTTGCCGACAAGATGTAAAATGTATGGGGCCGAATAACCGCATTAACAATTGCTCGTCCCACACTCTAGATCATTGTTCCATGTATATGGAGCAAACGAGCACCGATCAACATGTGATTGTCGATCGGCGCTCGTTACTGGGCAGAAAATCTGTCTGTGTAAAATCACCCGTAGTCTGACACTTGATCCTATACAGAGGAAGGTCATCAAATATCCAAACATGGTTAGGTTAACTTATTAAAGCTCATGTTGTGCACCCAAGGAGTATCAATCTGCTTCTCAGTGAAATGCTAGTAAACCATCTTAAAATACCCAATTAGGGCATTCTAAGTTATTAGAGTGTGCGTGGGATGTCCTTTAACTGGGATCTCCATCAAGTAGCTAGAGAGCAGAGGGGCTGCAAATGACATTCTCCCTTTGAAAAAATGAGCCTGCAATACAGGGGCAGTATATAAATGTAAGCGAGAACCAGGAAAATGCTTATTTTCCCCTCCGGTGTCACTGCAGGTAAATTATACACATGCTGACAGGTTCCCCCACAGATGAAAGCTTGCAGGGGTTAACAGAAGTGGGACAACCTGTATTGAGCCTATTTTCAAAAACCCTTCTAACAAAAAGCAGGCAAAGATTGTAACCCCTGAAATAAATTTATGGCGTGGGGATGGTGCAGGCACAGTAGGAAAAAAACAAGCCCTTAAAATCAAGTTATGGGTCTCAGAATGCGAGGACACAAAAACATATATATTTTTTTTAAAGTCTTTTAATTACGCAAAATTAGTAAAACAGTAAAAGCAGGATATAAATTTGGTACTGATCCGCAGAATAAAGTTAACATGTTATTTTTACCACCCTAAAAATAAAACCCAAAAACCAACAGCGGAATTGCTGGGGTTTTTTTTTTTTACCATTCCCCCAACAACAAAAGTTTTCAAAAGAATTTCAATAGATTCCATGTACCCAAAAATGTTGCCATTTAAAAATCCAACTTATCCTGCAAAAAACAATCCGAGGCGAAGTCGATGCAGAAATTAAGTTACGGTAAATGCAGTGAGAAAAATAAATAACTAAATTGCTGTATACGAATAGATGTGTCTCTCTGAAATTAAATGGCTAATGTGAATGCATTATATACTTTGCATTATGTTACCCATAATATTAAGGCCTCATGCACACGACCGTAGCCATGTGCACGGCCGTGATTTCCGGATCGGCCGGCCACGGAGTGACAGCCGCGAGCCGCCCGCCAGTCGTGGGCTGTGCACATGGCTCGGCCATTATTTTGAATGAGCCCAGACCACAGAACACGGCCGTAATAAGGCTTGCCCGTTTTTTTCTGCGGTCCGGGCTCCGGGGCCATGCACAGACCATGAAAACCACGGTCGTGTGCATGGCCCTATAGGAATGAATGGGGCCGCAATTGTCCCGTGGATTTTCGGGGGAATTACGGCCGCAAAAGCACTTTCGTGTGCATGGGGCCTTACCCTACACTATGCTGTTGAGTTTAATTGAACATTGTTGGTACCAAATATTCAGATTAAATTGGTTACAATTGTTGCAATAGTTTTTTAAATGTAGCTTTGTGACCCATTACTACTATTATATTTAAACATACATGAGTACCTCATGCATAGTGTGTGCCGGCCGAGTCTCGTCAGTGATCCGTGGAAAGATAGGACACGTCCTATATTTCCTCGGATTGGAGAATCAGGTCAGTTTTCACTGACCCAATTCACTTGCTAAACCGAATGGGTCCGTGAAGACTATCTGGGGCCACTCAGATGCCTTTAAAAACGGCCCGAGTGGCACATCGTCGTGTACAACTGGCATTATGCTGTAATGCAGTGTTATACAATCACTGTATTGTTTCAGATTCAACAGTCTCCACCTATTTCAATAAAAGGGTTTTATTAGGGTTAATTGCTCAGGGCTTTTTATTGCATTTCACACCAGCCCATCAATTTAACAACATTGCAAACAAATTCATTTCTCTTTTCATTACTTTCAAATCCGTTTCGGTCTTCAAAATCCTAGATTTCCCTTAAGACAATGAATAATATACTTGCTAAAATATTTACCAGTGCTATACTTCAAATAAATTAGATTAATCTTTTTCACCATTTGAATCAGTAAATTCCCATTACGAAGTGGGCAGTTTGCATTGTTTCTTAGCGATAGGTAGATTTCCACATTATCAGAATGTTTTCTTTTGTTCTGTACACCTTTGTGTTTTTAACACTTAGGCTTTTTTGTTTTATTTTTGTTTGCATTTTCCAACAAAAATGAGGCTTGGAACTACTACAGCTATTACTAGTGAAAAAAAAATGCCTGGTACACTGTTGTTTAGTGAAGGACATGTAGTGGCAATGCGTGACTTTGGTGTTCTTTAAATCTCTCTAAGGCCCCGCACTAAGCATAACACAGTGTTTTGTGGAGCGGTCCTTTAAGACTTATCTTTTCTAATGAGTATGCTACAGTGGAACTTAGGGGTCTACTCTAAACCATTCTAAAGACAACCATGACTATTAGTCACATATTGCTAAAAACATCTTTGCATCTGCCAAATTCAGATCAATCCATTGTTTCCAGTGATCCTGTGTACAATAGAGGTGTGGTTTACAACACTGCAGCGGAATGTTGGCATTATTCATGACCATGTCAGATCTTAGGCTGACATTGGAATTGGACCTTGATGGAGTTCAAAACTTGGTAGTCAGTATTGTAAGCAAGGTCAGACAACTTTTATGTACTATGGGGAGACTATTCAAAACTGGTGCAAAGTAAAATAGGAGTTGTTGCCCATAGCAGCCACTTAGAAAACTTCTTTCATTTTCAAAAGGGAGAGCTTGAACCGGTTTGGTTGCTATGAGCAACTGCTCCACTTTTCCTTTGCAACAGTTTTGATTAATCTTTCCCTTCATGCTTCAGTACTTGATGTTGTGAATTTGTTTGTTCTACCACTGTTGTTTCTACTTAACATTCCTACTTTACAAAAGAAGGGAAAGAATTCAATGCCATCCTATACAGTGACACGTTCTACTGTTGATATTTGTCTATAAAAATTGTATGGCTGTGAAGTCGATTTTTCTACACTTATTAGGAATGGAGGTGGATGAAAATTGGCACCTCCACTAGCTGGAAGTTGTCTACATACTTTAATAAGTGGAAATTTATAAGTAAATGAACACAAAGCAACTACCCAGTAAAACCTTGGAAGCCAAACTTTGGCATAAAGTATATAACAAGCACTGAGCACTTTTAGGTTAGAGTTACATTGTAAAATTGCAGCATTAGTGCGACTTGGATGTGACCTTAACGTTTCCCTGAGGGAAAACGTAAAACAACAAACGCAAGAAATCCGACACGGCTGGACCTTTTGTGATCATCTCAAGTCGTCTGCAACTTTTTTCCTCATAAGGAATTGTTGCCACAATATACTGTGACTCGTGGGTGCCCAAATGTCACAGTGTAGTCCTAGCCAGTATTGTATACAATGAAACTCATCCTAGAAGACTCATTAATGTCAAAATGTAAAATTCTTTAGCAACTTGGCTTAATACATTGGTAACCCTCCTTGATGTACAGTACCTGTAAAGCATAGAGCATTGCTGCCCATACTCCAGTATATTTGGAAGCCTTTAACACTCAATTTTTTTGTACACAAAAAGGATCTTTGCAAGAAATCCTCCAGCCTCAATGGATTTATTTAAAAAAAATAATCTTTATGGATTCTTATTCCAGTCATGGGAAAAATAAACCTTCTATATAATTTTACAATACATATATATGGAAATTTGACTTAGTCATTCTGTAAATGTTTAATTGGTGTATTCTGGCATCGGAATGCAGCAATTATACAGAGATGAGAAGTGTACAGATCGCTCCTGCTGGGAGTTATCCCTCCAAGGGATTTGGTGAGCACATAAAAGCAAAAGCTGCAAGTCAAGTGCTTTTATAATGGTCACGGAACTCTGAGGTGACTTCAATTGTTTTTAATTCATAATACGCATATATTATTCCTTATAAGAAACACCTCAGCTTCTGCAGAACCACTTTAAAGAGGAGAAAAAAAAGCTTTGTGTAAGTCAGTAATTGAATAATCTGAACTATTTCCTCTTAAAAATGAGGTTTGCAGTAGCTTAGGTGTATATCAGGCTAGCCAAAGTGTGACCCAACATACAGTACATGCCACAGTGTGCCCCTCCCTGCAGTGCAGGCTATTGTGTGCAGGCTGTTGTGTGCCACTCCATGTTGCTGTGTGCCCCTTTATATAGAGCCAGCTGCTGTGTGCCCCTCCATACAGTGCCAGGTGCTGCACCAGTAACAGTGTGCCCTTCCGCACAATGCCAGTGACAGTATGCTCCTTTATACAGAGGAGCCCAATACAATGCCAGCCAGATTGTGTGTCCATATGAAAGCCACAATACCCCTGCAGTGGCTGGCACAGCAGTCCTGGAATATTTACACTGACTTTATTGAACTTGTTTTTATTTAGATTGTTTTTAAACTGAAGTAGAGATTAATTTCACACACACAGCATGTTTTTTTAAAAATGCCACTGCAGTTTTTAAGCCAGAGCTGGATCCAGCCAAACAGAGGAATACATGTCCTCCCTTTATATTTTCCATTCCTTTTGAATTCTCTTCCGTCTTTGGCTCAAAAAACTGCACGAAAAAGTTCCACAAAAACTGCAGCATTTTTTCCAAGAAACGTTGCAAGTGAAACCAACCTTCTAGTTGTTTTTCCCATTTATTTTTCCCTTCGTTTTAATTTTTTAACCTGTCTCAGGGCTCCACCATTTCCATGACACATATACAGTGAAATGAAAATGCTGATGCACCGCACTTCATGTTTTGCAGCTATAAACGGTTTTCCTTTAGTCCATCACAGCAACATACAGACATGTATACTGAGTAACGCTTCAGTGGATACACACTTGGCAGATTTTGTTGCAGAAATTTCTTCTACTGAAAATCAGTTCCATTCATCTAAATGGACTTTACAGAATTCCATGTGCTCGCGTCCAGAAACAACCTCAGATTAATGGAATTTATTTTCAGTTGCAGAAATGTTTGTGCTCACACGTGGCGTACCTGCTTTGTGTTTCTGCAGCGTGAACCTATGCTGCGGAAAACTTTGCAATGTATGTCTATGTGAAAAATAGTCAAACGCAAGAATTAGAAAAATCTGTCCGCATTGCAGAATATTTTTTCCATAGACATACATTGTAGTTTACCGCAGCATATTCTTACGCGGTGGAAATACAATGCAAGTACGCCACATGTCATACATTGGCTTCTTCTTGCAATTCATATAATTTACACTAGGGGGTTCTGCCTCTAATAAAGTGAATACAGGTACAAAATAGACAGTATGTTATGAACAATTATAATAAATTCCAAAATGTCTCTTAAGTAACTGTACAAAACAATATATCTATTGGAATTTAAAAAAATGTAGAATTTAATGGCTCATATTTACTGTACAAATGAAGATGATATTGTAGAGAATTTGGCACAGATCAGCATTATTTGTACTGTGAGCAGATAAACTAAAATAATGCATATGTTCAGTCACTCGTATTGTGCTGAACAGGAATAGATATATATTTTTTTTAATATTTGGAATACGTGTGACTATTATTATGGGAGAAATACTATGCTATTTAACGCATATCACAATCTTAAAGTCTGCGGCTGGAAGCACACACCAAATATTTGTTGCAGATTCATGTGCCAATGCAAGAAGTGGATTCAAAAGAAATGAATTCTCCTAGAGTGGCTTCTGGCCTTGGCTCAAAATCCTGCATCAAAATCTGCACCAAAAACTGCGTGTTTCCAGCCTTAGCCTACTTTATTATTTAATTCTGTTGTCTTCATGATAAACCCTTTTCATAAGCTGACAATAGGTATGCATAGCGAATAGATGGGAATCTCCCCTTTTTGAACACCCTCTTGAGTTAAAACCACAAAGTATAGAGATTGATTCTTTCTATAGTGGGGGGGGAGAGAGACATATGTAACGTGTAAACAATTACCAGTAGGCATCCAGTTGTTTCCTTTTCTCCTACCATGTTTCTAGTTGCAGGATACAGGGTTCGTAATTTTTATATTTCATATACCTAACAAAGTATTCATGAAAAGTATTTCATGACAAAAATAACATGACGCAGTTCACTAAGCCGCCAGGCCCATGAAAGAACATAGTGACATAATTTAAATTCTCTGTGGTCTTTATATGGGGTCAGTTTTACTGGTTAATACCCTGCACCTTGCGGATATTCTGTTCTTGCTTATTGTTATTTTTATGCTTGTGCCAGATAATTTTACTTTTTTTTGTTTTTGTCTGTTATTGCACTTTTGACTACTGTACATCTCTGGCTAGTTTTTACTGCATATTTGCTATTACATACCCTTGTCACTGCACTCAACTGATCAATCTTGATCTGGTTAGAAGTCAACCGTTGCTGCTGGCCACTAGATGCTCAACTATGTTTTTCTGAGTCCATTACAATCCATCAACATTACCAAAAAAGCATGCATCAGATAACCAAAAAATCCTAGGGCTAGCAGGGGACCAAGATCCTAACCAAAGTTGCAGGTAAATAGGGTACAAAATGTGTAAAATGGTTTGATTCTCTCTCTGAATATCAGACAACCAGGCTCTTACTTCTCACTCTAATTGACTTTTCTGAATCTGGCTCTGGTATCACCCTTCGCTACAGAATCTGGTTGGTCTTCTAGATATGATTTCATTTTACATTTTCCTACAGTTTTTTTGTAAACTACATACCAGACTATGTCTCTAGTTCTGCTATTCCCGTGTAATGGAAGTCATCACCAGAATACATTCTAAAAATTCAATATTCAAAAGCTAAAACCTTAAGGTTCCTTCATAAAGACTAGACTGAGGGTTCATGCGCACTGCCATAATTTTTGTACAGAAATGTAATAGGGCTGACAGAGTTGTATTATCCCACTACTCTTCCTCCATATGATTTCAATTTCATACAGAGGCAAACAAAGATTTTTTTAAATCGAATTTCAAATTAATTTGACAGAAAAAAATAACTGCATGCTCCATCAAACTCAATATGTATGGGGCTATTTTCCCCTAGATGCATTGCTTATCGGGGAGAATACTGTATGTCATACACACGGAGTTCAATGGAGCTTGTATAGCATGTAAGAACTTAACTGAAGAGGTTAAGAGTAACATTTAGGTAAAATCTGTGGGAAGACTTTCAAACTATGTTCCCTATTACACCGCAGTATTTTGGTCAGTATTTTGCCTCGAGTATGTTTCACTCCTGGTTTTGGTTTACAAATACTGATACAAAATAGTGCCATGTGAAAATTGCCTATGCCACAATCTACCATAGCAAAGGAAGTAGAGATGGCAAGTACTAAGGGTATGTTCACACGGCAGCATCCGTAACGGCTGAAATTACGGTGCTGTTTTCAGGAGAAAACAGCTCCGTAATTTCAGCCGTAATGGCATGTTGAGGCGCTTTTTGCTGCGTCCATTACGGACGTTAAATGGAGCTGGTTTTCCATGGAGTCCATGGAAAACCAGCTCCATTTACGTCTGAAGAAGTGACAGGCACTTCTTTGACGCGGGCGTCTTTTTTACGCCCCGCCTTTTGACAGCGGGGCGTAAAAAAATGACCGTCTGCACAGAACATCGTAAGACCCATTCTAATGAATGGGCAGATGTTTTCCGACGCTATTGAGCCGCTATTTCGGACGCAATTCGGGGCAAAAACGCCCGAATTACGTCCGTAAATAGTGTGTGTGAACATACCCTAATACTCACCATCATCAGTCTTGTATTTGCCCAGTATAATCATTTAATGGGGAAAGAGTCTGAATAAAATGGATGTGAAAATTAAATTGTGATGGGAAACTACTTAAAAGCAGTACAGATACAGCATTGACCTAGTGCACCTCTACTATTATGTACGAGTGGATAAAAAAAATAAATTCTATATATTATTCTATCCAGTAAATATTGTTTCTATCAGTCATTTATTTTCCATGCTTTTATGCAAACCTTTTGACAAAGCTGTTGAAGTACTGTAGTTCAATATGAAAAACAAAATAGAGTGACAATTAATAAACCCACATGAAATAATAGCAGAAATAAAAGTAAGCAAGGTCAAACAACATGCATGTTCTACCAAGGGCAAGAACATATCAACAATTAACGCATCTGTTCAACTAATTTTCTGTGGAAAACTAGTAATTGGTGTGAATTTTAAATCAAAGCTGTTTGTCTAAATAAAAACTCTCTATGGCTAATTAGTGTCCGCAATATCAGAATGAATAGTATAAATAGCCATGATCGGATATCTAGAAATGAGAGATAATTGCAGTAAATTAAACAGTGAGCATGTCTCTCGGATGTACCTTAGTGTAAAGCTAGGATTGCTCATAGCTCCTACCATCCATGGCCACCAACTCAGATATTAGCGTAAATCATGACTTTTTTTTAATATATAATTATATGCACACACGACAGAATATAGTAATGTACAAAAGCAAATACTCAAACAAAACCTGGAAAATGTATTTCTCATGTGTATCTTAAATGACTATAGGTGATCAGGTAAGCCAGTTACATAAGAATATGGACACACTCTGCAGATTTGTTGCAGACATTTTTGCAACTGTAAAAATCAGTTCCATATATCTGAGTGGGGTTTGCAAAAATCACAGGCACATGCTTCTAAACAACGCCATTTAAATGTATAGAACAGACTTTTCAATGACATACATTTCTGCAACAAATCTGCCAGGTGTAAACAGGAGGGGGAGAGTCAAAGAGAAATAAGTGGGGAAAAAGGAAGCAAAAGAGTTTGCAAAATTGAAATAAAAAAAATGATGGAAAAATAATAGATGAACAGACTCCTACTTTGCAAGACCTGATAAACCACCAAAACTGTGACCATTTTTGAGAGTTAGGAGAAAATAAAGCTCCACTTTTGCTTCCGACCTGAAAAGAACCCAAAAGGTGTTGAAACATGTTTTTGAAGTTCGAGATGCACTTATCGAACAAAGAAGTTGATGATGTTCTCAGGACAATGGAATGGTCATGCCAGAGACTAGACCTCAATATTGTTGACATTTTTTGGGCGTCCTTCGGTTAGGCGCAGGAAAAGACACTTAAAAAAAAAGAGTAAAAAAAATTCATGCAAGTCTTCCGCTCAAAAAACTGAAGCTATAAAAAGGCAAAGGGTGAACACATGAAGTGATTAAAAATGTGACGACATGGTAGATTTAGCTGTTCAGGCTTCTGTGTAATTTTCTGTTAAATGGGTTGTCCACTAGGGTATATATGTCTGCATATCATCTGGAACACATCTACAGCTGCCCAAGGACTAATTGTGATTTTTAATGAGAAGTCCACTTTCAGCTACACAAATCATGCAATAAAGACAGTGTGTGATTTGTCCATAATTTGCTGTTGCATTAAAGTAGCACAACTATTTTTAGATGCGATTTGGCTGCAAGTTGCGTTCAATTTAGTACTCGGACACCCAAAAGGCACACAAAAAAAAAAAAATGCTGATATGCTGTAAATGTGTCACAGTCACACACACATTGAACTTTATGCTGGAAATTTTTCTTGCGATTTGGGATAAAAGTTTTCATGATTGTCGTAGATTCTCGTGAACACATTTACAAGCTTTACTTTGCAATGTCCCAATGTAACCTTTCTATCTTTGTGTCACGCGACCGAAGTTGCCATGCAGCCCTATCCTTAAAGAGAATTTCCTCTTCATGGCATTCCTCTCACTGCCCCCTTTCATTGTACTGCCTGCCTATGTAAGTTTGTACTTTTGACAGTCCTACTGTTCTGTCTTTCAATTAGCAACTAAGAGGCTCAGGATAATTAGTTCTATAGTTCCTATCCAGATGGCTATATGGTATGGAGGTGTGTGTGTGTGTGTGTGTGTGTGTGTGTGTGTGTGTGTGTTTGTGTAATTATTATGGAATAGCTCTAGTGCTTAGGGACATATAGGTGAGAAGTTGTATTTTGTTTTTGTTAGGACCCACGATAGTAAGCATTATTTGCTTTGTACTGAACCTTCACATCTTGGATACATAAGGTGCCATTCATGCTCTTTATACCTCAATGGTTAAACCATTTAATCTATCAATAAAAACACTTATACTGTATATCTTATACATAAATGATACCTATTATGCATTGGAAACCCAAATCTAGCAATTCAAGAAAATGCAGAAAGGTAGGACATTTCTGGTTGTTTTCTGAAATTACTTTCAAATCTAACAAAGCCTCAGAAGATGAAACTAAAAGACCCTTGTTCAAGGCCGAATGAACTGTTATTTGATTTATATTTGTTGGCTCAATTGCTAACTCCTTGACAGAATCAGATGAAGGGCAAGGCCAGCGAGGCAGTTTCCCTAAACTGTAACTTATACGACTGGATTGTACATCTTCAGTTAGTAAAAATAGAGAAAATTAATTAACTATTTTTCTTATGAAATAAACGGATCAGTATAATCAGTTTAAAGAGGCTCTGTCACCACGTTATAAGTGCCCTATCTCCTACATAAGGAGATCGGCGCTATAATGTAGGTGACAGTAATGTTTTTTATTTAGAAAAACGATCTATTTTAAACCACTTTATGAGCGATTTTTAGCTTTATGCTAATGAGTTTCTTAATGCCCAAGTGGCCGTGTTTTACTTTAGACCAAGTGGGCGTTGTACAGAGGAGTGTATGACGCTGACCAATCAGCGTCATACACTTCTCTCCATTCATTTACACTGCACTAGCGATATAGTTATATGATTATGTGCAACTACATACACAAACACTAACATTACTGTAGTGTCCTGATAAGGAATATACATCACTACCAGCTTGGACGTGATGTTTATTCAGAATCCTGACACTTCTGAGTCTTTTCTGTGAGATTCCAGCAAGGCAAGCGTAATCTCGTTTGAAATGACAGGTTACATCGTAAACTCGCGAGATTACGTTTGCCTTGCTGTAAATCTCACAAAGACGCTACAGACATGTCAGGATTCTGAATAAACATCATGTCCAGGCTGGTAGTAATGTATATTCATTATCAGGACACTGCAGTAATGTTAGTGTTTGTGTATGTAGCTGCACATAGCGATATAACTATATGCAGTGTAAATGAATGGAGAGAAGTGTATGACCCAGATTGGTCAGCGTCATACACTCCTATACAATGCCCACTTGGTCTAAAGTAAAACACACCCACTTGGGCATTAAGAAACTCATTAGCATAAAGCTAAAAATCGCTCATAAAGTGGTTTCAAATAGATCGTTTTTCTAAATAAAAAGCATTACTGTCACCTACATTACAGCGCCCATCTCCTTATATAGGAGATAGGGCACTTATAATGTGGTGACAGAGCCTCTTTAAGGATCAGTTCCTCACAGAGTTTTTTTGGCATTGATTGTTTTCTTCCTGGGCGGTTTTCGGACGCTTTCCGAAGTGGCATACTCTTTCTTTGAGCAGTTTCCACCGCAAAATTCTTGAAGGCAGATTTTCTTGCAAAAAAAACTCTGTGTGAACTAGGCCTAACTGAAGTAGCATAATAATAATAACAACTAACTTAAGATTCCCCCTGACTTGGCTTGGCCAAGCATATATATATGGTCAATAGGAAGAGGGGAATAAGCCGCTGCCAGACACCTCTGGCATCGGCTCATCTCCTGCGAGAACAGGGGATCGGGCATGTTGAAATACATCATGCCTGATCCTTCTTTCACACCACTACATCTGCCGTTAGGGGAAAGCCAGGTCAATCCCAAACACATCAGATAGTCGTTCAGTTCCAAGTTTGGGCGAATGTCATCTGATGTGTATGGGCATCTTAAAGTTCCATCTAGTCTGCTACAATCCCAACACTAGGCAACTATGTACTGGTACAGCTTTAAAAGATCTCTTTGAAATACTTCTTAAGAAGTCTGTTCTTTTTTCTATCTCTGAGTTCTTATTTCCTTTAATCTCAAGGGATGACCCTGTGCTTTGTGTACAGAATAAAATCATTTGAGTTGCAAAGAGACTAAACAATTTAGAAATATTGGAAATGCTGAACAATCATAAATAGTCTAAAATAAAGTACCCTGCACCTACAGTAAATTGTAGCTGCATGTTTACTATGGCAATATGTAAATTTATTTCAATTGCCTTAAAGTTTGATGATTAATGTGCAAATGATCGCTGCATAGAACACCCATTATAATGAGGAGCAGACATGTCCCTGTAGGATTAATACTGTATGTAGGTCTGTTATTCCAAACATTATGCCAAGGTCTAACCTAACAAGTATAAATAATACATAAGAGTATAAATTATACAAACTTACATAATGCAAATATACTCATGAAACACCATAGATAGCATATATGCATAAAAAAGTAACCTCTGTATATACCAAAAAAACATTCCAAATAGAATGCAATAAACTTATTAAACCTTTAAAGATTACAATAAAATGCCATTTCCTCTAAAATAAAAATTAAACAGCACCAGTAAACATAACTCCTTGAATTACTGTCTTATGTCGAGTTGTTAAATACTCAGCTAGTCAACTAATATGGCTGCCATTACAGCTGCTCCCCATGAAGTTGTCACCTTGAGTCATGAACAACTAGAAATATTAGTCATTAAAGACCCAGCTTGTCATTCAGCTTTCTTAGAAACAGATATATTGTAACTAAGAAACGGCTGAATTTACTTTGTAACATGGCAGAACAGGTTAACGGAAGGATTTGGGCCTCATGCACACAGCAAAGCCGTGTATATGAAGGCTGTACGGTGGAACACATACTCCCTGCAGCTCTGTACTACAAAGTAGTAGGCACTACCACGTGGTGCTCAAAATTGTGCTATCTTATCGCGCTATCATTCAGAGATACAGTCGGGCTTCATAGATGTCAACCTCAAAGTTGTACATAGCCATAATCCCCGTGTGCATGAGCCCTTATGCCTACAAATGGAAACCTGTTTAGTACCTCCATAACACAGCATCCATTGGAGCATGACACTTTTTTTTCATGTGGAATCTCCCAAAAAATCTGTATCACTCTGCATGAACTCAGAATAATTCAGAGGTACAGTAGGGCTTCGTAGAAGTCAACCTCCAAGTTGTATGGATCCTTAATACCCCCATGTGAATAAGCTCTTTTGCCTACAAATGGACTCCTGTTTAAATCGGGAGCATAACCGTGTGATATTTCCACATTTTCATACAAGTAGCACTATCCTATTGAAGGAATAGAGGAAAATATCACAACAAAAATTATTGCATAAAAAAAGCTATAATTTATACCTTGACACACAATTATCCCAGAATCCTATAGCTTTCAATGGGATCTGCCATTATAACAAACCCTCACCCAAGGGCAGATGTTAAGATAACATGCATTCAACAGAATGGACTTTTACTGTACAACACTTTTTTTTTACTTGAGACGCAAGCGATAGAAGCGTATGTCGGCCGCTGATGTCCATAAACTGAATGTGTATATTTATAAGGGAATAGGGACTGATAACGGTCAATCAGAAAGTTAGATTATACCTTTGGACATTGTCATAACAGTTGTAGTAAATTCTCTATTAGTATACATTCTGGGAGTTGTAGTCTTTTCACCAGACACCGTACAGTAACTAATATAGAAAAGATTAATACTCTTTAGAATGCAGTTTACCATAGAGCACTGTCTGCATTATAATGTTTATTCCAGAACCTAAACATTAATAAACTATCCTTAGCAATGGTGATCAATCTGTGATCGGTGGGGGATCTGGGGAAACCCCTTTAACTACTCTCACGTTATGGCTGTCAACTGATGCCAGAAGGAATCAGAAAAATTCTAAATATTGTTCTAGGCTATAAAAGTAGGGTAAGTTAAGTGTGTATGTACCATAGGCAGCCCTTGCATCTGATATAGGACCCTTGGAGACAGAGAGAGGGCCCTGCCCTTGCTAGTCCCATTCTCTTTGCAATTGGGTGGCAAGTATCTACGCATGGATCCCGGAAGAACTTGCATAGTTAGCCGAAAATGAGATGAGGAATTGACCCTGGGTCTTCTAATGGGCAAAGAGGGAAAAATAATTGTCAGGCAACATAGTGGGAGGCCCAGTTTGAGCTTTGCTTTCCTTACTTAGTGGTGTACAATTTTACCCATTGCAAAGTTTTTACAAAATTATTCCATTTATAATTTAGATGATATCAATACCACTCTTCTTTATACACTACTACGTAGCTAAAGTGTTTGCAAAGTTATTCTCCTCCTTATTTAGATGGTATCCTATATGCTAAACGGGAAAAGGGGTTCCAAAACATCTACATTAATCTCACTTTTTTGTCAAATCTGAAATGATAACATGACAATGTACCAGCTAAGAGTTTACACATTGAATTTAAATGTTGCTTTTAACCATAAAAATACTTTATCTAGGCTGGTTTATAAAGATGCTCAATGATTCATGTAAGAGCCAATGGTTCTCTATAAAGTGCAAAAGCAGCATTTGGGCAACTGAACAATGTGAGAAAAAGGAGTGAATATAATAATAAGCTTTACTGAATCTGCATGGTTGGACTGAAATGCGTTTACTGATTTAATAGCTTGCCTGGCAGGGTTCTATTGTCACAGCACTGTAGTGGTGTAGTTGTACAAGTCTACCAATAGAGCAGTTAAGAAGGCAAGCATATTAGACAAGGCGTACATTCATGAGGAAATGATTTATGTGATCGTACTCTCTGTGAACAGTTCAATGATCATTGACAAGGATTAATACCATTGTTCTCTGTCAACTTTAGAAACCATTAGAGAGATCATGTTGAGGAACAAATAGACACATCTTGTAGAAAAAAAGCATAGGGTTTAGAGCCAAGAATCCTTTCAAATGTTCTGTGTAGTCAGTAACTCAGCTATTGTACGTTTCAAACAGCAGAAATATTATAAAGCTTCTTTCCCATTTAGCCATTATATACATTATCTATCTTACAAATATCACGTAAGTTGGCAAAATTATTTTACAGCAGCAACTCTCTACTTGAACATTGGGAAAAGCTTATATAGAAATAAATAGGAAAAAATGCACAAACTATAAGAAAATAAAACTGAATCCTAAGGGTATGATCACACGGCCTCAAATTACGCCTGAAAAAACGGCTCCATTAGGGTATGTGCACACGTAGTGACCAAAAACGTCTGAAAATCCAGAGCTGTTTTCAAGGGAAAACAGACCCTGCTTTTCAGACGTTTTTTGACCAACTCGCATTTTTCGTGGCGTTTTCGCAGCGTTTTTTACGTCCGTTTTTGGAGCTGTTTTCATTGGAGTCTATGAGAAAACAGCTCCAAAAACGTCCAAAGAAGTGTCCTGCACTTCTTTTGACGAGGCTGTATTTTTACGCGTCGTCGTTTGACAGCTGTCAAACGACGACGCGTAAATAACAGGTCGTCTGCACAGTACGTCGGCAAACCCATTCAAATGAATGGGCAGATGTTTGCCGACGTATTGTAGCCCTATTTTCAGACGTAAAACGAGGCATAATACGCCTCGTTTACGTCTGAAAATACGTCGTGTGAACCCAGCCTTACGCCTACAAACATCTGCCCATTGCTTTCAATGGGTTTTACGATGTTCTGTTCCCACGAGGTGTACTTTTACGTGTCATTGTCAAAAGACGGCGCGTAAAAAGACGCCCACATCAAAGAAATGCATGTCACTTCTTGGGACGTTTTTGGAGCCATTTTTCATTGACTCCATTGAAAAACCGCTCCAATAACTTCTATAAAATACGCTGCGAAAAATGCGCTTTGCTACAAAAACGTCTGAAAATCAGGAGCTGTTTTCACCTGAAAACAGCTCCGTATTTTCAGATGTTTTTGGTCACTGCATGTGAACATACCCTCATTGTAGAACAAAAAGGAGAAAGGAAGTTGATAAAATAGGTAAAACATGAAAATACTGTATTATGAACCAGCATCACATTGTGGATTGTGCAGGATTAGAATAAACATGGCTGCTTCCTCCTATAGTGTATATAATAGTGCCACACCTGTGGTATTGCAGCCCATCCCCGTTCACTTCAATGGAGTGGAGCTGAAATATCTGGCAACTTATGGACAATGGTTTTTTTGGTACAAAGCAACCATGTTTTTCTAATCCTTGACAACTTTTTGAAGTACTAAGACACTTAGATGGATGGTGGTTGACTGCAGTGGTGAAGTAATGCAATAGGCTTCCCTGAAGAGGTGGTTCTTAGGGCTAGGGATATTTGCTTTATGTTCTACCAAAATGCATACATACAGTATCTTAACAGCACAATGACAAATTCAGCCCTGCTACATTTGTAACAAAGATCCACGGAGTATTTCGTTTAGACTTTTGATATACTCTACACTATTGGGCTTTAATCTATTGCTCTCCAGCTGTTGTGAAACTACAACTCTCAGTATGACCTGGCATCATTCTGGGATTTGTAGGTTAACAACAGCTGGAAAGTCACAGATTGGAGACCATTTCTCTACACAAACATATAGAAAATGTATCTATGCACAGCCTTTTGCTTCTGATCTTGTGGAATTCAATATTATTTTGTGATTCTCTACCAGAATTAATCACTGGACTACCATTATTACTTGACTGTTGAAAGTCAGTTTAAATGCATCCATTTAGAACGGAATATTTTGGATTTTTACAAATGTATAGAAAAGATACAAAAAATAAGACTTCATGAAAAGAAAATGCACGGTCATCCACAATGCATACAATTAGGTTACATAAGTAACAGTTTGTCCAACTGTTATTGAACTTTTTTCACTGTTGATACCGTTTACTACACTCTATATCAAAGGTTATCATAGCTGATAGGGATCTTATTTGTTTTTGTGTATAATCTGCTTATTTTCGGTGTATAGCCTATGGAGTTTTTTCTGCTCCATCAAGTTGGACCGAACACCTTAGCACATTTCTTTCTTGTTGTATTTTCTGTTCTCTGACAAATCAGCATCATCCACTTCTCTTCATTAACACCCAGCTTCTGGCAGTGCACAGACACACAGCGTGTTCTCGAGAGATCACGCTGTGACGTCACTTCCAGCCCCAGGTCCTGCATCGTGTCGGACGAGCGAGGACACATCGGCACCAGGCGACAGAGGCTACAGTTGATTCTGCAGCAGCATCGGCGTTTGCAGGTAAGTCGATGTAGCCTCTGTCGCCTGGTGCCGATGTGTCCTCGCTCGTCCGACACGATGCAGTACCTGGGGCAGGAAGTGACGTCACAGCGTGATCTCTCGAGAACACACTGTGTGTCTGTGCACTGCCAGAAGCTGGGTGTTAACGAAGAGAAGTGGATGATGCTGATTCGTCAGCATCATACACTTCTATTCACAACGCCCAGCTAGTAAAACAAGTAAAAACGCCCAGATGTACACACATAATACATGCCCACTTGTACTTAAGAAAGGCTCATTTGCATAAATATAAAAATGCTCATAACTTGGCCAAAAATGCTCATTTTTGAAAAAAAAAAAACACGTTACTGTAATCTACATTGCAGCGCCGATCTGCTGCAATACGAGATAGGGGTTTGAAAATCTGGTGACAGAGCCTCTTTAAAGGGAATCGGTCAGCAGTTTTGAGCCCACAAAATAACTGACATCGCTATATACAAGATGAAACAATTGCAGGTAAAAGAAAATTGGATCTTTTTGGAGGCGCTGCTGTGTGGTATAAATGATGTGGAACGAAGTCCCGAGATATTTAATAAGTTCAGTTTATTGACAGTGGCTACGCGTTTCGACGATGAACAATCGTCTTCATCAGGCCATGTACATTTCGGAAAAGACACAACTTATATAATCTGTAGGTACAAATTAACATAATTGAAAAAACCGCCAAATCTGACGGGGTCAAGGTGCGATCATGACGTCACTCCCGGTTTTTTTAAAAGATAAAAAAATGTTCACATCGCCTGACTATAGTTGCATAATGTGTTTCAACATACAAGTTAGATGTTTATTCATAAAATGGGATACAGTTAAAACAAATAAAAGAAATAAGTGAAAAAATAAATAAAACCAAAGTTGGAAGAAATATCTTAGTTTGGACTGAACGAAGCCGGGACGCGGCCTCGTTGCCAGGACAACCAAGCAGAAAATGCAGCAATTGAACGAATTGATGGAACACTGCTTGCTGTGTGTACGGCATTGAACTCATTTGAAGGCTGCCTGGAGGTGTGTGTTAATTAGATAAAAGAGTGCACTTAAATGCCGTATCAGGCATAAGTTTTATTAAATAGCTACGCTGATAAAAAATTATTCTTAGATGAATCCATTTATAATTATAATCAGGACGTTACTAAGTTGCTAACCACGCTAAATGGATTCATCTAAGAATAATTTTTTATCAGCGTAGCTATTTAATAAAACTTATGCCTGATACGGCATTTAAGTGCACTCTTTTATCTAATTAACACACACCTCCAGGCAGCCTTCAAATGAGTTCAATGCCGTACACACAGCAAGCAGTGTTCCATCAATTCGTTCAATTGCTGCATTTTCTGCTTGGTTGTCCTGGCAACGAGGCCGCGTCCCGGCTTCGTTCAGTCCAAACTAAGATATTTCTTCCAACTTTGGTTTTATTTATTTTTTCACTTATTTCTTTTATTTGTTTTAACTGTATCCCATTTTATGAATAAACATCTAACTTGTATGTTGAAACACATTATGCAACTATAGTCAGGCGATGTGAACATTTTTTTATCTTTTAAAAAAACCGGGAGTGACGTCATGATCGCACCTTGACCCCGTCAGATTTGGCGGTTTTTTCAATTATGTTAATTTGTACCTACAGATTATATAAGTTGTGTCTTTTCCGAAATGTACATGGCCTGATGAAGACGATTGTTCATCGTCGAAACGCGTAGCCACTGTCAATAAACTGAACTTATTAAATATCTCGGGACTTCGTTCCACATCATTTATACCACACAGCAGCGCCTCCAAAAAGATCCAATTTTCTTTTACCTGCAATTGTTTCTACCCAAGCGGTCCCATCTTGGATACCGACCCGGATCTGGCAGCAGCACTGTGGATATTATACGCTTTAATACCTCCGTCTTTCTGGTGAGCATATTTCTTTGCACTGTGTTCTCACCTCGATCTACTGATCTACACAAGGTGGCGCCGTCTTTTTTCTCTTATTTTATATACAAGATGGGGAGAGCAGCATAGCAACAACGGTGGTGTCAGTCAAGCAGGTTGCATGACAAAGAAATGTACATTTTAATGTCCCCGGCGCCACTATCACAAGTGCCTTTCTCTGCTCCAAGTGAGGACTAGTGGTCTTCTGATTGGATGCTAGAGCCGTCACTTGGAGGAAAGGGGAGGATCTGGGCAGCATTTAGTGCAGAGAGCCTGGAGCACTGAACATGAACGGGCCACCTCTGTGGCACTTGCGATTGCAGTGCCAGGAACATTAAAATGTAGATTTCTCAGTGATACAACTTGAATGACTGACACCACATGTATGGTTACGATGCTCTCTCTGTCCTGTACATATCATTGTCAGCAGTTTTAAGGGTACTAAGACTGCTGCTAGATTCCTTTTAATCACTCCTCTGAATCCTGTTCCCTGAAGGTGTGTGAGAGTAGCCACTGATCTTTACACAGCATCCTCCAACTGTAGATGTCGGTAGTCAAAACCTAGAGACGGGAGAGGGACCTCAACAAAAGCAGCATGAGCATAGAGCAGGTCAGGAATGTTCACATCTATCTATACATCTATCTGAAAAGGCCCTGATAAGGACTGAAATGTTGCACTGACATGGGTGGATAAACAACAGTTTTCACTGAATATGCTATTTCTTTTGAAATAACTACATGTGTAGGGCCCCAACCTCGCTCTTCTTCATTGCTCTATTCCATTACTTGATATCTATCTATTCATTCCAGTAAACCCATTGTAAGTAAATAGGATCTGTCCTGATCCGTTTCACATCAGACGCATGGAGATGTCCTGCTGACAACGTTAATATTTCACTTTTTTAAAACGATATGACCAGCAGATGATTGGGCGTTTGCTTGGTCATCTACTGATAATTGCGCTGTGTAAGCAGGGGAACAATTGGCAACGAGCGTTATATGAACGCTCGTCTGCCTGATAATCGTCCTGTGTAAAACGCCTTTTATACTGCCCCTTGCGCCGAGGCATTTTGCTATATTTACTTATAGCTTTATAACTTGTAACAATCGACAAAATGTTTCCGATATATTTTATATGTACACTTTACTTATCTAACATGTTCTGCTAGAATGTAAAATCATCAGTAATGTCAACAGAGGAGTATTATCCTTGCCAACAGATATATTTTATCTGTTAATGCACTATATATTAGGGTATCTACCTCCATATTACTTACTCTGGTTATTGGGTGAAGCCATAATAATTATTTTGTCGAAAATCTGTGCTGTTATGTTATTCCATCCCATAACCAACAAAGCATATGAATATTAAAGGGGTTTTACCTCCTTAAACATTTTTGTCATATCTACAGAATATGCCATAGATGTCTGATAAGTGTGGATTCCAGAGGTTAGAAAAAACAGGGGGGGGGGGGACCTTTGACTCTCATTCTGATTGATGAAACCGGCAGTAGCAGTCAAATCCAGATGGAGATTTACTGGAATTGTGGCCATGTTTGTGGCACTCAACTGTTTCCATCACTGATCCATTCAGGGTCCTCCTTGCCACGATAGTCTTACTGGGGGATATGGCCTAATCTAGCCATTGGTGGGGTCAAAGCGGTCAGACCCATCAATTTTTAATTTATCACCTGGAAAGGTCATAATTTATTCTGGCTGGAATACCCCTTTAATATCAATGTGAGTTATGGAAATATCCGCCATGCAGAACGTGGGTCAAGGGATATCTATTTGAGACCTAATGCAAAGGCTAGTACAGCTTCAAAACGCGTTTCTTTCTAGCACAAAATAAAGCAAACTAATAATTGACATTGACTGAATCAGCCTAATTCTTTGCGATCAAGAGGGAAGCACCAAATAAAAGGATTATCTCTTATTTTATTCTTCTCTTGTCTTTTAGATGTTTTTGACACATCCTGTGGATTTACTATTAAAAAAAAAACTTTAATAGGTCCGTAATAAAATGGAAAACAGAAACAGATTTGAAAAATGTATTGCATTTTATGGATCAACACATAAATCATATAAGGTATTAATACAGTAATTTTAAAGTTAGATTGTATTCTTAACCCCTTTCTGCATTGTGACATAACAGTACTTCACATACTATTACATCACAGTGTGGTTGCTACTTGCCATATTTCAGGCTTCCTGAATTTACCAATTATTTGCCTTTTCATCTTAGAATATTCTTTTTAACTTAAGGACTCAGGAGTAAGAAAGTGCTTAAAGTGTAGCTAAACGTTCGACAAACTTCTGACATGTCACAGTGACATGTCAGAAGTTTGGATTGGTGAGAGTCCAAGCACGGAGATCCCCACCAATCGCTAGAACGAACCTAAAGCACTCGTGTGAGCGCTCAGCTGCTTCGTTTCTGTTCGGCTTTTTCCGGAAAGCCGATGTATCGGAGTACGGGCTCATAGACTTTGTATTGAGTCCGCACACGATACATTTATTTCCGTAAAAAGCCGAACAGACACGAAGCAGCTGAGCGCTCACATGAGCAATTCAGCTGCTTTGTTCTAGGGATTAGGGGGGTCTCCGTGCTCGGACCCCCACCAATCCAAATTTCTGACATGTTACTATGACATGTAAGAAGTTTGTCGAACATTTAGCTACACTTTAACATTGCAACAATCACACTCTAATAGCTCCTCAATTTCAAGAGTGTTAGGTCAGAATTCGGACCCGTAGACTCCGATGTCCCAGGCACAGCTCCAGTGCTCGATTTAATTTCTCTGGATTCCTTGCCTTGATTGCGTTAATTGGTCTTACTATTGTGGCTCCTATATAAGCCTAAACCTTGAAGTATCTCCTTGCCAGACTACTGAGCTTGTGGTCTAGTTCCTCTCTGCCTCACCTTACTATCAATTGCTGTTAATCTGTGTAGTGAACATGGACTGTTTCCTGACCACGTCTCTGCCTCAGGTAACTTTTTATTGCCATTTATCTGTGTGCCGAATCTGGACTGTTACTTGATAACTCTTGCTGTTTGCGCTCTTCTATCTGATCGTTTCAGCTACTGGACTCCAAATCGGTCACAGTCCTTGTCATGTTCAGGTTAATCTTTTTCACCCATTTTTTTATGTAGTAAAGACAGAGATGAATAAATATTTAAAAAAGGTACCATCAATGTTACCTGCAATTTAAGTTTAATTGTGACAGTGGGGGAAGCAGCCAGGAGAGCAGGTTATCTGGGATCCTCACCTGTTGTGCTCATTACCATAAGGAATGCCTCTCCCGTCTATTACAAAATTCCACACAAAAAGATCATCCCTAATAAAGTGCGATGTTTTCGAAGTACGAACTGTAATTTTCAAGTATATGCATGTATTTTCAAAAAAATAAGAATATTCAATGAAGAGCCTCTTTGATGCTTTGATCTTCTTTCGTGGAACTTGTTATATTCAGCCAATTTATCTAATGTTGTTTACATTCTGTTACACACAGCTTGTTGCAAAGAGACAAAAGGACAAATCACACTATATTAATTTATTGTATTACATAGCATCTATCAGAAAAAAATTATATTTTCATGTGTGTGCAGACATGAAGAAAGCTATAATAAACCTTTGTATCATGCTGAGCACATGTGATTCTTGTCATGTGCTTAATCCATCAGAACTTCTTTAATATGCTCCTTCAGTATTGTTTTGCGGTTTACCACTAAAGCCGAATCCTTTTCTACTGTAATCAGAGACTTCTATTTTTATCCCAATTAATTCTATGAATAGGTGGTAGCACTAATCTTGGTATGACTAAACACCAATACCTTACATATATTCCTATTCAATCTACTTGCCTATTTTGCCCAATATTATTGAAATAAAAAATAAAATTATTACATAAGTTTACTTTTAAGAAACAGACTATAGAAGAGTACTCCAAATTGTGACTCTCACGAGCTGTGGTTAAACCTCAATTCCCAGCATTTCCTGACATGACAGTCAAAGACTAGTTACCGCACAGATGGAAAGTCACAGATTAGAGGTCACTGTCCCACAGTGATGGTTAGACTTACATATTGTATAATGGAAATGTATAAACCACATACGATTTATTTTAAACATTATGCATAATTCTTGACCATTTTTAAATATCATTCATAACCATCAATGTAAAAGTCTTTATGCACCTGCCAACTGTTTTCTCTGTAGGGAAAAGTAATATAGCTTATGTTACAATGTGCCATAGACCATCACAAACTGCTACAATATAGAAACCATACTATAAAATATAGGAAAAACTAGGCCTTTATAATAATCAATTCTAGAATGCATATGATGGCCATAGCTACGATTTAATTTTTAGTCAAATCTCTCATTTAGTAAATATTTATTGAGCTTTGATAAATCAAACCTTACTAATAGTTTCTGTTACTGGTGAATATGGTCACGTTGACTTATGAATAATTTATAGGCAGGCACACTTTATACAAAAACTCATTGACTTTAACAGCTACCCTTAAAGTATATTTTTAATGTACATCAATCCTTGAGCTTTGCAGCCAAAGCAAAATGCACTATTTTATGCTTTCAAATTTCCAAAGAATGTAGCATAAATCAGACGAAAATGGAATTAGCTAGCCCCTTGGCATTCAAATTCACCATAAACAGTACTCTTAATTTCAAATCCCATCAAATAGAGAACACAAGGGGTCAGACACACATTTATATTAGCAATAAAAATGCAGGGTTAACCTCGAAATAGATCATCTGCATGCAGTGCGGAGATCACAAACCCATAAACTAGGAAGAAATGAAAGATTGTTTATGTATAGAAAAGTATTACAATTTCCTATGCGCACATATATCACTCTTAATGCAGTCACCAGAAGGTCCAAACTTACAACTCTGCTTGATAGAGTCTAAAACTTAAAGAGGCTCTGTCACCACATTATAAGTGGCCTATATTGTACATAATGTGATTGGCGCTGTAATGTAGATTACAGCAGTTTTTTTTATTTAAAAAAAACTATCTATTGTCACGAAGTTATGACCTATTTTAGCTTTATGTTAATGAGTTTCTTAATAGACAACTGGGCGTGTTTTTACTTTCTTCAAGTTACGAAGACCTTACGTGACTTAGGTATCAAGTACAAATGGGGTTTTCCTAAAAAATTGTTAATAACTTACAAAGGGACATTCGCTATGGCTACTTCTGTGGAGGAAGGGTTATCATTGCTACTAAAATGGAACATTCCCATACCTTGTACTTCCCACAAACCTGGGAAAGCCCGAGCGCCTTCCACACTTCCCCTGGATTGGAAGATAGTGAGCACCCGTAACCATGTGACCTGACTATCTTCAGTATATGATGTTCGCTTGTTAAATTTAGTGAAGACTTAATATGCTCCACTTGGTTAACTTAAATCTTATATTATTATTGAGCAAGTTTGGTATTGTATTTGTTCTCCTTCCCCAAGAGAATGCAGTATGAGGAACGCACTATGATTGTTCTCAGTTTATTTTCTTTTGTTTTTTTAACATGTATTTTATTTTTTTACACAGCTTGTTTTTTATGTAATTTGGCAACTTTGAATTTTTTTTCCTCAGAATTTGGTGTTCACCAAGGCTTTACTTAGAAAGATGGACTTCGAGGTCATATCTCTACTGTCCGGTTGGCATCTGCTCCCTGACTCTTAGGTATGGTACTGAGTATTTCATCACTTAATGTCAGGGGACTTAACAGCCCCTTTAAAAGATGCCTGCTGTGGCGTGAGGCCAAGGCTTTAAAGTGTGACGTCCTACTGGTGCAGGAAACACACTTTCAGACGGAGAAAACGTCTATATTTTCAAATTAATTTTTCCCACATATCTTTACTTCTTCGTGTTCGGCCAAACGTAAGGGGGTTATAATCGCTATTAAAAATTTGGTAGCCTTTACTCTTAAATCTCTTATTAGTGATCTCCAAGGAAGATACTTGGGAGTGGTATGCAAAATTAATAACATAATGTACACTATCTTCAACGTTTATTTTCCCTACAAACGCCAACATCATTACCTGACCTCCTTAAAGCCTTAACACAAGGTATGTTGGTTGTAGGTGGAGATTTTAATATGATTATGGACCCAGATATAGACGCCACTGCTGGAAATAGACAGGCTTCCCCCTTTGCGTCAACTTTGTTAGAGGAAGGTTTGTTTGACGTGTGGAGATGCCAACATGGGGGTGAGAGGGACTACACCTTATCTCCCCCACACGTTTCTTACTCCAGGATTGATTTGTTTTTGGTAAACAGTAGGGTACTCTTACAGTCGCAATCCTCTGTAACTGAACAGATAACTTGGTCTGATCATGCACAGATTTCACTTTCTATAGATGTCATCCTCCTATCCTTCGCAATGGCGCCTGAAAGATTATAGACTCCATCACCCTAATCATGCCTCGACCTTGCTAAAAGAACTGAACTATTTCTTTTCAGAAAATGTGGGTTCAGTCTCATGTCCCTTCACCGTGTGGAACGCGCATAAAGCATTTATGAGAGGGCTGCTGATTAAAGCTTGTTCTCAGGCCAAGAGAAAAAGGGAAAAAGTAATCTTTAATATCACCAAACAGATAGCAGCCATAGATGTAAAAAATAAAGCAACACCCACACCTGCCTATTCTTCCGAGCTGAGGTCTTTGCGCTTGTCATTGCAGTCACTCCTTGCGTCTCAACACGACATTTACCTTGAACACATGCAAATGACTACTTACGTACACAATAATAGAGCTGGTGCTTTCTGGCTAAAAAAAATAAAACAACTTTCCCCACGTTCTCGCATTGCGCATCTACTTGATAAACAGGGTAATAAAGTAACAGATTCTAGGCTGATAGCTAAACATTTCAAATCCTATTACAGTGCCCCCTATAACTTACATATGGACGATAATACACATCAGCCCTCACAGTCGGAAATTGCTGATTTTCTCCTTTCAGTCCCACTGCCTCAGGTTTCCCAGTCCCAAATCAAAGTTATATCGGCTCCCTTTACTGAACCTGAGGTACTTAAAACTATAGCATCGCTTAAACTTTTTAAAGCCCCAGGCCCGGATGGATATACGAATAATTACTATAAAGAGTATACACAGATCTTAGTCCCTCATTTAGTGCAGATGGTGCTTTTCCTATGGAAATGCTCCTGCCCACGGTAGTTACCCTCCCTAAGTCAGGTAAGGATCCCACGTCCCCAGCCAATTTCCGACCTATTTCACTTTTAAATTCGGATATTAAAATATATGCAAAAATTCTCTCAAATAGATTGTTTCGTATTATTCCTCAATTGGTTAAATCGGACCAATTCGGGTTTGTGGCGGTACACCAGGCGTCCGACGGAACTCGCTGGTTTATGGACCTGATTCAGTGTGTGGAGACCTCTCGGACACCTTCTCTGCTTCTCGCTTTGGATGCGGAGAAGGCGTTCGACAGAGTACACTGGGGCTATCTGTCTCAACTTCTTGAACAATTAGGACTTAAGGGTCGTATAAAATCCTCAATTTTTGCACTGTACATAGTTTCCCTCGGCTAGAGTTCTCTCCACTGGGTTTCTTTCTGAACTCTTTATAATAAACAATGGTACGCGCCAGGGTTGCTCACTTTCCCCCATTGTGTTCGCTTTAGTGATGGAACCTCTAGCAGAAATAATACGACTTAATCCAAGAGTTCAGGGCATTAAAATGGGATCTAAGGTCCATAAAATCGGTTTTTATGCTGACGATGTGCTCTTGGCGGTCTCTGACCCCCTTAACTCTTTAACCGCTATACAAGACACCCTTTCTCAGTTTACTAAAATTTAATATTACAACGCTAATCCGAATAAGTCCCAGGTGTTGGGGGTAGGATTAGATCAGGCTATGAGGGCCTCCTTGATTTCACAATTCCCTTTTGAGTGGAGCGATGATAGTATTACCTATTTAGGTACTTTTATTACAAGTTCTAGCTCGGCACTATTTGCAAAGAACTATCTCCTGCTTCTTTCTAAAGTAGCAAAACTAGTGGAAACATTTCCTAAACCAATAATTTCTTGGGCTGGTAAAATTGCCATTGTAAAGATGATGATTCTGCCTATAACACTATATGTATTATGAACAGTAATTATTCACTACCTTTCCAAACTTCAAAAGTTACTTACTGATTTTATATGGGCTGGTAAAAAACCTAGGATTCGGTTCTCTACCATGGCCCATCCTTGGACTTCAGGGGGGATGAGAGTACCTGATATTATGAGGTACTTTCATTCCACTGTCCTTAGCCATCTTTACCACTGGTGGGGTAGTCATAATGAGCTCAAATGGGTGGAAATTGAGAGGGCTACAGTGGGGGCTCCTCTCATCTCCCTCCTGTCAATTGATAGTTCTAAACGTTCTCATAGGAGTATAAACATGCTTTCTATTGCTGCCTCTATAGCTTCTTGGCAATATCTGGTTTCTCACACTCCCAAGTCTGATTGTCAATTCCTTCAGCTGCTACCCCTTCGCTACCTCTCCTCCTTTACAACAGAGCTAAGCATGTCGAAATGGGAAGCAACCGGGTTTGATACGGTCGGTTCCTTTATGAGTCTAAGGTAATGTTGCCTTTTAACAAATTGGTTCAAAAATATGGTATACCTACCCATGACATGTATAAATATTTTCATATTCGCCACATTTTGAGTTCTAGGGATCTGGATGGGCTGATATTTCCGAGCAGTGCATTTGTGCCATTTAATTCTGCTGTGCCTAAGTCAAAGTGCATTTCAAGGTTTTATTCTACTGTTTCCAGACCTCAGACCTTAAGTAAATCAGGCTATTTGCTTAAATGGGAGACAGAACTGAACCTCATCAATTTGCCAGAATGATTTCTAAAGGTGAGAGTCATAGAGAAATAGCGCATCAATTATTGCTTAGATGGTATAGAACCCCAGCGCTGCTGGCTAAATTTAATCCTTCCTTCTCTCCCCTATGTTGGAGGAATTGTGGTATGCCATAATTACCTGAATTATATACATGTTTGGTGGAGTTGCCTACTGGTATTTAACTTTTGGAAAGCTACTTTTGCATTTTTGTCCGCTATTTCACACTATTCAATTTCACCTTCCTCTGCACTGACGCTATGCTTTGTTGGACTTGCTGATGTCCCTAGGGACTTCAGGTGCATAACAGGGCATGTTATCTTAGCTGCCAGACTGTTGATAGCCAGGACTTGGAAAGCCTCAGACCCTCTCACTATTGCTGTGTTAAAGGAACAGTGTCATCACAAATTATTTTTTTATATGTTAAAGATGTTAGTGCTTTATTAAAAACGTTTATATTTATTTGTGTGTTTGTGTTTTACTTTTTCTTATTTTTACACTTTTTCTTCCCTATGGGGGCTGCCATTTTTTGTTCCATTTCTGTATGTGTCGATTAACGACACATACAGACATGGAATACGGCAGCCACAGTCCCATAGGGACTGCGAACGGCTCCCGTCCCATTCACTTGTGTGTACGGCGTCTGTGTGGGAACTGCGCATGCGCCGCTCCCACACAGGCCAATTTGAAATTGGCGCCGTCCGGCGCCATTTTCCTGTGGACCGGAAGTCGCGGCCGGACAGTAATATTACTACTTCCGGTCGCGGCTTCCGGAATTGTGCACTTGGACCAGCGGCAGCAGACGGAGCGGACGGGCCGGAGGGAGCCGCGGCGGCAGGAGCAGGTAAGAGATTTCAATGTATGTTCGTGTTTGTGTGTGTTTACTACTGTATGTAAACCTACTACACTGTGTGTTAGCTCAAAAAATGGCGACACACAGTGTAGGAGGTTACACCGTTCAAACCCCTCGTTTATCCTGGCACTAGCCAGGATAAAGGAGGGGGGGATGCTGAGAGCTCACTAGAGCGAGGGCTTTTTACCCAATTTTGCAATGCTGCAATTTTGGGAATAGCTCCATCTAGTGACCAGAAATGGGTAATATTATAAATTAGAATTAATTTATAATATTTCCTGACTAGTGAAAAAAATAAAAAAATGTGAACAATGTTTAATCACCCACACACTACATGTTTAATTAAAAAAAACAAAACATGTTTTTCTGGCAACACATTGCCTTTAAGTAATCTCGTTCAATTTGATTACACCATGGAAAAAATGGTAGCGGTTCGTTCTAATTTATATGGGAAATTCCTAAATAACTGGGTACTAAATAACTGGTCAGACTATAATGCCTCAAGAACACCCCCTCCTTATGTTATAAATATTGGAAGCCCCTCTTAACCCATTGGCGCTAGGGCATTAGGATACAGTAGTAAGGTTTTTCTTAAAGTCCTTAAGGGGTCTGTGCATGTCAATGATGGTAGAGTTATATAATGCCACCGTTACATTTTTAACTTAGTAACCTGCAGCCAAATTTTTGATTTGTAAATGTCTGTCCTTTTTTTTTTTCTCTTTCCTCTTTTATGTTTCTCACTAAATGCTTTCAATGTACTTTGTGTACTAGTGCATAAACACATGCTTGTAAATTATTGCGTGATATGGACTTGAGATATTTTTCGGGATGTGACAGTAAACTTTTTGATTCTGTTCATGTTCTGCTTTGAAAAATAATAAAAATATAAATGAAAAAAAAAAAGTAAATAGACATTGCGTCCAATCAGGACGGGATGTCTAGTTACAATCCCGACACTTCGGTAACATTTGTGTGGGACTTACAGTACAGCACATCGAGATCACGCTGTGCTGTCATTTACAGCGAGATCTTGCGAGATTACGCTTGCTGTGCTATAAGTCACACACAAACATTACCGAAGTGTCGGAATTGTGAATAGACATCCCATCCTGGTTGGACGCGATGTCTATTTACTGTCAAGACACTTCAGTAACATTAATGTGTGTGTATGTGACAGCACATAGTGAACAACGCAGGATCACTATGTGCAGAGTAAATGTATGGGGAGAAGTATATGATGCTGACTGGTTACTGATTGGTCAGCGTCATACACTTCTCTCCACAACACCCACTTGGTCAAAAGTAAAAACACGCCCAGTTGTCTATTAAGAAAGTCATTAGCATAAAGCTAAAATAGGACATAACTTGGTGAAAATAGATTGTTTTTCTAAATAAAAACCACTGCTGTAATCTACATTACAGCGCAGATCAGATTATGTAGGAGATAGGGCACTTATAATCTGGTGACAGAGCCTCTTTAAGTAATTATATGTCCCATTATGAAATTCTATTCTAAGATTGTATTTAGAGTCCAATTTAAAATTTCAAAACACTTTTTTCTATATCCAGGCTCTATTATATTCTTAGAAAACTGTTAAGCCGGTTAATTTAAAAGGAAACTATTTAACTGTTCAGAGAAGAGCCTTGAACTATAATGCTTGTGTAAGAAATTCAATGAGGCTTAAACATGTGTCAAGTTAATTAGGGATGGATGAATATATTTAGCGGAGGATTAGATTTTCCAACTAGTAGGAAATGTTGCTCTATAGTTGTGCTTGCATCTAAAAAAAAAAAATGTTTTTTATTCACTGTTATTTAAAATCATTTGCAACTCAGAGACATTCTCTATTTCAACATTTGAAACTTCTATTGTACACAATATTTACTTATCTTCTGGATTGTATCATATAGAAGAAAAATGCAGCAGCTTGACTACTTTCTAGGCATGGCAAATTATACCATTGTTAAATGCTCATGCTTCGCTTCTGTATTGCTTTACATTTATTTTAATCTCAACGAGAATTGTAAAGCCTGAATAAGTCTAAATATACATATATTCATTTATTTTAATTTATTTATATAGCGCCAACATATTCTGCAGTGCTGTTCAGATGTTGTCATTACTCGTTGTCCCTAGTGGGGGCTCATACAATCTAAATTCCCTATCTATATATGTTTTTGAAGTGTGGATGGAAACCAGAGTACCCCATAGAACCCAGGCAAACATGGGGAGAACATACAAACTCGATGCACATGTTGTCCTTGGTCGGATTCCAAACCAAGGATCTAAATGCTACAAGGCAAGTGTGCTAAACACTAAAAATAGTCTGAAAACAAACAAAAAAAACCCTAATAGTTGTATTTTATATAGTACAAATGAAATAATATGAACTTATACTAAAGGGGTTCTCTAGGAGTAGAGAATACAAGCATAATGTAAAATGGTATACTATAATGAAAGGACGACAGTACATAAAACTTGGGCACAAAAGTACTGACCCAATGTTTACAAGCTTAGCAGCTCAATGTGGGTGGAGCTGCACTGTGATTGGCAGTTCCGCTGTTAGGTCCTGTTCTGCACCATAACTATGTAATACTATAGATTTATAAAAAATAAAATAATTCAGCACTTGAATCCATGATGAATGGTATGCAAAATGTCATATTTATTTCCAAATTATTTAAAATCCATGGCAGCTACACATAGCAGATCAGCTTATGAATTTCAGACTTGCATCCTTAATCATGATGTGTAGCTGCCATGGGTTTTTAAATAATTTGGAAATAAATGTGAAATTTTTCTTACCTTTCATTGTGGATTTCAGTGCAAGTTCATTTTCTTTTTGTGCTGCAACTTGAAAAGCGTGTCACTCTGGGTGCATCCATGCAGTTTCCATGCCAAACTAATTAGGTAAAGCAAGATGAGGCGACTAATTTCCCCTTTTTCTTGGATACTATATATTTGTATTACATAACTATTATTAGCTTTATAATGATCTCCCGATTTATTAGCACAAACAAGAGCACCACTAGCACAAAGTGAAAATATGATGAAGTATCCTGCCTTCCCTGTTCATGGGCATTCATGGGAAACTCCCTTGGATATCAGTTAACAATAAGGCCCTCTGCACATGACCGTAGCCGTAATCCTGGTCTGTGATTACGGCTATGGCCAGCCGCGGACAGTCATCCGCATTTGCGGGTCGTGCTCCCATTATAAAGTATAGGAGCATGGTCCGTAAAATAAAAAAAATAGGACATGTCCTATTTTTTACGGAAGCTTTCTACGGCCCGGACACCTTCCCGTAAAAACACGGGAAGTTGTCCGTTGGACGTAGAAATTAATAGGTTCGTAATTACAGTCTGTAATTACAGATGAAATCTAAGGTCGTGTGCATGGGGCCTAACATTTTGCATATGCAAAACTAAAGCTGCCCCAGCGTAAAAATACAGCCCATTTCTGGAACATGATGATTAGAAGTGTATTAGAAGATATAAAACAAGATTTGAATTGTTATTTATTATTATTATTTTTTTTACTTTTTGAGCTACATCTTCTAAGTATCCTGGATATATAAAAGCTGTATCTTGCGCTCAAACCCAAATCGTCAGTTCAGCGGGTCTTGCGTGTCTCTGACAGACGGGATCCACCTGTTATCGATCACATCTAAGGAACTTAGGCGGGATCCACCTGTTATCAATCACATCTGTCAGAAACATGCAGGATCGGCTGCCACTGAAGCCGTCAGTCCCAGTGAACTGACATATTCGTGTTTGAGTGCAAGACACAGCTTCTAGGTATCCAAAATAGAAGATATATCGCAAAAAGTAAAAAAAAATGTTTTTAATAAGAAACATTTAAAAAGTCAATCCTCTAACATGTTGTTTTATTTATATATAAAAATAAAAAAAAACTGTGCTCAAAAGGTCCACAATGCCTTTAAGTTACTAGGCAAAAATAAACAAAATGACTATTAATTTTACTTCATTTTTTTTTTTAAATTAAATTTTTCATATCATATTTTTCTATTCACCAGCAACACTCAAGGCCTTAGACATTAAACCCTCTGTGTGCATTTAGATATTGTTTCCCTTGAAACCCTGCAGAACATAGTGGTCAGGTGCAGTAGTTACAGTTTATGCTCGATAACACGGGGCACAACGGCAAGAAATGTTATTTAAAAATAACTTTCAATATGTGATGCAGTCTATGCCTCTTATATTATCGTGACACCTTATTTTTTAATAAAGCTGGTCATAGACTCTACTTGATATTGTGTCAGTAGATCCCACACTATATGGTGCCAGAATACTTCACATTAGCATCTTAGGGCAGATTTCTGCAGCAAACAACAGTGCAATGCAATTGAATGTGGTTTTCAAAACCCCACTCACACATAGGGGAAAAAAAAAATTTGTGCAAATTTGTAAATCAGCAATCTGTTGTATTATGCAGCAGAAAGGTGTGTCATTTTTACCCTTGGCATCGCAAAGGGTTTAATCTACGGTCAACTAAAATATTGGATCATTTCCACCTTTTGTTACTCACTAATACCCAGTTGTTCTACCTAGAGATGAATGGCCCCAAAGGCATCTGGCAATCACTAACCCATTCCCCCTCAATGTAATTAACATACGTGAATAGTTGAACTGATCCTGAATGACTAATAGGGAAACTGGTTGTTATAATTTTACATATCGAAGGCATATAGATTCTCAACAGCTCCGTACTACAGAGATATAAGCACTCCGTGTGCCGCTATGTGGTGCCTCTGTACGGTGACATATTATTGAGATATTCTCCCCTAGAAGCCATTCTCCTTAGTGTCAAAACCAAAGATCAACATACCATAAACAACTTTTATAAAGTTTTAATCAACATTGATGTAAAAAATATATTTTAGAGGTGGATTTCTGTGTCGAACAAAATGAAATACAAAGTACTTGATGTATTTTGCATTCCCTACTTTAATAATATCATGCTATACAGGACTGGAGCTAAATACTGGTTTTACGCATTATAATTGTTCTCTTTTTCTCTAGAAATAGAAGACTCTCTTTTGTATTTTATGACAGCTATTAGATTAAATGAGAGATTGTTACCAAGGTATCACACCAGGATAATGTCATGAATCTGAAACCTCAAGCAATCAATATACAAAAACAATTGTGTGTATGTTCAAAAGATTGTTAAGGTAGCTTTTTAATTCTCCTCGGGATAAAGGAGAGACTGATTCTTGACATACTGTTCAAAATCCAATAAACTACTTTTAACTTACAATATGGAGTCAGCTCAGTAAAATGTAATTTCTGCATGTGTAGTAGTTATTCAGGTGAAGTCCCACATTAAACATTATAAAAAGGAACTGTATAAATAGAAATGTCCTAATAAAATTGTATTATAATTTTTTTTCCAAAACTGGCCCTCCAATTAGATTTGGTCCGAATAAATTTAACGCAAATATAAAGTGCTAAGGTTGTCCTGAAAACCAGTGTCTGACTGTGTGATGTCTTCTAGGACTGTATTCAAGTTAAATCCAACCCCTTTCAAGCTCTTGAACACCAAGCCAGCATGTAAAGTCAAAGTGACAGTAACATATGTAGAGGGAGGGTTAACTGCAGTGCATTTCGGCAAGGCTGCCTGCAAGGCATTTTGGGGAAGGCCAGCCGAGGTCATGTGATACTTTTTCTCATCTGTAAAAGGACAGCTGTCATTTTGCCCTGATTTGTGCACAGCAAACCCCAAAAGTTTCAGAATTCGGCGAATCCAGAACTTTTGGGAAAATAGTTCATCTCAACTAGCTGCCACTTTATCTACTGATGGCTTTCTACAAAACCCTGTGTTTGTAGTGAGTTGACAGAATACAGGCTGCTATACATGGCAGCTTATATTTAGCTGACAGTTACTGCGGTGTCATAACTTACTAATTCTCCTACACATGAAGACGAGCATTCACTTGACTTGGTCTTCTTCCAACTCTGCTCAGTATTTGATGTTATTAACCCTCAACTCCCGCTCTGACCCCAACCTTCTCTCCATTACTATCAAAAATTCCCTGCCTCCTCCCGACATGCGTACCTATCAGACATTCAGAAACCTACATGCTATTAACACTCAACAACTCATAGACAGTCTACAGTCCACATTGTCAGATATCTCTTCCCCCTCCTGTCCCAATCTGGCAATCAAATTACAATAACACTCTCAAAAATATGTTTTGAATGAAGCAGCCCTCTCCTACACTCCGACCCTGCCGACACAGATTACGACATTCCTGGCACACGCCTGGCACACGCCTCAATCCCACTTAGTGCTCAAGATGTGCCGAAAGTCTGTGGAGAAAATCGTATTTGTCAGCAGACTTCCTCAATTACAACTCTGCCCTTGACTGCGCCAAACAAATCTATTTCACCTCTCTCATCTCCACACTAACGAATAATCCAAAACAACCCTATGATACATTTCATTCCCTCCTTAGTCCTAAAGTGCAGACGCCAATCACAAATCTTTGTGCCTAAGACCTGGCCACTAATTTTAAAGTTAAAATGGACAACATCCGGCATTATCTCCCAGTCCCATAGTAACATTGATCCCCTTTCCTCCCGCACTCTCTCTTCTTCACTTTCAGCATTTGACCGGATAACAGAAGAAGTCTCTAGGCTATTCTCTTCTTTTTGTCCTACCACCTGCCCCAGTGATCTTATTCCCTCAGACCTCGTCCAGTCCCTCTTCCAGGTCTCTAGTCACCTGACTAAAATATTTAACCTCTCTCTTTCTTCTGGAATCTTTCCCTCCTCCTTTAAACATGACGTTATAACCCCATTACTTAAAAAACACCTCTTGACCCATCTGGCGCTGCTAACTACCGATCGGTCTCCAATCTCACCTTCATCTCTAATCTCTAAACTCCTGGTTGGTCTACTCTCGCCTCATCTGCTATCTCTCTTCTAACTCTATTCTTGACCCTTTACAATCTGGTTTGCGCACTCTACACTCCACAGAAATTGCCCTTATTAAAGTTTGAAATGATCTCTTGGCAGCTAAATCTAATGGCAAATACTCTCTACTGATTCTTCTGCATTTCTCTGCAGCCTTTGACACTAGATCACCAACTTATACTTAACATGCTCCACTCTATTGGCCTTAAAGACACTGCTATCTCTTGATTTCCTTCTTATCACTCTGACAGCTCGTTCAGTGTATTATTTGCTGATTCTACTTCTCCTCCCCCAGCTATCGGCGTTCCTCAGGGATCAGTCCTAGGTCCGCTCCTCTTTTCGCTCTTCACAGCCCCTATTGGACAAACCATCAGCAGATTTGGTTTCCAGTGCCATCTCTACGCTGATAACACCTAATTATATGCCTTTTCCCATGATATCACCACTGTTCTCATACAAAACACCAGTGATTGTCTTTCCCCTGTCTCTGCCATCATGTCCTCTTTCTATCTGAAATGGCGCTGGCTCCCTTCCCCTGCTTGTTTCAGAAGCACCCGAGCCCGGCGACTCAGCGCCACTGTAGCTCCTTGAAGGAGCGGAATCCCCGTGTGGCCGGGGAGAACGCTCCTGGAGCGCTCCTTGAGGTCTCTGTCCATATATGGACAGTGACATCAGGGGAAACTCCTGCAGCGGAATCCCTGCCCACAGCGATTCAGATGCTGTGACCCGGGATTCCACTCCAGGAGAAGCCAATGACGTCATTGTTCATAAATGGATACAGACGACAGGAGCTTCTCCTGGAGTGGAATCCCCGGTCACAGCGTCGGCAACGCTGTGGGCGGGGATTCCGCTTCAGGAGTTTCCCCTGATGTCACTGTCTATATATGGACAGAGACATCAAGGATCGCTCTTGGAGCGGAATCCCCGGGCACACGGAGATTCCGCTCCTTCAGGGAGCTACAGTGGCGCTATCTACAGGAAGGGGGGGTTGCTATCTACAAGGGGGCTGTGGGCTGTGTGGCGCTCCCTACCAGGGGGCTGTGTGGCGCTCCCTACCAGGGGGCTGTGTGGCGCTCCCTACCAGGGGACTGTGTGGCGCTCCCTACCAGGGGGCTGTGTGGCGCTCCCTACCAGGGGGCTGTGTGACACTATCTTCAAGGGTGCTGTGTGGCACTCTCTACAGGGAGCTGTGTGGCGCTATCTACAAGGGGGCTGTGTGGCGCTACCTACAAAGGGCTGTGTGGAGCTACCTACAAGGGGGCTGTATGGCGCTACCTACAAGGGGGCTGTGTGGTGCTACCTACAAGGGGGCTGTGTGGCGCTACCTACAAGGGGGCTGTGTGGTGCTACCTACAAGGGGCTGTGTGGCGCTACTTACAAGAGGCTTAAATTAGATTTTGCAATAAACAATTCAGTCAAAATCACATAATCATGTTATATCATTTGCCGATGGTTTACATTCATGTGATACATTTCTATACTTTTAGGTGAAGACCAGGTTTACCCAAAAGGCACTTAGAGGCTATGTAAACGTTTTGAAGTAATTTTATAAACCTGTATATAATGTGATTGTGAACAAGTTTTAAATAGGTTTTTATAAAAACAAATATTTACTTTTTGAAATACAGTTTCTGCGTATAATGTATACATAGAAGCTGTATCTTGCAATCTAAGCCGAATCCGTCAGGTTTGCAGGACTGACTGATTCAGTGAGTTCTGGTCCTGCGTGTCTCTGACACATAGGATCCATCTGTTATCGACCACATCTAAGTTCATGAACTTAAATGTGATCAATAATAGTTGTTTGCAGGCTTACATTAGGGGAATGCAAGGGAGTAGAGAGATAAAAATGGCAAAAGTGAGTTCCCTGGTTCTTTGTCAGCTTAGTGCTACAGTACTTCTTACTCATTTTTCATGTTTTTGATATTTTTTACATATTCATTTTGGGGGCATAACCTTTGCAGTGTTGTTGGATTGACTGCTGCCTTTACTTATTATTTTTTTTTACGCCTTACGTCCATGTGTACATTTAAATATACTGTGTTACTTGCGTATATTGTTGAATATTGTTGCACAAGATGTCCCACTTATTTTGTGTGGATACTTTTATCCTTAACATGTATGTTTTTATAGGGTCATAATAAAACAATTTTTTATTGGATTTTGGTCCTGTATTTTTTTTTCTGGTTGGTGTTTCAATAATTTTTAAGTGGAATTTTAAGTTTGCCATTGTTTTTTCTGTAGTTCTCCAAACACATTAAATTATGTTTTAAATTAAATGATATGGGTTGTAAGGATTGTATGTATTTTTTCTAATTTGTATTTAACAAAAACTTTTTAAAAATGATGGAGTTTATTCCTTATTTTTTGCGTGCATTTTAAAAAAAATTTTTATTCAACTTTATCACATTTTCTTTTGTCCCACAAGGGAACTTTTTTTATTTTATTTAATTTTTTCCTTAAAATGCATTGGAATATCTATGTATTATAATGCATTACTGCCTGTGCATACAAAATGTACAGACAGCTATTAGGGCATACCTCTGGGGATCATAGTTTTCTCCTAACTACAAGCTCCCAGCACTGTATATTTATGGCAGATGGCGCCAAGGGGTTAAAGACACAAAGTTTTAGTCTCTGCCTTCCGACAACCAGAGCTTTATGCCGATTGTATGCTAGTACATTATAGCATGTGTCATTATGAAACAGGCCTTTTGTTAGTTATGCTTTAACAATAGAAAAACTAAAAGGACCACTCGAGGGTCCTTTCTAGGATCCAATGGCTGACTGTATGTAGGTGACTAGCACCCAATCACGCCACTAGAGTAATGGGGAGACTATTTCCAAAGGGTTAAACAAGTGAGATGGAGGTGTGTATATATATATATATATATATATATATACACGATTTTTAATACATGGTTTAATGCCAGACCCCTGGTATTTTGAGCTACAACAATTATTTGGTTGTCACAATGAAGAAAAGCAGCAAAGGAACTCATATTGATCACAGTTATTGCATGACATTTTTATGGGGTGTAACGGTTAAGAAAAAAAAAAGATCAAAATTGTCCTAGAAACACATTTTATTGTAGGAATATTCTCAACTTCTTTGATCCTGTCCTTTTCAATATTGCAAAACAAATGATCCTCCCTCATCTTCTCACAGTCTTCAGATCAGACCAATTCATAGCTGCGAGGCAGTCGGCTACAACAGGAACCTTCCCAACCACTATGACTGCAGCAAATTAACGCTCCCTCAGTTTTTCCCCAGCTGAATCGAAGAGATTAGAAGGCCACAGAGATCTGTCTTCTAGGCAACAATTCTGTAATAACGTGCAAATATATGTACAATATAGCGCTCAATACAGAACTCTACTGCACACAGTACTTTTGCAAATTTGTACTCTGGGCTACGTGCCGTATACCTGACCATATTCCAGGGGAGAATAAGTTCCAATAAATTACATGTTAAGGAGCATGCTTCACTTTTTTTTCACATTTTTATTCATATGAAACTACAGCTCTATAGTGATCTAAGTTCAGTTCAGTAGAATCGTGCAGGGTTGGGGTGTTTTTCAATTATCTGTAATAGGACGAAGGCTGAAAGTGCCCACCGTCCATTTGTTGAATTTTTGCCTTTAAAGAGGCTCTGTTATCACATTATAAGTGGCCTATATTGTACATGATGTGATCGGCGCTATAATGTAGATCACAGCAGTGTTTTTTGTTTAGAAAAACGATAATTTTTGACGGAGTTATGACCTATTTCAGCTTTATGCTAATGACTTTCTTAATGGACAACTGGGCGTGTTTTACTTTTTAACCAAGTGGGCGTTGTGGAGAGAAGTGTATGATTGGTCAAATCAGCGTCATACACTTCTCTCCATTCATTTACCTAGTGATCTTGCTAGTGTGCAGTCACATACTCACACACTAAAGTTACTGAAGTCTCTTGAGAGTTAATAGACATTGCGTCCAACCAGGACGGGATGTCTATTCATCACTGCCGACACTTCATTAACGTTAGTGTGGTAGGTAATGACAGAAGTTGTGATTTACAGCGTGATCTCGCGAGATTACGCTTGCTGTGCTGTAAGTTCCACACAAACGTTAGCGAAGTGTCGGCAGTGATGAATAGACATCCCGTCCTGGTTGGACGCGATGTCTATTAACTCTCAAGATACTTCAGTAACTTTAGTGTGTGAGTATGTGACTGCACACTAGCAAGATCACTATGTACTGTGTAAATGAATGGATAGAAGTGTATGACGCTGATTGGTCACTGATTGGTCAGCGTCATACACTTCTCTCCACAACGCCCACTTAGTCAAAAAGTAAAACACGCCCAGTTGTCCATTAAGAAACCCATTAGCATAAAGCTAAAATAGGTCATAACTCCGTCAAAAATGATCGTTTTTCTAAATAAAAAACACTGCTGTAACCTACATTATAGCGCCGATCACATCATGTACAATATAGGCCACTTATAATGTGGTGACAGAGCCTCTTTAACCTTTCCTTGCCAAGGACATATGCCATAGTTCCTTGCAGGCACATTAGTATCTGATATGTCCTTGCTATCAAAGGCTCTAGCCCAGGCTGCGATCTAGCCTGTATACACTTGTCGCGGTCAATTTGAGATTTTTTCCACAAAAAGGGGTGGTTTTACTGGTGACGTATGACTACAGCCTTAGAGTTTGTATAGGGGATGGAAAAATGATATACCTTTACAATCCCTAATTTAAGGTGCATTAAAAATTGGTTGGCACATTCCTGCAGATTTGGAGTTTCTTTAATACACACCTGAGAATGTAGACATGTGGTAGGTGTGAACTCACATCTTATAGTTTTTTTGCAGAGTGCATTTGTTTGCATAAGGGGTCTGCTTGGGTACGCATTTTAGTCTTAATTAAAGTTTAATTTTCTTGCAATTTTGGCTGCACCACTGTTTGATGCAAAGTTGTGTGAAGGTGGTTTTGGGTATAAATTATTAAGCTGTAATTCTACACATAGTATGCTGTGAACTCTCAAAAACACATTTGTGGATTACTGCCAGATAGAGCATGGTTTCTGTTTCAGCGTTTTTAAGAGCATGAGCTCTTGTTGATGTTGATGCTTGTGGTATATATGAACGTTGCCCACCTTGATCTATTATTTTTACAATGTTTGTTTGTGTAGATACAAATGTATGTTTTAATAAACTTTTTTTTAGATAATTCCAGTTTGTCACAAAGTTTTGTGAAGGTGGACATGATTTTCAAGACAACTGAAATGATTAGATTGTCTCCTTTCAGGAAATATATTTGGGAATGCACTTACTTCGCAAGATGTGTAATCCCTATGTTTTATAGGTTACTTTTTTTAAAGTAATTTTAGGAGGATAAGTGCATGGAGACATAGGTTTAAGTGGTATGTATGAACTCTGCACATATTGAACTTTTATATTTAGGATGTGTCATGTGTCTAATTTTCTGCTAGATTTAATCTTTTAGTCCAAAAATTATGCCTTTTTATTAAACATTCCATGAAGGTGCTGGTAAGATAAAGTGTTGAGTTGCCTTTTGACAATGTGCCAGGTGTCTACTTTCATAAAATATAATTGTAAGGGGGTTTAGTATGACTTCTTTATTTTCTAATTTAGGTTTTATTTGTAAGTGTCAAAAGTGCAAAATGTCCAAAAACCCCTGGCACTGAAAGGGCTAAAGGGTGCATTATCTAAAATCTTTCAATTGACTGAATGCATGGCAAGTCATTTTGTACAGGATCTATATATGCTAACAATAAATAAATGAGCATTGATGTAGTGAAATAGCTAGCAAGATATCATTAACCAATGACTATAATATGGTCTAGTTACAATCACTTTTTTAAGAAGAGTTCCCTAAAAATAAGCGGATTACGCATTTCCCCATTGCTAGCTCTCCCCAGTGATCAGCTGTATACTTTGACGGAAACTGGCAGAAAGTGTTTCAATCCCTGCAGCGCCACCACAGGAGAAATGAAGCATTGCACAATACCCATTATAATCAATAGGCTGTCCATGTAATGCACAGACATGCTGGGTCCTCCAAAGACAGAGATTCACTTTGTAGCCTCTCTTCATTCTTGCTAATATTTAAGGATTGCAAAAATTGTATTTCTAAACTTTACAACACCCTTTAATATACTCAACAGTATAATTTCTGTGTGAAGACATCAATAAATTTTAATACAACTGTAGAGGATGGTATATAAAAAATAAACTATATTAGGAGTTACTATTTACATTCATATTCACAGTACAAACAACAAGTCAATACAATTCACAGTAGTCCATAATCAACAAAATCTGTTTGAAATGCAATTTTAAAAAAAATCTTTTGTACTGCAATTTCTGGGAATTTAGCCATCTCTTACTATGGTATTTTGACTCTAAAAACTCCAGAAGACAGAAGAGCAGCAATTATGTTATTAGTAAATAATAAACTGCTTTAATCTGAGATTTATAATTAAATACTTCCTAGAATGAAGAAAATCAAATTTTTAGTGAACAGTTTGTCATTATTCATTACTAGCCAGAGGCGGGATACTTCCAAATAATCTGCATTTGCATGCTAGAGACTGAACAGAAGGGTCTTGTTTTCAATCAACAATCATTTCTTTTTTCTCAGACTTTTTTCTATTTGTAAAAAAGCTACAAAAAATGTTTTGTTTTTGCAGCATAAATAATTTCCTAGCAGGTGGCGCTTTGGCCCTTTTAGGTCATAAAGCTGATAGCCAAGTACAATGATTTTGTTGAGCTCAAATAGATTTAAGAAATGGAGTTCTAGTTAATTTGTTGGCACTTTACCCAAAGTAAGTTGGATTTCTTTTTTGTGTCATCTCAGTTGTATGTGTGATGAATTTTTAAACAGAATTTTATCAGCAGCTACATATACTACACTTATGAAATAGACATATACTTTATATAGCAAACTGGCTTTGCATAGGGAACAATGTTTGTTTTTTTGGTACAACTTATTCAAAATTCCAATACTCTTTAAGCTAAACAGCCTGAACTTCAGTCTGATACATTGTAGCAAACTACCAGAAAGATTTGTGCAGCAGCTGCTGATGTATTTAGCTCACAGAGCATTGCCTTGAGCAGGGCTCCTCAAACTTTGTCTACTCAAGCCCAAACAGCCAATCCATGGTGATGCCGACGCCTCACTAACGAACAAGTACCACACCGTGCAGCGCCCATATTACCACATTTGTAGACTCCAAACTCCCGCTGAACTACTACCTGGGCAGGGCCACCACCAGGGCAGTATTGCCATCAGGGGCCCGGGATAGGTTTAAAAAAAGGGGCCCTCTCTCACAAAATTTATTCGGACTGAAACGGACCCAAAACATATTTTGGTAAATTTCCTGATTTCTAGTGGTTTATCATTATTTACATAAAACAAGAAAAGTCCTTTAACAACATTTACTACAAACTGCAAAATGATTACCTTTTTTTTTTTATTTACTGCCTAATATTGTGTATATTCTGCCAAAACAGCTCAAGGCATGAACTCCACAAGACCCCTGAAGGTGTCTTGTGGTATCTGATACTAAGACGTTAGTAGCAGATCCTTTAAGTCCTGTAAGTTGCGAAGTGGGGACTACACAGTCTACTAGCTATCACAATTTGGCCCCTGTCAAAATTGATCAGATCCTTACGCTTGCTTTTTTCTACTACTTCCCACTCATCGTATTCAAGAATTGACTGCTCATTTGCTGCCTAATATATCTCACCTATTGACAGGTGCCATTGTAACCAGATAAACTACTGACAAGTGAAGTGAGAAACATTGATTAAGGCTGTGTTTTTACATTGCAATCAATTTGAGAGGTTTGCAAAATTCACAGCAAAACCACATCATTTTGCAAAAATTGCAGCAAAAAATTAAAATAGAGTGCGACGTGAAAAAACAGCCTTAATGTTAGGTCTAAGGTTATTTCATCTTAGCCACAAAGGAATCAGTGCTGTTCATATTTTATTACCAGGATTCCCAGACAAGACATCTATTCACAGCTATAAATCAGAGTTTAACTTATAAAACTTTATCGTTCTTCCTAAATAGGGCTCACATGCCCCTGTAAATCCTCAGGGCATATTATTCTCTATTAAATTACAATAACATTTTACAGCAGAAACCAAAACAACAAAATAACATCTCTTCAGTTCATTAAATAGAGAAAAGTGTGAGCAGAGGTAAATTACATTTGGACAGAAACATAATTCCATTATTTTGTAATATTAACACAAGACGTAATCAACTAAAAAAAAAAAAAATGAGCAGTTCTAAAAATAAGCCCAGTGTTAAAAATACTGTGTTACTAACCTAAAATTCTAATAATAAAAAAAAGAACAGTAATTCATAGAATGAACTAGTAAGTGATTTTCTCTTACACCGGATTTAGACCTGTCCTATGCCCGAATTCACACGTATTTTTTTTTAACTTTATATTAAATCACTCTAAATGTGAAAATATGTGCTAAAGGTCTGGTAGGAATTGGATCATTAGCCCAGCACAGTAACATGTATGGGTCTAAGAGGAGATCCAACAACATCTATCCTATTTCAAGAAAGGGGGATCAATAATGGCCAGATGTGGTTATAAAATGACTGGTAAAATCCAATGTTCTTTGACTTGGCTATGAAGTGCTAAAATGATCGCTTGATATATGTATGGATCCTCATGATCTGGTCTGGAATATTTATAAAATGATTATATATTCATTCTTAGTTTCCGTGTATAATACACTGAAGTTCCATTATCATTGGACCTATCACACTGCACTTCTTAATTTTCCATTAATGTATTAGTATTTTAGCAGAGAAGGCTTCCTAGAATATTGCTCACTTAGGTTAGTAATGGACAAACCAAATAATTACCCCTCCATATTCCAAAGATGTGTCTCTCACCCAGTCTGCTTTGCTGGGCGGCCTTGTCTGGGAGGTATAAAATAATAGGCACACAAAAGGTACAGTATGGGACAGAGGGGTAACTTAAAAGCTCCTGGGTCCCAATGCAAAATCTGTAACAGGCCTCCCACCTTCCATGTGCCATTTAGAATACTAGTGTCTTCTTTCATGGCAGATGAGTCTTTGAACCATCCTCAGATACCAGGACCATAGCACGACTCTGCGCTCCCTACAACTACACCCTTGGTATAGGCCTATAGCATGCAAACGACACCTTATTATAAATCCACACATTATGGATCTGAAAAATGAATGAGTCCTTAGTATGAAATTGGAGGAGGGTAATAAGAGAGAACTTAACAAGAGAGGGATTTGGTACAGATATTTGCGTCCTTACCTTTACTCTAATCTCAACATATCCTGAGATGAGTGTGGCATGAAATGACCAGCTTTACAAAAACAATACTCGGCCACAAGATGACTTTGCTATATATGTCTATGTGTGGCCACCCAGTGGTTATGATGTGATAGGCAGCCTGACAACAGTTTTGCTGGCATGTCACAATATACCATTGTAGCTGGACCTTTAGCCTTTGCAGTCAAGAAAATATCTGTTCCATTCACCTGAATGGGGTTGTTTCTGCAGCAGGCGCATGGTTTCTGTAAGCGAATGGGACTGCCACAGAAATTTGTGCAACAAATCTGCCATGTTTAAATATATCCTTATTGTTCTAGGCCAAAAGTTCCACCATAAATATGAGAGAATTGAGTTCATCAATCGATGCTATAGATGTGTCACTCATAAGTTCAAATAATGCCACGGATGTGCCACACAGTTTGCTAAAAAATGTTGATCAAGCAGTGAAATTCCCTCAAAGCCTATAGATTGGCATGGCTTAGAAACACAAAACCATTCAAGGGGAAATGTAAAAGCTCAAATGAAGGAATATCCCAAAAGGCTGAACAGGGCAAGTTAAAAAAGAATAAGAATGGCTAAGCCTCTTCAGATACTTCATGTAAAGTAAAATAATTTTCACAGACGACTGCAACTCCCTTAAGTCAATAAGCAGAAAGGTATAAGAACCTGCCAAAAAGTAATTTAAGAATGAACCATGTAGGATTATTTTGTGAGTTCATTACACTAGGCAAATATCTAAAATCAAAGTAATTGATTTGAAAAACAAAGATTATTTAAGAATTTTTTCAGCTTGGCGTCCTGAATGCATTTATTCTATGTTTGCAGAATGGTTAGCAGATTGATCAGCTTTCAACTTCAGAAAACAAATCACACCGTTAGGAAAATATTTTGCACATTGCAAATAAAAACAGCACTTAAAAATACATTAGTATAAGATGTGAACGGAACTATGTCGAACAGAGAAAGCACCTGCGTATATGAAGACGACAATTTTATAGCTAGCAGCTTTAAAGTAATTGAAGGAAAGGGCCTTATATATTCTCTTGTCATCTGAAAATATATATTTTTATAGGAGATTCTGCCAAATTTACATATTCAACTTACTTGTCTAAAATATTGTGTGTCATGTACATAGTCTTAGCATGTTAAGATTCTCAAACACTCCAGGACTCCATAACTAGTTATACAATAGATTATACACACCAGAGGTGTAACTTGAAGCTTCCGGGACCCTATACAAAATATAACTATCATGAGCATTATGACTAATCTACACTACCTTAAGAAAAAATGTCTGTATTGCGTCCAGAAAAAAGACCAGGCGTAATTTCATCCGTACGGAGTTCCGTAAGCATGTCCGTATTACGATCCGCATTGGATACGTTTTTTCCGTTCATACATATTCTTAGATATCAAAAATAAAATCCCCTATTGTCCCAATCATATAATATGGATCTAAATTGGATGGTTTTCCCAGATCTGTATAACGGATGTGATTATTTTTAGTCTCCATTGACTTCTGTGGGAAATTCTCGGTTGCAAATCGGATTCCGATGATGCATGCTGCCATGAATGTCTATGATGGGAATAACCCTTTAATGGAATTTTCCAAGAAACGTCCTACTTGAAGCCGCAGTAAAAAACAAAACACTGTCAAATATAGAAGTCCAAGGAAGGGTCTAGCGCACAACGATTTAAGAGAGTAGACAATTAAAATGGAAACACGGTTCCAATTTTATTTTAGGCAATATTAAAAGAGAACAAATGTCCAAGTGCAAAGGTAGGTATAAAGATGTGCACGCTGCCTACGTGTTTCAGATGCCCACAGCGTCCTTAATCATGGACGATGATTAGCGATGTCACCATTGCTATCAATGGTGACTGAAACGGAAGCTGTGGTTTCAGTTTCACTTTCCGTTGCGGGGTTCACTCGACGGAAACCTCTGACGGAACCCCGGAACGGAAATGAACAGTGATGTGAACAGGCCCTTATCCATTGGATATCAGTTTTTTTGAACGGAGTAAATGTCCTGTACTCTGCACTTTTATCTCTGTCCAAATAAACAGATGACTAACATAACGGACGCAAACAGATGCAATCAAAAATCCCATTGATTTAATATTTTGTTATAAAAACGGATTCAGGTAATGGATTATTCAATGCAAGTGTGGACTTAGCCTAAACTGTTCAGGCATGAAGCATATGGCCATGTTACATGCCCAAATTTAGAAAACTGCCATTGTGTGTGAAAGTTAGTGACCAACTTGATATAGATATGATTCACAGGTCTGCACCATTTCATAATAGATTTTTATAAAGTCTACAACCGTTTTTAAACATGGCCTCATAAATAATAAGAATCAATTTAGACATCTGCTCTGCGTGCAACCTTCTTCTCTCCTTTAATCTTTTCACCTCCAGGACTTCTCCCATGTCTCTCTACCCCACTACAACTCAACCCAAAAACTTAAGCGTACAAAATGTCAAGTTAAGGCCATGATCACATGCACAATTTTGATGTCGTTTTTAGCTCAGCTTTTTGAGCCAAAAACAGGAGTGGACACAAAAGAAAAGAGCTGCATCAGTCTTTTCTTTATACTCTTCCTTCCTTTTGAACCCACTTCTGGCTTTGGCTAAAAAAACGGAGACTAAAACTATCACAAAAACGACATCAAACGGTGTGTGATCCAGGCCTACAAGATAAATAGACGCATACCTTCCATAGTATTCTGGGTAAGTAGATACAGTAATAGATAGATGTTAAAAATATTGATCTCACATGTATTGATTTGTTCATAACTCTGCGTATTGAATACAGAACTTTATTCATGTTTTTGAAGAAACATTCATAATAGCTCAAGAAAAGCTGTAAATTGTATTCTAGGTCAATTTTATTGATACAAGAATAAATAGAAAGCAGCTTTATCTTCTATTATAAGGCAAGAAAACAACCTAGAGGATAAGTTCACACATGGCGGATACACAGCGTAAAAGGTACACAGCATATCCACGTATCTATATCACACACACGAGAGTAGTTTTCTAAATTTGGGCCTGTAAAATGGACTGATGCTTCAATCTTGTAATGAAAAAAATAAACAGCTATACTTACCATGGCGACGCATCCCTCTGATGTCCTGACTTTCTGCAGCCCTGGGATGACTGTGATTGGCTGCAGCGGTCACATGGGATGAAACGTCATCCCAGGAGGCCCGGCCTGGACGAAGGAGCACAGAATTCTGGGCAAGTATAATATATATATATTTTTTCCGAGCTGTGATTTTTGAGGCGGAATCGCAGCTTTTCCGCTGCAAAAATTGCAACATCTGATATTTGTGCAGGTTGTACCTCCCTATTGAATTCAATGGGGAAAACCCGCAACAAAAAAGCAGCGATTACGCAAATACAATTGACATGCTGCAGATTTACAAACCGCACCACAAGTCAATTTCTGAGCATTTTTTCCTCTTATCATTTACGCAGCATGTGGATGGGATTTGTTCAAATCTCATCCACTCTGCTGCTACTGTATTTTTCTGCAGATTTTCCACAACAAAATACGTTGCGGAAAAAAACACAGTATTTACGCAATGTGTGAACTAGGCTTAAAAGTGCATCAAGGTAGAAGAAAATGAACTTGTTGCCAATGCTGAACAAACATACTTGTTCTGGTCGGCAGACTATTGCTGTATCAGGTCGAGCATGTGCATCCTGCTGATTGTGTTGGCACAGCAAGTGTGCCCGTGAAATTCGGAGCGTTGCTACAGCTGTAACACACAGCCATAGCCCAGATCTAACAGCATAGATTAGAGGAACCTTTGATCTCCCTCGTTTAACAATTTAGATGTCGCAGTCAATAGCAACTGCCACATCTAAGGTGTTTGACAGAGGGAGGCATCTCCTTCTGTCAGCCCATTGGTGCTCGGTGGAATGCCGATGGGTTACTATGACAACTGGGTACCTTATGAAAGCCCCCTGGCCTGCCATAAGCATTTGCCTAATAGAGTTACACTGACAGGCAACACAACTTTGGTATACTGTGTATTTGAAAGCATTATAGAGGCGATAAAATTAGCGCTGCTTTAAGTTCCCTAGGGGACAAAAAAGAAAGTAAAGTATGTTTAATAAATCTTAAAAAAAAATCCCCAATAAACCACATTATACAATAAGAAATATTTTATTTAAAAAAATTAATCATACAAAAAAATGCATATTTTGTAGGGTCGCAATCATAGCGACCCATAGAATAAAGAGAAGTTATTATTTATCTCCTTCCCGACTGTCCACTGTCTTTTGACAGCAGGCAGTGCTGGTCCGGAGTCTACAGCGATCTCTTATGCTGTCACTGTAGAAAACACTTATAAGCTCTCCAGTGGGCACTCATTCTCTAAGCAGGAGCTGTTACAAACAGCTCCAGTACGTAGACAAGCCTGCTGAATACAGCTTGGATCAGAGCACCGCATGACCGCAGCATGATCAAAGGGGACTCCATACTTCAATCGAGTTATCGGAAACCTGGTGACGTGATCGGTGACTGGGGGCGCCCTCTGCAGTCAGCTTTAGGGATGTGGAAAGGACCCTAGGGCTGTGTGTTCAGTAAGCCTGCTGTTAGGGCACACTACATGTTGGCCGAACAGCAGCCATAGTGAGTCACAGGATTATGCGAATACATTAGAAGGAAAAAAAAAAGTTCTCTTCGTGCAATTAAAAAAATCTGTAACTGTGCCCATAGAATACATAAAACCTATACATATTAGGAATCTGCACGACTGTAATTACCTGAACAATTATTTTAACAGGTTATTTAGCGTGAAATATGAAGATAAACAAAAAACAATACCGAAAAAATTATGTATTCACGCCACAAAAATAAATTACATAACTTACACAGTAAATTTTTTGTACCACTAAACCATGCAGGAAAACAATATAAGGCCAAACAAAAAAGTTATGGCTGCTAAAACGCAGAAAGGCAAAAATGAAAAAATTTAGTTGCTCATTGAGGCCTTTAAGGCCTGGTCATTAAAGAGTTATACTACAAAAGCTATGGCGGTATTGTAGTATTTTCCATCCCCCCCTAAAAGAAATTATAGCAATGAATCAATAAATGACATGTACCCCAATGTATCAATGAAATTTACAACCTGTTCCATAAAAAACAAAGCACTCATACAGCTCTGTCAACTGAAAAATAAAATAGTTATGAGTTTCGGAATGTGGCAACATAAAAATGATTTTTTTTCATAAAACACGTATAGTTGTTACATTTTAGTACTTTTGTACAATAAAGCCATATTTGGTATCGTCACATTTTTATCAACCCATAAAATAAAGTTAACTTGATATTTATACAGCCCTTTTAAACAGATAAAAAAACACCCAAAAAATATTGAAATTGCTGTCTTTTTTTGCATTCCCCCCAAAAAATTTATAAAAGCTAATTAATAACTTACATGTTCTCCAAAATGGTGCAATTAAAATACAAATTGTCCCACAAAAACATCCTCATACAGCTACGTCGATGGAAAAATAAAAAAAAGTCTGTTGGAATGCAATGAAAAAATGAAAAGAATTGCTTGACCCTTAAGGCGCAAAAGAGGCTGGTCCTTAAGGGGTTAAGAGAAATATGTTTTAACTAGACAAGTGCAAACCAATGAATAATGTACCCAAGTTTATCTTATCTTTTGTAAAGTTAAAGGAACATTCCAGACAAAAGTTACACACAGTGTTACGTCTACTGCAGGGTCTGAGGTGTTGTGTCATGACACAGAGTTTCAAAGAACAAAAGAGAATCTCGGTGTCATGCACCGCCCACATTATCAGTGTAGCGTAAAGGAACGCTCTGGGCAAGACTTCAGATTATACTATATGAAACTATTCACCACCTTTTTTTTACTTTAAAATTTCTCTTAAAGGTCTCTTTTGGATATGTCCAGTTTTGTCTGTACTTACATATAGTAAGAAAATAATACAAGAGTATCCACTATCACAACACTACATCTCCTATACAGGTAGGAACAGACAAGACCTTCCTTATGCACTAGTTACAAAATCCATCAAGACTCTCCATGAGATTGTACCAATACCTGCAGTTCTTGACTAACACTTAAAATAAAATAAAAAAACTGAACTTAGACTAACCTTTGCACAGCAAGAATGTAAAAGCAAAATGCATCATAGGGCAATATGTATGAAATAAATAATGGGGCCAGGACACAATAGCCTGATCTTGCAGGGTTGTGGGAAAGGCTCTCTCTGTATTTTTTCTCCTGACTAATCTATGGTATCCCAACCAAATTATCAAGAGGGAACCCCTATAATATGTGTCCACTTAAAGCTATTGATAATAGCGCCATCTATCAGATAATCCCCATAACAGCTACTATGGCTGCTTCATCTATAGTTACACCCATGATTCTGGCCAACATTTGTTGCCTGCTTTGCCTGCCACTATGCCAAGCATCTTTGTGCAGGCTGAAATCAGTTCGTCATCCCTTCTGTAAAAGCAACAGTTATTGATGTTGCTTTCTGGTGAACTCCTGACCAGGTTCCAGGCAACACGGATTCGTAATAACTGCCATAGATGTAAAAATCAGGTATGACTCGAAGGCAAAAATATGAGCATCCCCTTTAAAAGCTGTACCCTGAAAACCTACACATATACATACACACACACACACACACACACACACACACACACACACACACACACACACACACACACACAATAGTGACTCTTGCTAACAGAGCAATTTACTGAATAGAGAGACATTTGTATTTACAATACTGTCACACCAAATTTATTGTAGACCAGCAGGGGAAAGGCAACATTTCACTGTAAATGCATTGATTTTACACAATGACTTACATCCGGCTGCATAGGGCTATGCTTATTGGTAAGTGCTCTAGTCTTTCTTGGTAATTTTAAACTAATAATTTGCGGTGCTAAAGGTGGAACTGGGGCTTTTAAAAGCATTCCAAAGCCAACATGACAAAATCAGAGTGTGCACATTGCACAAGGTTGATGGTGAAAGCTTTATGTAATGGAGTTTGAAAATATATTTTTATACTTTTTTTATATTTTATATTTTCTTTCTTTAAAACCAGTGAACCAATAAAAGCTCCATTCACACCTACGTGATAAAATGACACAATAACCGGTTACTTTTCCTTATTCATTCCTTATCATTTGTATTTACAGCAATGAACCCCATAATTCAGTTTTAAAAATAAATGGCACCGGAGTGTATCAAATAATTGAATGATAATGACGGCTTTGTAGCTAGTAGAAGAATAAGACGTTTGTGTGTTCTGGTCTTTATATGCTCATTATTTATATTTGTTCTGAATAGTGAATTTGAAATATTACACAGATATCTATGCAGCTGAATGGAAACTGTGATTACCTATGTTCAACCCTCTAAGTATTCAGTGGGACTTTTTTTTTTTTTTTCTTTGCTGCCCCAGCTATTTTTTTTTTACATTTTCTGTTTTGCTTACTCCCTTTCAAAAGCCATTACTTTTCTATTTTTACAATAAAATAGCCATATAAAGACTTGTTTTTTGCAGGGCGCGGTGTCGATTTTAACCCTTTAATGACCAGGCCTTTTTGCGTGTTAATGACCAAGGATTATTTTTTGTCTTTTCACTGTCACATTCTAAGGGTCGTAACTTTTTCTTTCATTCCGTCGACATAGCCGGCTTGTTTTCTGCGGGACGAGTTGTATTTTTCAATTGCACCATTTTTGGGTGCATATAATATATTGATTAACTTTTATCAACTTTATTTTGGGAAAGAATGAAAATAAACTGCTATTCCAGCATTGCTTTTCGCGTTATAAATTTACGTCGTTCACTATGCGGCATAAATAACGTTACCTTTATGCTATGGGTCAGCACGATTGCAGGAATACCAAATATGTAAAGAATTTTTTTTCCTACGTTTGCAAAATAAAAAACATTTTTTTTAAAAAAAATATTGTTTTTGCATCGTTTCATTTCAAGAACCGTAACTTTTTTATTTTTACGTCAATGCAGCAATATGTGGGCTTGTTTTTTTGTGAGGCAAGGTGTAGTTTTCATTGGTACTATTTTGAGGTACATGGGACTTATTGATTAACTTTTATTTTATATGGGGGGAATGGGAGAAAAAAAAAAGTTTTTTTTACGCTGTTTACTCGACGGTTTAATTAATGTGTTAACATTATTGCTTGAGTCATTATGATCGTGGCGATACCATATATGTGTATTTTGTTTTGTTTTTTTACACTTATTAAATAAAACTAGTTTTAGGGGGAAAAAGTGGTTTTAATAAATTTTTACTGTAATCTTTTATTTTTAACTATTTTCCTTTTTTTTTTTTGTCCCACTAGGGGTCTTCACTTTGTGATCTTCTGATCGCAGATATAATGCTTTGATATACTTAGTATAATAGGCAGATGCTGAAGGCAGACCTGGGGGCCTTTGTTAGGCTGCCCCTCGCTGCCATGGAAACCGATCGGCACCCCGCAATATTGTTGTGGGACAGTCGATGGGGTGATGGAGGAAGCTCTCTCCCTCTATTAAACACATTAAATGCTGCTGTTGCTATTGATAGCGGCATCTAATGAGTTAAACTGACGGAATCTGAGAGCGCTTCGATTCCGGAAGTTAGGGCAGGAGCCAGGTTGTGTAGAACAGCCATGCTCCTGCCACTGATCTCGTGGGTACACTGGCAGTACCTACAACATCAGAGCGACGGATATATCCGTCGCTATGCAGGAACGAACACCTGTTTTTGACGGATATATCAGTCACTCGTCGTTAAGGGGTTAATGACAACATTTAATGTACTATATGATGTACTGGGAAACTAAAATAAAAATATTTTTTTTGTTCCGTTTTTATGACAAACACTGAGTGGAAAAATGAAATTTTAAGTTGTTTCTGTGGGTGAAAAGGATTACAGTGATACCAAATTTATACTGTTTCTTTTAGGACTCTTTAATTTTACAAAGAAAAAACATTCATGAAAAAATAAATCTGTTTTGTGTCGCCACATTCTAAGAGCCATAATTTTTTTATTTTTTTGTTAATGGAGTTTGAGGACTGGCTTTTTTGCGGGGTGAAATATACTTTTTACAGTTTTATGCAGGCAATTGACTATTGAATTGACTACATATGAGAGAGAAGGGGGTTGGAGTGCTAGATGCTGAACTCGTCATGGTTCGGCGGGCAGAGCACGCGGCAGAATAGAACTTATTTTTTTCACTAATGCAACCAGTTACTGCAGGAACAGAGGTCCGTTACTCGATAGCTACCAAACCATTTGATAGCTTAAAATCTACTGACAAACTCTCTGAAGGAAATTCTGTGCAAAACGGATACACGATTATGACTAGTGCAGGGTCTGAGAGGGCGGTACCGGATACAGGGATTCTCTCTTTGCGGTTTTTTGAATAACTGTGTCATGCAGCGCCCCCTCGGGACCTGCACAAAGCATCACACTGGGTTACAGTTTTAGCAACAAAAACAGTAAACATTAGCATACAAAACCAAAATAAAATCTATACATTTATAACTACGCATTAGTTTTACATTTCATTGCATTTTACTATAGACTTCTAATTAAAGTATGTACAAGTCATTCGCTTTCTTATACCGCAATCACAGGCAGTATTTATATTTTATTGTGATTACTAGCATACGGAAGTTTTATCATCTCTTATATAGCCTTGACTTTATATGCAGAGTTTTAAAGTATTATAACAAAGCCTGTGGCAATAACAGCTGTTGTTTTATATATCGGTTTAATGTAATATTTTACTGATAGCGATTTCTCCCATATATGTTAACAGATTTCAAATACTGAAACTTCCCACCTTGCTACACTTTCCTACACAGATGCCTTGTGCCCTCACTGAATATTTAAAGAAGGAAAACCAGTCAAAACTGAAAATGATCAGAGTAAACGACACATCCTCTGTGCATACACTCTATAGAAGAGAACATGGTAAATGGGATATTATATATTTAATTTTGCAGTGAACAATCCTCACTATAAGGAGGTGTCTAGAAGAGCTATTACAATAGACCCTTCATAGATTGTAGCTCACGGTTTATAAACGACAATCACATTCTAATAAATTACTTTTTGATTTCCATTTTTATTTGTCCTCCTACAGCTCTGTGTAATGTAAGTTTTTTTAACAGTTTAAATTGGTATGCCCTTGTCGAAAGAGAGATGATAACGACTGTAATAAAAGCAGTTACTATTTGTCACCTTGAGCTTATTAAAGAGGTATTCCTAAGATCACATTGGTGGCTCGGTGTATTCTATTCCTAAAACCATTAGTCTTTACAAATACACTCATTTTTTAAAAATCTACCGATCTTATATTCTAAACCCTCTAAATATGCCATCCTAACTCTCTGATTACCATCCTTTGCTACTGGATAGGTCTTCCAGTAGTTTTTCCATCATCGGTCGAGCATGTGCTGTTCCTTCTCCCTATCTACAAGGAGCTGTGTGTGGCACTATCTATGGGGGGCTGTGTGGCACTATCTACAAAAGGGCACTGTGGCACTATCTACAGAGGGCACTGTATATATGGGGGCACAAACTGGGGGACTAGCTTCTATATGGGTACTTAAAGGGGTCCTAAACTACAGTTTTCAGCTGTTTTACTGGCGCTGTGAGTTCCCCGTAAAGGGGCCTACTAAGTCGGTGTTGTCCGAGGGCCCAAATAAACTTGGAACCGGCCCTGGTCTTAGAGCAGTTTCACCGACAAACGAGCAAACACAGACCCGTACTAACATCATCTTAGGTCCCTAAAGGGATCAGTGAACATAAAGTCAGACACTAGTTTAAGTGAAGGTTATAGAAAGAGCTTCTACTATCATTTACACATATGTATGTTTCAGACATGCTGTCAAATGGTACCTGTCCTGATCTTTCCGGTCACTAATCCCACTTAAGGACACACTAAGAGACCTTTGACAACAGAAGACTTCTGCTGACAAATGAGTGCCGATCGACACTATAACAGGTTGTTTGGCGCGCATTCAGCTTCATCTACACAGAACAATCTTTGTACAGTTTGCATCATTGTTTGCAGCACATCACCTGCTTACGCAGAGTGATTTTTACGATCACATGATGATTTAAAACGACAAACGAGCGGGCTGATGATCAGAAATGAGCATTCTGTTGCCCTGTTCATCAGCCTGTGTAACCCTTGCCTTTATATATAGAGTATAATGTTAACACTTCACTGTACTTTACCTGAGGAAGAGGCCAGTTCGGCCTCAAAACGCGTTGTATTTTATTTCCAAATACCCATTAAAGAGGCTCTGTCACCACATTATAAGTGCTTTATCTCCTACATAAGGAGATCGGTGATATAATGTAGGTGACAGCAGTGCTTTTTATTTAAAAAAATTATCTATTTTCACCACTTTCTTAGCGATTTTAGATTTATGCTAATGAGTTTCTTAATGCCCATGTGGGCGTGTTTTTACTTTAGACCAAGTCGGCGTTGTACAGAGGAGTGTATGACGCTGACCAATCAGCATCATGCACTCCTCTCCATTCATTTAGGCAGCGCATAGGGATCCTTCTGGGACAGAAGCTTTTTCACATTAAATCCCCATGGAAAGGAGAGCATCATACTTGAATAACTTCCCCTCTCCCCTGTTTGGTAAAGTTTCGATGTCTACATAGATGTAAGAGTGATATGCAGGTTCACTTCTCTATGGGTAGGGATGAAGAAGCCATGGTGTGTACCCCCCTGCTCTCCTTATACTGAAGTGAGCTATAAATGCTCAACTGAAAAACACTCAAAGTTTAAAGTGATTTAAAAAAAAAAAAAAAAAAAAATCGTTAAAAAGCATGGCTGGTAAAAGTGATATGAAAGGGCCAAAGCCAAAAGGAAAATAAATCAGTAACTTGTAATCATAAATAAACTTTATCATAGTTGTAGTAGTAATGTGACTTCCCTATAAAATGTATGAGGATAAACATTTCTACAGATATAAAATGGTTATGAATCCCTATTAAAGTCTCCCTCCAATTGCATTCTCCCACCTTATCCAACATCTGGCTTGGAAAGTCGCTTCTGTACGCTGGACGGTACAGTTGCCATTGCAATTGTACAGCGTCCGGAGAGTGTCATGCTCGTGTCCTAATACCACAATTGCCATGGCAATCATACAATACCCAGAGAGTATCGTGCACAGGTTCTATTAGTTAGAAAAGGACCCATGAAAAATACGTTTTGAGCATCGTACAGTTACGCCAAAGCAACTGTATTGCCCAATGTGCAGTAGCGTATCTCCATGACTTATATTGGATCAAGCGGGAAATAACATTGGGGCAAACGGAGTACTTTTTAGAGTTCTGGTTTTAAGGTGTTTATTTTATGGAATATTTGTCATGAGTGACATTGGTAGTTAAAGAGGCTCTGTCACCACATTATAAGTGCACTATCTCCGACATAAGGAGATGGGCGCTGTAATGTAGGTGACAGTAATGCTTTTTATTTAAAAAAAACGATCTATTTTCACAACGTTAGGAGCGATTTTGGTTTATGCTAATGAGCTTTCTTAATGCCCAAGTGGGCGTACTTTTACTTTCGACCAAGTGGGCGTTGTACAGAGGAGTGCATGACGCTGACCAATCGGCATCATGCACTCCTCTCCATTCATTTACACCGCACTAGCGATATAGTTATATCACTATGTGCAGCTACATACACAAGCACTAACATTACTACAGTGTCCTGATAATGAATACACATGACCATCCAGCCTGGACGTCATGTGTACTCAGAATCCTGACACTTCTGAATCTTTTTTTGTGAGATTCCGGCAAGTGAAACCAAATCTCGCGCTGAAACGCGTTGCGATTAAACAGTTTTCATAAACTCAAACTTGACCTCTGGATACTTACCTTGTGCACATTAAGCAGCAGCGCCGACATAGATCCATTTGTTTTTACCTGCATCTCTCGTCCCCTCTCAATGATACTGGAGAATACCTTACCTGCAGATGACTTTTGTGTGGAGGTGGAGGGAGTGAATTCTTGCTGGAATGATCCAAGCTTATGCAGCATTAACTAAAACTAAAGAGCTAGAATTCACTGACTTTTCACAAAAAAACAAAACAACCCATGAATTTCATGTGTTGTGCGGAGAGTACTAAAAAAAAAAAAAAAAAACAGAGACAAACAGGGTTTAATTGAGTTTTCTATTCTCTATAATGTAAGACTTCTGCTTGAAGTAAAAATGTCAATCTTTAAACTTCTTCTAAATTGCTCAAAAATGCTACATTCCAAACTACACAGAAATCATTAAACCCTATAGAAACCATTCCTAAACATTTGCATTTACATGGTTAGATAAGCCTCTGACTGCTTTCAGGCTGCTATAATACGGCTCCCTATGGGAGCTGCAAATTTAGTGCCAAGAACGGGATCACATCTGGACAAAGCAGGAAAACCCTTTCCAAACAATGACTTTATTAAAGTTTACACTGCCTTGTCATGATTTGGTCCAATCTCATTTTGGCATTGGTCATCTTAATGTAGCCTAAGGGCTAGCCTTGAAAGTGACAGTTAAATTTATTGGTGTAACAGGGAGCCATCAGCTCAGGGCCCCGCCATTCACGATATAAGACCAGCCGTGAGCGGCTTGGCGCAGAGTGATGCGAAGCAGTGATGTCCTCGTGCCTGTCTGCACCAAGTTACACATAGCACAGACCGGAGGATCTCTTCTGCTCGTCGTGAGAATGGGGTTAGGCGTGTATTTATTTTTTTATTAGGCACTATCGGGGCATACTGTGTGGGGGAGGCACTATGGGGGCATTATAATTTAGCGGGGCACTATGTGGGCATTATACTGTGTGTGGGGCATATTATACAGTCTTGGGAGAATTATACTGTGTGTGGGAAACACTATGGAGGCGTGATAATTTGTGTTGCCTCAATGGAAGCATTATACTGTGTGGGGGCACTATGGGAGCATTATACTGTGTGGGGGCACTATGGGAGCATTATACTGTGCGGGGATTGCTATGAGACATTATACTGTGTGGGGGCAGCTATAGGGAATTACAATGTGTGGGCGCCTTATACTGTATGGGGCACTATGGGGACATTATACTGTGGCGAGGCACTATGCGGGTATTATACTGTGTGGGCTGAACTGCATGTGTATGGGCGGAGATTAAGTGGAATTAGAGGTATGGCTTAACATTAAAAAAAAATGGCCTTATGGCGTGTTTTACGCACCACAGGAGATGTCCCTCTTTGCAATGCTTGAAAGTTTGGAGGTATGCTATAAATATGGCCTTGGTGCAGCTAGTTTAGTAACATTCAGCTCTCCTGTGAATATTAAAACCCGGCTCATGTTGTTGCCGTAAAGGCTCCACTGAGTGTGTGCATACATACAGAGATTTTTTTTACATTTATTTTGTACAAATCTGGCAGATTTTTTTTTTTTTATAGGTCTATGCATGAAATTGGAAGCACACGGGAGGTGCATTAAAGGCCAAACACTTGCATAGGCATTATATTATTGCACCGTACAACTCAGAGGTTGTGATATGGGCATGTGCATGAGCTCTAACTTGACTGTGTTGTAAGTCAGGACAACCAAAGTGACCAGCCAGATCACTCCACAATCCACAATCCTGCATCTTGTACAATGCAGGTAACTTTTAGTATTCATGTAGGAGGTGCCGACAGCAATTATGAGCACTGAATGTCACAAACACAAGACTCATCAAGTGTCTCTTTATGTCACATTTTTTTTTGGGTGGTTTAAACCCTTTAGTGACCAGCCTGTTTTAGGCCTTAATGACCAAGCAATTTTTTTACGTTTTTCCATCTTCGCATTCAAAGAGCTATAACCTTTTTATTTTTGCGTCGACATAGCTGTATAAGGTCTTATTTTTTGTGGGACAAGTTGTATTTTTTAATAGCACCATATTGGGGTACATATAATGTATTGATTAACTTTTATTTACTTTTTCTGGGGGGGGGGGGGGGGATAGAAAAATAACAGCAATTTGGCCACTTTTTTTTTTTGCATCTTAAATTTACGCAGTTTACCGTGGGGTATAAATAACACAATAACTTTATTCAGCGAGTTGTTACGATTGCAACGATACCAAATTTATATATAGATTTTGTATTTTTTACTACTTTTACACAGTAAAAATACTTATTTTCAAAATTATTTCTTTTTTTTTGCCTCCATATTCTAAGAACCATACCTTTTTAACTTTTCTGCCGATGCAGCTGTATGAGGGCTTTTTTTTTGCGGGATGACTTGTAGTTTTTATTGGTACCAGTTTTGAGCACATGCGACTTTTTGATCACCTTTTATCACATTTTTTTTAAGCCAGGATTCTCAGAAAACAGCAACTTTTTACGGCGGAGCACGTTAAATCGGGTCGTTACGGACGTGGCGATACCAAATATGTGTAATTTTTTACTTTTTAATAATAATAATAATAATAATAATAATAAAAAAGCATTTTGTAAGGGATAAAAGTGGGTTTTCCATTTTTTTCCCTTATTTATTATTAACTTTATTAAACTTTTTTTTTACTTTTTTACCAGTCCCACTAGGGGACTTCACTATGCGATCATTCAATCGCTTTTATAATACACTGCAATCCTTCTGTGTAATATTACTCTGACATTACCAACCAGGCATTAACTAGAGGCAGACTTGGGGGCCTTTACTAGGCCCTCGGCTGCCAAAGAAGACACTGACACCCTGCAATCTTACGCAGGGTGCCGGTGGGGGGAGAGAGGGAGCTCCCTCTCTCCAAAACCACTCAGATGTGGCGCTCGCTATTGAGTGCCACATCTGAGAGGTTAAACGAGCGATACTGATACCAATCTCGCCCGTTGGAGCAGGTATGCTCCCAGACCTCAGCTACACGAGGTAGCTGAGAGCAGGAAGATTAAACGGCTCCCTACTCTGTCTATTTATTCTGATGCAGCTCCGTAAAAATGCTACTGCATCAGAATAAAGCCTGTTAGTGGCCGCCGTAAATAGACCTATGGGCGGGCACTAACGAGTTAACCTACATATATTTTATAAAACATTTACAAGTGCCATTGATCAGTTTAACAGACCGTGCGGTCTGGCTATGCAAACAATGCGTGAGCTACAGATCAATCTTGGTCAGAATACTGCATGTGCTTTTTTGTCTGCAGCTGATTTATTCAATTAACATTTATGAGAAGGCAGGAACACCAATTGTAGGGATCAATGATCTCTGAGACAATATAGGCCCTGTTCACACAAAGTTTTTTTTGCAGGCAGAAAAATCTGGAAGGAATTTTGAGGCAGAATTTGACCTGCCTGCAATTTCTTGCCACGTTTTTCACCCGCGTCCATTGAGCACTTTCTCTGCCTCTCATTGATTTCAAGGACGGCCATAGGCGTAACCGCAGCAGTAAAGAGCATTCCGCTTTATTTAAAAAACAACTCCGCCTACTATTAAAATCAATAGGAGGCGGTTTTGGGCGTTTTTGGGGCGGTTTCTGCATCAAAATAACTCAGTTTGAACTGGGCCTTTACTCTTGTTCTTTAACTGTATTTATAGTTTTTTAACTTTTTTCCAATAGGGAACTAGACTACGCGATTGGCTGATATAATGCATTACAATACTTCTTTATTGCAGTGTATTATGCATAATGCTGACAGGGATTCTATTAGGTCCTGCTTCTAGTGTGCTTAAATGGCAAGACCTGTGGGCCATTTTTAGGCCCTTGGCTGCTATAGCAACCCATTGGCACCCCGCAATCACGTCTCCCTCTTCCTCTGTAAAGCAACAAGATGTCGCTGTCAGGATCAGTGTTATCTATATTACGTACTATTACGTCTGTTCGGGGGAACTAGAAGTTCTCATGGCGTAATAATACGTCATGGGGCTGGAAGATGTTAATCACTTGAGGACTGGTTACAAACTTTCTATGTTGAACCGGTCCATATATGTATCTTTTTGCTGTGCACTCCTGAGCATATTCTGAAGCTCTGTGGTTGTGTAGACACCAGACAATGTGAACTACAGATCCATTGACACGATCTGTGGTCAACAATAGATGGTCTTCGGCACGGATTTTGAAATATACCAGCCATAATGATGTCACAGGATTTTCTGTGTCGAAGCTAAGCTGGGCCGGGGTGGTGTAGGAAAGACATACTGTAATCTGAATCTTCCATGCATTTCCCTGTATGAAAGAAGGTGCTTTCCAAAGTATACTGTATATATATATATATATATATATATATATAAAATCCAAAAAAATGAAGAGGCAGCACTCCAAGGAAATTGGTGAAAAAAAGTGGTGTGTTTATTCACCCCAGGCAGGCAACGTTTCGATCCGTCTCTATGGGATCTTGACAAAGATCCCATAGAGACGGATCTAAATGTTGCCTGCCTGGGGTGAATAAACACACCACTTTTTTTCACCAATTTCCTTGGAGTGCTGCCTCTTCATTTTTTTGGATTTCATTAACAAGGGTTCCTAGCCTCAACCTAGGAGGGCTGCACCCACTGCTGTTGCTGTGCTGCTTTACTCTTTTTCTCATTATATATATATATATATATATATATATATATATATTTAAAGTGTTAATTACAATTAACTATTAATAGTTTCTCATGGCAGGAGCACCAGCCAGCTGCCAATGTACGTGCAAGATTCTGACAAAGAAGCATCAAATGACTAGGTAAAAAATAAAAGGTAATTTCTATGTGATTAACACAATTTAAACAAGTTTAACAAGAATGTGCCAAGAGACTAGACATATAGCACGCAGAACACGGACTAAAAAATATATATATATCTCCAATTAGTAAAGGAACACTGTGTGCAGAACTGATGTATTTGTTAGACATGTTAGTCAGTAATAAACTCAACAGCCATATACTGCAGTTTATTTTGTTGACAGTATGATTTGGCTCGATGCCAGATGACAGATTGTGAGGAGCTGACTTCTACCGTAGCATGTGCTTACACATAATCAAAGTGATCCATAGATCCTAAACATGTAAAACATTTGAAGAGATAATAGATGCCTCAAGATAGAGTAAAGGACTTCTCCACACAAAGTAGCAGACATTCCAGTGCGGAAAAAAACACACGATTTTGTGTAATTTTTACTGCAGAAAGTGATGTGTATTTTGCTGCGTTTTTCTCAATCCTGGGAGATGGTGATATCTCCTATGAAAAACGCAGCAATTTAGTCCACTTTCCGCAGCCTGGTCCCACGGACCTTACAGGTTCATTGTTGGCTAGTCCTGCATGCCACAGACTTAGATAACTTAGATGTGATCGATTACTGGTGGATCCTGCATGTAAGAGACACGCAGGACCAGCCGACACTGAACCAGTCAGGTCCGCAGAACTGATGGATTCAGTGTAATACGAGCGATACAGCTTATCTCCAAAAGTAAAACAATTTTTTTAATAAAGACTAATTACAAAGTTACACTAAACACAGCGACTAATCTATTTATTTATTTTTTAAATGCCCTCAAAAGGTGTACATAGCCTTTAAATCAAGTAACAGCTTGTACTACATTTGAGGTCAGCTATGTCCATTCATTGTATTATCCACCATGGTGTGTTTTTTACTTGTATCATCGAGTAAATTACAAATCAGATCAGATCATCTCAGAGTAGCATATTTATGTGGGGTTTTTTTCACTTTTTACTCATTCTTTAGGTCAGGCTACACAATCTAAAGGTCTGCAAAAACAGGTGATAATTCACAAAAATCTGTACTAGCAATCTTTAGTACTATTTTCAAAAAAGTATTTCTAGGAACAGTACAATGCTTCAAAAAATGTTTGGATACTTTATTAATGCAACAGAATATAAAACTTACTTGAAGTTCTAAAAGAAAGTCGAGAATAGATCTATTCTGATCACTTATCAAAGTAGGTAGAGCAAATTAGAGCAAACCTTCAAGCTCCCCATTTCTAGGGCTCATTTACTTCAGCATATATGTGACAACTATGTTTAGTAATAGGGTACTTTATAATCATTCTAATCTTGCTTTAATATATGTGATAAAACTCCTGTCACGTGGCTCAGCATCAACTGGCCTACCTTCATCTTGCTGCTAGGATTTACCAGCAATGCTTCTCTGAAGGTTTCTAAACAGATCTGGAGAATTTTATCTAGCACTAAAATCCAGCTCCATGAACCAATGTGAGTGACTAAAAATACTGTCCCTGCCTAACGAGATGGCGCCAACCCCCAATGTGCGTTTCGGCGCAGACTTCATCTGGGGGAAGGCGTCATTCCATTTTGCAGCATACAGATGGGTTCATATTGAGGCATTGTATATTACTTGGTGTATGCATTTCTCCATATCTCCATATATGTGATTTACACGCTATCCTTTACATATATACTTTTATTCTTTTATACATATATACTTTTTACATATATACTTTACTGTATACTTTTATTCTTTTGTGTCTGTTCACTATATACATGACACATGTTCCTGTGTAACTCTGTAGCTTTCAGCACGCAGAAATTTATTTATGATGCTTATGTATGATATATATCAGTTGCCCTGGACATATTTTCCGTATGTCTCATTCCGGTGATGTCACTTTATCCATTGTGGGAATTCATTTTTATGTTAATAAAGATTTATTGATATTTTCTACAACTGTGGTGCTTTGTCCCATAATTCTTTAGGTTTTTATACTAGAGGACGTAGAAAACCAGTGTTGAAGCAATAATCTCCTTTTTGTGGGGATTCCAGAAGAAATCAAGTGCGATGATTTAACAACTTTTCCCGCAGAGGATATGATGAAAGCTTTACATTTCCTCTTCGACCATGTACTTCCCCCAATTGAACGTGCCCATAGTCTGGGAAGGGAAGCCAATGAGTTCAACGTTGGTCTGAAAGCTACCATTGCGAAGATTTTTTTATTTCCTCACTAAAGAAAACATCTTTTGAGCCTAGAGACGTGCTGATACTCTGGAGGTGAGAGGCCATAAGCTGCAGATTTTTCAAGATTTTTCTGCTATGGTCACACAGAAACGTAAAACATTCTCCATGTTCTGTAAACGTCTGGTTGAAAAGGACATTCAATTTCACTTACACTACTCAGGCTAAACTGAAAGTGTCCAGAATTGGTTGAACGCTATTCTTTGATGATCCAGAAAAAGCACGATTTGTCTCTTGAAAGATAATTGCTGAAAATTTCTTCTAATTTCTAGCATCTTCCCTTTTCTATCTTGTCCTTGACTTAGCTTTTTACATGACTGTTGCCTAGACGCTGCTGCACGTAGGGCTTATGGCGGTTAGCTGATTACCAAGCTGGCCTTCTTTCCAAAAGAGACAACCTCTTTAAATATGATTTTTACCCAACCCCTTCAAAGGCCAAACTTGACCCAACTGACTGTAGTAAACATTTTAAAGATTAATAATTTAGGTCATTATTGATGTGTACACTGTATATCATTCAAAACAATACATCTTTTCTGCAGATATTGAGATGATGATAATAAGCATAATATAAAAATACCAAAAAACGAATGATGTATATAAAGTACTTTCAATTTTAATTCGGTTGTTTTGTAGTTGTGACCAATATTAAAAGCACCACATCTAAATTTTATTTATATCTGGGGGAAATTACAGGTAATGTATTGTAATCTAATGTAAAGAATTCAGAGTAATCTAGGAAGAAAAAAAATAAAACATAGCATTCATTTTGAGAAATTTAACTTCTTTACCTCATCTGAGTATAGGGCTGGGTTCACACTTTGCCCATGCTGTATACAATGCCTTTTAAAAACACACTATAAGTAACGGAGAGGCATGAATTAGGACATATATTTACAAACAAGGGACTATAAGTAACAGAGAGGCATTAAATAGGACATATTTACAAACAAGAGACTATAAGTAACGGAGAGGCATGAACTGGGACATATGTTTATAAACAAGGGACTATAAATAACGGAGAGGCATTAACTAGAACATATGTTTATAAACAAGGGACTATAAGTAACGGAGAGGCATTAACTAGGACATATGTTTATAAACAAGGGACTATAAGTAACGGAGAGGCATTAACTAGAACATATGTTTATAAACAAGGGACTATAAGTAACGGAGAGGCATTAACTAGGACATATGTTTATAAACAAGGGACTATAAGTAATGGAGAGGCATTAACTAGGACATATGTTTATAATCAAGGGACTATAAGTAACGGAGAGGCATTAACTGGGACATATGTTTATAAACAAGGGACAATAAATAACGGAGCGGCATTAACTAGGACATATGTTTATAAACAAGGGACTATAAGTAACGGAGAGGCATTAACTAGGACATATGTTTATAAACAAGGGACTATAAGTAACGGAGATGCATTAACTAGAACATATGTTTATAATAAAGGAACTATAAGTAACGGAGAGGCATTAACTGGGACATATGTTTATAAACAAGGGACAATAATTAACGGAGCGGCATTAACTAGGACATATGTTTAGAAACAAGGGACTATAAGTAACGGAGAGGCATTAGCTAGGACATATGTTTATAAACAAGAGAACCAATGCAAAACGCAATTCTCAGTCTGGAGGATGGGGCACGTGACTGAAATCAATGGACTGAACATTTATTTCAATGGGATGCCATGTAATGCTGAGCTCCAATACCAACAAGCAGAGAGACCTTCTGCAGTCAGCTATTTTGCAACGGTCCCAGTAACACGAAAAGGGATTGTCCAAAAGAGACCATTTCTTTAAAATGTTAGAAACATATAAATTCAGTGTCATTCTTGAATGGTTCAGCCCTGATTCTTATTACATTAAGCAAAGAAGTAACTTTAGCTTCTATGTGGCTCTTTCTAAACTACTACATATGGCATTGCCGCGATTGACCTTGACAATCTAAATAATGTAAAGATTGTAATGCCCTAATCAAGCATTTCTTGAATAAATCCTAATTTGGGCCATCATCCTGATTTTGGGTACTTGACTACTTTTCCATGTTGCTGATTTGAAGTGCGAAGAGTTATCATCAGTAGAGAGGTTTATCATGATCGCCAGTATAAAAATTGACTGCATGGTTTAATGAAACAGCAGAGATCAGACAAAAATCAGACACAAGATGATGTCTTGTCATCAGACATATGGCACCTTTTTTTATCTCAAAATGTTCTTACAGGTCAAAAGCATGAAAATCAATAAAATAGCCAGTGGGAACTTGTTTGAGAGCTTCTTGTATTAAACAAAACATGTGAAATGTGCTTTTGCCTCACTTGTTTCAGTGATGAAAGGCGTAGCATCCATAAAGGACCATCGCCACTTAGAGAGAGTGACTTATTTTGAGGACTTAACAGTCTAGCCAGAAGCTTTCTAGCCATAAAAGTGGTAATAGTTTTAAGTTAAAAAGGCATCTAAAAGGGGAATAGTTACTTATCTTTATTTCAAAGTTTAGTTAAGCCACTCTTGGTAAAGAAAATATTTTCTTTAAAAATATGTACACATTTTTTTTTTTATTTATTTTTTTTGCTATCCTCATTTAAAAAGAGATTGCAATTCTTTTATTGAATTTATTGTGAATCTCCTGTTTCCCAGTCTGGAGATATATTTTACTTTACATTTATGATGCCACACATTTTCTTGCTCCTCCCTTCCCAAGATTTGAGGACTAATTGGGAGAAGGAGTACTCTAAAGTCATACCAATATCACTCCCCAGGACAACTCTTATAATCTCATAACACAGGGTTATACAATTTTTTTTTACATATATCTTGATTTGCTAAATGAAGCTTTAATTCTATTCTAGGATTTGAAATGAAAGGAAACCTGTCACTATAACAGACCTATAACAGGAAAAGTAAAAAGTTTTTACTTTGAACACAAGTGAACGTATATCTATTATTATCAATGCACCGTCAGTTGTGTAGTGTTAACCTATAACAAGAAGAACAAAAATATGAATTCCGATAACCGAGATCTAATTGTAGATACAAATACAGCCGCTAAACAGCCCCCCAGAGTAACAAACATGGGGTCTAAAAATAAAACTTCCTAGTTTAGTTAAGTCATGTGGTAAATCACATGCTCCTTCTCAGCCACTTAGCAGCTCAGAAAAGGATGTCGTGCAGTCTGTTTTCGGAGGTGTCGCGGAGTGCATGTCACATGATCCATTTATAGAACTGCTTAGTGGCCGAGAGGGAGAATGTGCTCTAATAAAAGAAGTCTGTCATAGTGATAAAGCCCCAAAAGAGACGCACATGAGGATTGTGACTGTCATTCCTTTTGTGGGCCCCTAAAAGATGGCATCAGAGTGGTAACTTGAAGTTCCCGGGCTCCAATGCAAAATCTTTAACAGGGCCTCCTGCTATAAAGTATTATTTATAGCATTGGTGTCATTATATGAGGCAGTGGGACCTCAGGCTCAAAAACCCAGGTGTAACTGCAACCTCTGCATCCTCTATAGTTAAGCCTATGAATAGCATTGCAGACCATGTCACCCATGGGCATTAGGAGTCTTTAACGCCCAAAAAAAATTTAGACCTAAATTTATCTATTCAAATTTTGACCTTTTATTTGAAGTAATGTTTTATTAATCTCATACAAACCCTTTAAGTCCAGGAATGTTTTAACATTTTATGTCTAAAACATAAAACTCCCCTGGAGAGGTTTGCCAGTTTTAGGTGATACTGTTCTTTAAGACACAATATAAATGTTTTGCACCAACTCTTCAAAGTATCTAAAATGTAATTTATCAGCTATTAACAAAAAAGTTATCAGTTAACCCCTTCCCGCTCCTTGACGTACTATTACGTCATGGCAGCTGTATCGTTCGCGCTCCATGCCGTAATAGTACGTCTCGGGAGTAACGGCCGTTTCGGCCGTCCTCCCGACACATACAGGAGCTGTGACAGCTGCTGTCTTGTTCAGCAGCTGTCACAGCTCCTACAGCGGGGACCGATCGCTGTGTCCCCGCTGATTAACCCCTTAAAAGCCGCGTTCTATAGAGATCGCGGCTTTTTAGGGGTTAAGCTGCCATCGCCGGCCTGCTACGCGATAGCGGCCGGCGATGGTGACTATGGCAACCGGACACCAAACAATGGCGTCCGGCTATGCGATAGACGGAAGCCTAGTGGGTCCTGACAACGTCAGGACCCACTATGCTTGCTGTCAGTGAGTAGCTGACAGTTCAAATACACTGCACTACGCATGTAGTGCAGTGTATTAGAATAGCGATCAGGGCCTCCTGCCCTCATGTTCCCTAGTGGGACAAAGTAATAAAGTAAAAAAAAAGTTAAAAAAAGATGTGTCAAAATAAGAAAATAAAAGATTTAAAAGTAATAAAAGTAAAAATCCCCCTTTTTCCCTTATCAGTCATTTATTATTAATAAAAATATATAAACAAACAAATAAACTATACATAATTGGTATCGCCGCGTCCGTAACGGCCTGAACTACGAAATTATTTTATTATTTATCCCGCACGGTGAACACGTAAAATAAAATAATAATAAACCGTATCACAATTGTTTGGTCACTTCACCTCCCAAAAAATGGAATAAAAAGAGATCAAAAAGTCGCATGTACCTAAAAATGGTAATGATTGAAACTACAGTTCGTTACGCAAAAAATAAGTCCTCGCATGGCTTTATTGATTGAAAAATAAAAAAATTCTGGCTCTTAGAATAAGGTAACACAAAAAGTGAATGATTGTTTACAAAACGTATTTTATTGTGCAAACCCCATAAGACATAAAAAAAAAACTATAAACATCTGGTATCGCCGTAATCGTATCGCCCCGCAGAATAAAGTGAATATGTCATTTATAGCGCACGGTGAACGCTGTAAAAAAAACGAAAAAAAAAACAATAGTACAATTGCTGTTTTTTAGTCACCACGCCACCTAAAAATAGAATAAAAACTGATCAAAAAGCCGCATGCACCCCAAGAAAACTACAATGGATTCCTCAAGAGGTCTAGTTTCCAAATTGGGGTCACTTTTGGGGGGTTTCCAATGTTTTGGCACCACAAGACCTCTTCAAACCGGACATGGTGCCTAATAAAAAAGAGGCTTCAAAATCCACTAGGTGCTCCTTTGCTTTGGAGGCCGGTGCTTCAGTCCATTACCGAACTAGGGCCACATGTCAGATATTTCTCTAAACTGCAGAATCTGTGCAATACGTATTAATTTGCGTTTCACTGATAAATCCTTTTGTGTTATAAAAAAAATGGTATAAAGAGGATTTTCTGACAAAAAAAAAATGTAAATTTCACATCTACTTTGCTCGAAATTTTTGTGAAACACCTAAAGGGTTCATAAACTTTCTACATGCTGTTGTGAATACTTTGAGGGGTCTAGTTTCTAAAATGGGGTATTTGATAGGGGTTTATAATATATGGGCCCCTCAAAGCAACTTCAGAACTGAACTGGAACCTAAAAAAATAAATAAATGAGGCAATACTTTGCTTCTTACATTATACTGATAATGAGCCGTGCCCACCCCGAGATGACCCCAGTTTTGACCGTTTGTATAAACAGAGACCCCTATTTATTTCTATTGATGAGTCCCTGGTACATTTTAAAGGGAGGGTTCAATTCTGCGAGTACCTGCCGGGTAAGAGGGCAAGGTATGGTGTGAAGATGTATAAGCTGTGAGAGTGCATCAGGGTATACCTACAGGTTTAGGATATATGAAGGAAAGGCCACCCCCAAACCAGACTGCATCCTGGACTACAATAGGTACATGGGAGGGATGGACATGTAAGATCAAGCCCTGAAGCCCTACAGCGCCATGTTATGTGGTATAAGAAGCTGGCCGGGCACATCATACAGATGGTATTGTACAATGCGTACATGCTACGTCGATGTGCAGGCTAAACGGGAACTTTCCTGGAATTTCAAGAGGTCATTATCAAGAACCTAATCTTTAGGGACCATGAAGGGGGGGCACCCAGTACTTCTGGAAGCGAGCCCACACGCATCGTACCAGGGCAACACTTTCCAGGAGAAGTTCCCCAAACTGGCAAGAAGGGAAAAAGTCAAAAGAGGTACAAAGTCTGCTATAAGAGGGCGATAATGGATGACACAATATATCAATGTGACACGTGTCCCGAATAACCAGAGCTCTGTATGAAAGTGTTTTAAAATTTATCATACATCCCTTGGTTTATAATTTACCCCAATTTTACTTACCCTGATGTACTCCACACAGCTTATCCCCCCTCGTCTTTCCACTCTGGGCCCTGCTGTGTGTCCAGGCAGCTGATAACAGCCACATGTAGGGTATTGCCATACCCGGGAGAACCCACATTACAGTTTATGGGGTGTAGGTCTCCGGTCAAAATGCTCACTACACCTCTAGATGAATGCCTTAAGAGTGTAGTTTTTAAAACGGGGTCACTTCTTGCGGGTTTCAACTGTACTGGTACCTCAGGGGCTTCTGCATACATGACTTCGCACTAGAAAATCCCCAGTAGGCCAAATGGTGGTCCTTTCCTTCTGAGCCCTCCCATGGGCCCAAACGGCAGTTTATCACAACAAATGGGGTATTGCGGCACTCAGAACAAATTGCGCAACAGAATGGGGTATTTTGTTTCTTGTGAAAATAAGAAATTTTCAGCCAAAACTAAATATTATTTGAAAAAAATAATTTTGTTTTCATTCCCAGCCCAATTCAAATAAGTTCTGTGAAAAAACTATGGGGTCAAAATGGTCACAACACCCATAAATGAATTCCTTGAGGGGTGTAGTTTCCAAAATGGGGTCATTTGTGGTGGGTTTCTATTGCTTTGATACCTCTGGGTCTCTGCAAATGCGACATGGCACCCGAAAACCAATCCAGCAAAATCTGTACTCCAAAGAACACACAGCGCTCCTTTCATTCTGAGCCCTCCCATGGGCCCAAACGGCAGTTTATCACCACAAATGGGGTATTGCCGCACTCAGGACAAATTGGGCAACAAAATGGAGTATTTTATTTCTTGTGAAAATAAGAATGTTTGAGCTAAAATGACATATTATTGGAAAAAAAATATTTTTTTTTAATTCCCAGCCCAATTCAAATAAGTTCTGTGAAGAAACTATGGAGTCTAAATGGTCACATTACCCATAAATGAATTCCTTGAGGGGTGTAGTTTCCAAAATGGGGTCACTTCTGGTGGGTTTCCATTGCTTTGATACCTCTGGGGCTCTGCAAATGCGACATGGCACCCGAAAACCAAACCAGCAAAATCTGTACTCCAAAGAACACACAGCGCTCCTTCCCTTCTGAGGCCTCCCATGGGCCCAAACGGCAGTTTATTGCCACAAATGGGGTATTGATGCACTCAGGAGAAATTGGGCAACAAAATTGAGTATTTTGTTCCCTGTGAAAATAAGAAATTTTGGTAAAAAATTACATCTTATTGGAAAAAATTTCATTTTTTTAATGTCACAGCCCAATTGAAATAGGTGCTGTGAAAAAACTGTGTGGTCAAAATGCTAACAACAACCATAAATGAATTCCTTGAGGGGTGTAGTTTCCAAAATGGGGTCACTTTTGGTGGGTTTCCATTGCTTTGATACCTCTGAGGCTCTGCAAATGCGACATGGCACCCGAAAACCACTCCAACAAACATATAGCGCTCCTTTCCTTCTGAGCCCTCCCATGGGCCCAAACGGCAGTTTATCACCACAAATGGGGTATTGCCACACTAAGGACAAATTGGGCAACAAAATGGGGTATTTTGTTCCCTGTGAAAATAAGAAATTTTGATCACAAATGACATTTTATTGGAAAAAATGAAATTTTTTTTCATTTCAGAGCCCAATTCAAATACGTGCTGTGAAAAAACTGTGCAGTCAAAATGGTAACAACAACCCTAAATGAATTCCTTGAGGGGTGTAGTTTCCAAAATGGGGTCACTATTGGGGTATTCCTACTGTTTTGACACCTCAACACCTCTTCAAACCTGGCATGCTGCCTAAAATATATTCTAATAAAAAAGAGGACTCAAAATGCACTAGGTGCTTCTTTGCTTCTAGGGCTTGTGTTTTAGTCCACGAGCGCAGTAGGGCCACATGTGGGACATTTCTAAAAACTGAAGAATCTGGACAATACATATTTAGTAGTGTTTCTCTGGTAAAACCTTCTGTGTTACAGAAAAAAAAATGAATAAAATTGAAATTCAGCAAGAAAAATGAAATTTGCAAATTTTACCTCCACTTTGCTTTAATTCCTGTGAAATGCCTGAAGGGTTAAAAAACTTTCTAACTGCTGTTTTGAATACTTTGAGGGGTCTAGTTTTTAAAATGGGGTGTTTTATCAGGGTTTCTAATACATAGGCCCCACAAAGCCACTTCAGAACTCAAGAGGTACCTTAAAAAAAAGGCTTTTGAAATTTTCTTAAAAATATGAGAAATTGCTGTTTATGTTCTAAGCCTTGTAACGTCCAAGAAAAATAAAAGAGTGTTCAAAAAACGATGCCAATCTAAAGTAGACATATGGGAAATGTGAACTAGTAACTATTTTGGGTGGTATAACCATCTGTTTTACAAGCAGATGCATTTCAATTCTGAAAAATTCAATTTTTTCAAAATTTTCTCTAAATTTTGCAATTTTTCACCAATAAACACTGAATATATCGACCAAATTTTACCACGAACATGAAGCCCAATGTGTCACGAGAAAACAATCTCAGAATCGCTTGGGTAGGTTTAAGCATTCCGACGTTATTACCACATAAAGTGAAATATGTCAGATTTGAAAAATGGGCTCTGAGCCTTAAGGCCAAAACTAGGCTGCGTCCTTAAGGGGTTAAACAATAAAAAAGTAAATTTTAAGCATCATGTTAACACAATTATTGGTAAAATATAATCTATTTGCATGATGCAGCCAAATGTAGATCTAATCTATTACTAAAAATTAACTGGATGATAAAATCAACTCTCCTTTAATAATTTATGTCAAAAGTAAACTGAAGTTCTAACTTGCAAGACAATGTTTTATTTTTTCAATCAATACATTTTAAACAATCTTTCCAATATTTTCCATCATTTCATATTGTAGCTTCTTCATTCTGGACATAACTCACTGCTAGACAGGCAATTTGTGAGTGTAATGACATTTTCTATTAAAATAAATGAACATACACTTAGAAAGCTAATTTATACAGTTGGGTTTCATTTGGTTCAATCCCATCGGTTACAAAAAATGTCTATTTTTGGAATTTTTAATACAACATTTGTAAATGTCTCCTAAAGCTAAAAGAATGTACGTCCATCTGCTATGGAAATTAAAATTGGGGCATAAATATCTATCTATTTGTATCGATTATTGTAGCTACATTTATTTAAAAATCTTAAAGGGTGTTTTATATCTTAAAATATTGATGCCATATTTGTAGGAGATGCCATCTTTTTGTGATAGGGAGGAGATCTGTTCCCTGAGGACACTACCATTCATAAGAATGAAGGTGCTTGGTTTCATGGTGTCCCATGGAGTGTTACCAGACACAATACCACGTGTTGGCATTGCAACTCAGTTGATCTTCGACACAGTGCACAGATAAGAGCGATGTGGCGACTGGTAACACCACAAAGGTGGTGCTGTGGCCCATTTGTTCTTGTAATTGCTGGGGTCCGTGTGGTCAGACACCCACCTTACAAACAAGCGCTGATGGTACAGGATTCACTAGGATGTACTATCAATATTTTAACGTAAAGAAGCTCTTTTTGTAGAAACTCTTATGTATGCATGTATATTGTATCTGTACATAGTGCATACCACTGTTTTTCGAACAGTGTTTTACAAGCAATACTTATCTGGTCCCAGGCTGTCACCATACCCCCCTCCACAGCTTTATCATAAAACAGAACAGGTTCATTTCTAGGATCGGCCAAGCCCGGCATTTGTGGCAGGAGTGCTGCTGTGTATTACCACCATCCTCCCACGTCGAGATGCCTCAACTACCCGAGGTCCTTGACGTACAACGTACAATTATATCACTGTGTGTTAAGGATTTAAAGGGGAATTTTCTGCAGAACCTGCTTCACTTTAACAGTAGACTTTGGCAATAGGACTACAAACTATCCATTTGTTTGCCTATACGGTTACTAACAAAATATTTATATATACACACACACACACACACATATATATACACACACATACACATACTTAGGCTTTATTTAGACAAACGGGAAAAACTTCCGTGCAACGCGCGTGATTTGCATGCGCGTTGCACGGACCTATATTAGTCTATGGGGCCATGCAGACACGTCCGAGATTTTTACTTAGCGTGAGTCCACTGAAAAAAGTCACGAAATGTCCGTTCTTTGGGCGTTTTGCGCGAATCACGCACCCATTGAAGTCAATGGGTGCGTGAAAACAACGCATGCCACACGAAAGCACTTCCGTGCGAACTGCGTGATTCGCGCAACAGCTGTCAAAAGGATTAAAACAGAAAAGCATCACGTGCTTTTCGGTTTACAAACATCCAAACGGAGTGTCATTATGATGGCGGCTGCACGAAAACCACGCAGCCGCGCATCATATGCTGCAGCCACACGGAGCAGTTAAGTGGCTTTTGCGCTCCTGTGAATCCAGCCTTAGGCATATAAATACTAATAACATGAAATCAGCCTGAAAACTAAGTGAATTCATTCCAACATGGTATATAATTATATTAGTCTCATTTCACATTCATTTTTAATAGCATTAAATTAATAGATTTGCTCTGCCATTGCAGTGAGAATGGGCACACATAATCAGGCACAGTAAGGAGTACGGGCTAATTCTTGTCTCTCCCAGGCACTTAACTATAAAACTGACTCACACAGAGATAAACACTTTTGTAGGCTTAGTTTTACTATTTCTCTAAGCATTTCTTCAGTCTTTCAAACCTACTGTAAACGTTAGCTATTTTTGCCGAAGAAATAAAATTGTTATTTGAACTACTCAGAAATTCTACAATGGTCAATAAAATAATGCAATCATGACTTGCTATTTTTCTAAAAAATAATTGGTAGTGTCAATTTCCAGATATCAATACTTACTAGGTAACATTCCGTACATGTTAAGTTCTGTAAAGTTAATTTACATGAGGTTCTCCAGGTTGTGGAGTCAAAATAAAAGGGGTGAATTTCCAACAGAGTTATCATCTGCAACATGAAAAACTCTCGCCTGTGAGGTACAAGGTCCACAACTTACCAGTATTTTGCCATACTAGAGTGTGGTGAGCAAAGACCTGCAGACTAGAGGAACACAAGCGTAGAAATAGAGTCTAAGTTCAAGCCAAAGATAACATATGTGGTTTCTGGGATATATGAGAGTTTATCCAGGAATAGAGGGTTCATATTAAAAAGGGGATCTATTATCAGATCAAGTTTTTATGCTCAATATATTTTTAGATTTTTTTTTTTTAATGTATTTCACCATGTCCTCTGAGCCCTCTCAATAGGTTGACATTTCTTTGCAGAAATCTCTTTTCAGCTTGTGCTCTGTACATTGAGGACAAAGTTAATATTTATTTAATCATATTAGGGCAGAATTACAATGAAATGTAACACCTCAATTATAAAGCTGGAAGAGAACATAGGATCACACATGTAAGAGTAAGTGAAAGGAGCAGCTCAGCTCCTCCACTGCCCAGCACAGTGACCGCTGCACATGTCAAGGAGCATGCCCACAACACTCTCATAGAACGCAACACAATGTTTTCTTGTATAAATAAACAAAATAAATAAATCAATAAAAGGGAATTAATCCCTTTAAGCTAAATTTGGAATCAGGTGACTAGAACAGTTAAGTGCGAAAACTAAGTTAAGTATCACAAAGGCAGCAGCAAACCGATTGGAGTACAAAACCAAGAATGAGCAGATCAAGATACAAAGCCAGGACACTATATTCAAAACTATAGCCAAACTTAAAGACAATGAACTCTTAAAGGGGTATTCTGCAAATCGATATTTATCAGCTATCTACAGGATAGGTGATTAATGTATGATCGCTGGAGGCACCATCGCTAGAACCATAGTGAGAAGAACTTTGACTGTAGTGGCAGGCGAGTGTAGGCGGTGCCGCTCTATTCAAAGTCTAAGGGACTGAGGCAGACAGGCGAGTACAGAATTTGGCTATTTCAGTCAGTTCCAAAAACATTGAATTGAACGGTAGGGCACATGCTCGACCACAGCTCCATTCAAACGCCTTCTAACTGCAGAACCTCCATTCTAGTGATCGTGGGGGACCAGGCAATAAGGCCCCCAAAAATCATCTGTTAATTCTGGGAATACCGCTTTAAATATCCTTTGCTGATATTTATTATATTTAAATATGAGTCATTTCATGATATATGTGTCATACTTTTACAGTATAAGGCTGGGTTCACACACCCTATTTACGGACATAATTCGGGCGTTTTAACCTCGAATTATGTCCGAAAATACGGCTCCAATGCGCCGGCAAACATCTGCCCATTCATTTGAATGGGTTTTACGATGTTCTGTGCCGACGGTCATTTTTTTTACGCGGCGCGTAAAAAAGATGCCCGCGTCAAAGTGCCTGTCATTTCTTGGGACGTAATTGGAGCCGTTTTCCATTGGCACCATAGAAAAACAGCTCCATTTACGTCCGTAATGGATGCAGCGAAAAATGCCGGCAACATGCCATTACGTCTAAAATTCAGGAGCTATTTTCTCCTGAAAACAGCTCCGTGATTTCAGCCGTAATGGACGCTGCCCTGTGAACATACCCTACAGCTCGCCTCGCAAAAATGAAGCCATCACATCACTAAATTAACGGAAAACTAAAAAAAGTTATGGCTCTCAGAACTTGGTGACAGAATTATTTTTTTTTAATCAAATAGTATTTGCTAACATAAAACAAAACATACAAATTCGGCATTGCCATAATCATAGCAACCTGTAGAATAAGGTGCACATGTAGTTGTTACCGCCTGATGGACGCTGTAAACACAAAACTCCCAAAAAATGTCGTAATCGCTGTTTTTTCCCACTTCACCCCTCAAATAATTTTTTTCAGCTTCCCGGTACATTATGGGGTACAATAAATGGTGCCATGACAAACTACAACTTGTCCCGCACAAAATAAGCCCTCACATGGCTATGTCAACAAAAAACAAAGAAATTATGGCTTTTGGAAGGTGGGGAGGAAAAAACGGAAATTAAAAAACTCATATGGCCGTGTCTCCAAGGGGTTAATCATTGAATTCAGGTGTTTCACTCAGTCCCATTACCACAGGTGTATAAAATCCGGCAGTTCGCCATGCAGTCGCCTTTACAAACATTTGTGAATAAATGGGTCGTTCTAAGTAGCTCTCAGAATCCAGTGTGGTCCTGTAATAGGATGCCAGCTTTGCAACTGTGAGTGATATTATTGTGAAGTGGAAGCGTTTAGGAACCACAGAAACTCAGCCACAATGTAGCAGAGTAAAGTTACAGAGCGGGGTCGCCAAGTGCGGAGGGGCATAGTGCATAATAGTCACCAACCCTCTGCTGACTCAATAACTGCAGAGTACAAACCTCCTCTGGTATTAACATCAGCACAAAAACTGTGCCCGGGAGCTTCATGGCATGGGTTTCTATGGCCGAGCAGCTGCATGCAAAAATAAACTAAAATTAAACCCCTCTCAAAATATATATTTATTGTGATTTTCTTTGTTTCCCTTCAAATCTGAGTTCCATGGCTGTTATATGATTGTCGTTGTCCATAAATCTAAATACATAAGAAACTCCATTTGTTCTTTCTGCAAACTATAAAGAGTCGTGTGTTTTCCTTTTCCTTTGTATAAAAGGTAAGAGAAGTATGACAGCAGGATGTAAGGATCGATATACCAATTAAATGACAAGATTACTCTAAAGATTAGCATACGGCTCAATAAGAAGAAAAAGGCGCTTCCCTAAGCCTGTTAGAAGTAGACAAGCAGCGATTTTTATTTATACGGTTGCTCCCCACTGATCTCTCACTGGATGTGCTGTTTAATACACACTGTGCCTCCAAAAATGTAATGAGCATGTATACCCCACACTGCTCAACTACTAAAATAAAGCTACATTGTGGTGTTCAGATAACCGGAGAAACACATTAAGAACAATCTTTAGCACTAGAAGGAAACCTGCTCTAAATCATGAATTACTTCTCTCTGACTTTTATCATTGTAATGAGAAGTGAAAACTCTCTAAAAGCAGATCCAGAGTTGATATACATCAGAGTTATTGTTATGATCTGTACAGAACATTTTATAGAATTATAGTTCTTTAACAAACATGCGATGCGGGTATCCAAAATCAGATATTAGAAATGTTTAGCAAGTCAAAGTTAGCTTCAGATACTTTGAATACTACAGACTAGACACATCACTAACATTTGTATAGTTCGTTGTTTTACTTGTACTTACTAGTAATGGAATGTAACACACAAATTAAACTGAGGGAAAGTAGTACAACATATAATAATCCATCAGCACAATAAAGTTGATATTGGGTTTATAACGGTTTGAATGTTAAAAGGGCTATCCTGGATTAGCTTTTTTTTTTCTTCCAAAACAGTGCCATGTTTATCAGTGGCGTAACAACCGCTGTAGCAGCCATAGCGGCTGCTACAAAGCGCTTGACATGGGGGGGCCCGTGCCGCCCCCCATGCCTAGTTGCGCCGCTAGCAGCCACTATGGCTGCTACAGCAGTAGCGATGCCACATTCAATAGTATCCTTAGGACACAGATACTTTTGAACACTATGACAGAGCTGGGAGGTATCTCTCTGGTCTGCCATAGGCTACAGGTCACGTTCGGTCTGCAGCCAATCAGGTGCAGGGTCAGGATCCCTGCGCAGGCCAGCATGATGATGTCAAGGATAACTCCGGCTTATGCAAGGATCTAGTCGGCATTGAGGAGCAGCTCCATTCGTTGGGGGACTTTTTTTTTGCTTGGGGGCAATATATTGTACTATATATAAGGGAGGTGGGAGCTCTATCTACACGAGGGGGCAGTATAGCACAGTCTACAGGGGGACTGTATAGCACTGTCTACAGGGGGGTGTATAGCACTGTCTACAGGGGGGCTGTATAGCACTGTCTACAATGTGGGGCTGTAAAGAACGCTCTACAAGGGGGCTGTACGGCACAATCTACAGGAAGGGGCTGTATGGGACTATCTACAGGTGGGCACTATCTTCAGGTGGGGGCTGTATAGCACTGTCTAAAGGGGGGCTGTATAGCTCTGTCTACAGAGCAGCTGTATGGCACAATCTACAGGAAGGGGCTGTATATGACTATCTACAGGTGGACAATATCTACAGGGGGGGCACTATCTACAAGGGGAGGGCTGTAAAGAACTCTCTACAGGGGGGCTGTATGGCACAATCTACAGGAAGCGGCTGTATGGGACTATCTACAGGTGACACTATCTACAGGGGGGCACTATCTAGAAGTGGGGGCTGTGTGTGGCACCCAGACGAGGGGAGGCCCAGTCAAAAGTTTGCTATGGGGCCCAGTGTTTCCTACTTACACCCCTGATGTTTGTCCATGGGCTATATCTGGTTCTGCTGCTCAGCCCCATCCAACTTACAAAATCACTAAAGTACACTTCTTGTTCTGCTTATCTGCACGGCACCCCCTACTACAAACACCTATCCTTCCTACTTAGCCTACAGGGGGCTGTATAGCACTGTTTACGGGGGCCTGTATAGCGCTGTCTACAGGGGGGGGCTGTATAGTAATGTCTACAGGGGGGCTGTATAGCACAGTCTATGGGGGGCTGTATAGCACTGTCTACAGGGGGTCGTATAGCACTGTCTACAGGGGGGCGTATAGCACTGTCTACAGGGGGGGCGTATAGCACGGTCTACAGGGGGGCATATAGCACGGTCTACAGGGAGGGCGTATAGCACGGTCTACAGGGGGGCATATAGCACGGTCTACAGGGGGGGGCGTATGGTACGGTCTACAGGGGGGGCTGTATAGCACAGTCTACAGGGGGGGCCATATAGCACCGTCTACAAGGGGGGCCGTACAGCACGGTCTACAGGGGGGCCGTACAGCACGTTCTACAGGGGGGGCTGTATAGCACTGTCTACAGGGGGGGCTGTATAGCACTGTCTACAGGGGGGGCTGTATAGCACTGTCTACAGGGGGGGCTGTATAGCACTGTCTACAGGGGGGGCTGTATAGCACTGTCTACAGGGGGGGGGGCTGTATAGCACTGTCTACAGGGGGGGGGGCTGTATAGCACTGTCTACAGGGGGGGCTGTATAGCACTGTCTACAGTGGGGCTGTATAGCACTGTCTACAGGGGCGGGCTGTATAGCACTGTCTATAGGGGGGGCTGTATAGCAGTGTCTACAGGGGGGGCTGTATAGCACTGTCTACAGGGGGGGCTGTATAGCACTGTCTACAGGGGGCTGTATAGCACTGTCTACAGGGGGGGCTGTATAGCACTGTCTACAGGGGGGGCTGTATAGCACTGTCTACGGGGGGGCTGTATAGCACTGTCTACGGGGGGGCTGTATAGCACTGTCTAAAGGGGGGCTGCATAGCACTGTCTACAGGGGGGCTGCATAGCACTGCCTACAGGGGGGCTGTATAGCACTGCCTACAGGGGGGGGGGCTGTATAGCACTGTCTACAGGGGGGTCTGTATAGCACTGTCTACAGGGGGTGCTGTATAGAACTGTCTACAGGGAGGGCTGTATAGCACGGTCCATTGGGGGCTGTATAGCACTGTTTACAGGGGGGCTGGATAGCACTGTTTACAGGGGGCTGTATAGCACAAAAAAGCAAAAAGAGGTTATGGCTAACCCATACCCCCAATAGTACCCGAAAAAGCAATATAAATACAGCACGGTGCCATTTCTGAAGACATAATAAACCAAAAAGAAAAGGAAAAGAAAAAGGATCCAGAAATATATGCAGGCACTCTCAGGTATAAACAATTCATATAAAAATCACATTTATTTAAACCTCCGAATAATTCCAGATATATCAATATATACATACAAATATTATATAAAAAAATCTCCTGACCATAAGAGATGGATAACAAGTGATCTAATACACCAAAACATGTAGATAAATTCTCTCATATGCTACATTTGTTCTCACTAAGCATAGGGACAAAAAAGAAGAAAAAAAAAATTAAAATAATCTGAACAGTCACTGGGTTGTGTTCACACTTGCGTTTTTTGACAAAATAAATTTTATCATTTCAAGGTGGCCACCATTCCTATTCGCAATGGGTAGCATTCTTTTTTGAGTAGTAAACTCCTATGCGTAGGAGATTTAGACTTAGGAAATAAATGATCCTATGGAACATGATCTGTTTTAACGGCAGATTTGTATGATATTAAGCTCTTCCCTCCTATTTCATGCAGCCTTATATTTTAAGGATGATAGATAGTTATAGGCAGTCTATTCAATAGACACAAGATCTCAATAGATCCCACTCCATCCTCTTTATTCAAGGGCAAATGATTTTCCCAGACTTTATCTGGAGGCTTATGTATTTACCTCTGATGTTCAGGTCAGCCTCTGTGATCCATATGCGGGAGCAGTCCATTCATAAGTGGGACGGAAAGACCTTCCAAAGAGAAGTCCCAGGCTGTGTGATCATCCGTATAACAGACCACTTCCGAACTCCACTGTAAAACCGGATGGCCGGCGACTTTCTCCTTTTCAACGTCCACTCAGTCCACAACGTGCGCGAGGAGATACACAGTCCGGGAGGGCAAGAGCATATGCCGGAAAATGAGTGAACTTCTATTCACATGGTGTCTCCTTCCATATCGTGTCTCCAAATTTAGTCAGGGATTTGCAGGGCCAGGTAAGGACGTCACTACCTGTCCAGCTTGATTAGATCCATTAGAACAGCTGACGCGTTTCATCCCTACACGGGATTTCCTCAGAGCCGTTTTGGCAAGTGTAATCAAGGGCATTGTATTTATAGTGTCCCAAACGTTTTTTATTGGTTCCTCCATTACAGATATCAAGAGGCTTCATTTCATATATATAAGCAAAATGTGTATAGATTCTTTGTACATTGTATTTATTCACAACTTATAATTCGTTCCAAAAAGAAAACTTTTCTTTTACAGGTTATTCTGAACGAATAAACAAATAATTCATCTTATTATAAATCCATATCTATATAATATTCCATTTATTCGCGTAATAGCGGAGGATCAGTGGCACACCTTCAAAAGGAACTGAAATATTCCCATGGTTCAAACATAAGTAGCGAAAGGTAAAGAACATTTTTGCGATAGTACTATCATTACAGATTATATGTTTATTATTAACTAATAGTGGGACGGGCAAAGAATTAATTATCCTCCCCCAGTGGGACCATTCCAGACATACAGCCAAGATCTCATCTTTTTTAGCGTCATGCACTATCGCGACTATACAGTCTCTCGGAGAGGGCAGGGAAACCAGGCCTCATGCCAAAGGGCAATGAAACCTGTGTCCCCACCCACTCCAAGATTCCGCAAATCCATAGCCAATAACCACAAGGAAAATTCCTTTAATAGAACATTCTTGGTGCAAAGTTTTTATTATCATTCCATATAGGACAATCCTTTTTAATTTTGTGTTTCTCCACTAGTTATATAGAGTGCCTATTCCTAAGGACGTATAATTACTTCTCCTATAGTACAAATCAATCATAACATTTCGTATGCAAATTTCTGATCATACGAGAAATTTTTTGAAACAAAAGTCAGATCTTCTTCATGTTCCAAAATCAAATCATTCCATATTCTTGAAGTACTTTATCCATGTATTTCAATTATTTTTATTTTAATTTTAAAGTTTTTTATTTTCATCACATCCCAAAATTAGAGCCCTTACATAGGGATATCTAATATATACTGGAATCAACATTTATTTTAGGGAACTATAGAGGAAAAGGGGAAAAAAAAAGGGGGAAAAAGGCCCATATGTTGTCATCCTATGGTATTTGGAAATCCTATAGAGAACAGGAATTTGTGTCATTCCATTTTCAATAATTGGGAGCAAGTGGAGACTGCTAAAGACGCTGGTAAAACAGTCTACAGGGGGGCTGTATAGCACTATCTACGGCGGGCTGTATGGCACAATCTACAAGGGGGACTGTCTGGCACAATCTACAAGGGGGGCTTTATGGCACAATCTACAGGAGAGGGCTGTATGGGGCGATTTACAGGTGGGCACTATCTACAGGGGGGCACGATCTACGAGGGGGGCTGTGTGTGGCACCCAGGGGAGGGGAGGCCCAGTCAAAAGTTTGCTATGGGGCCCAGTGTTTCCTACTTACACCCCTGATGTTTGTCCATGGGCTGTATCTGGTTCTGCAGCTCAGCCCCATCCATCTTGCAAAATCACTAAAGTACACTTCTTGTTCTGCTTATCTGCACTCCACCCCTACTACAAACACCCATCCTTCCTACTTAGCCAAGGACTAGAAGCCACCTTCCACAACTGACTGTCTCCAAGGGTGGTGCATCCCTGCCTGGTTCTTTCCAAGGCCTCTATTTATATTATTGTCTGAGAACACAACACTTAGGCCCAGTTCACACATTTTTTTTTTTGCAGGTAGAAAAATCTGCCTCAAAATTCCTTCAGGAATTGAGCACCACGGTCAAAAAAAACGCTTTCTCTGCTTCCCATTTATTTCAATAGGAGATCAGAGGCAAAACCGCGGCAAGAAAGATCATGCCGCTTTTTTTTACCGTGAGCGGCTAAAAACCGACATGGACATTTTTTTCGCCTGCGGCCATTGAGCGCCGCTGGTAAAAAACGCTTTTTCTGCCTCCCATTGATTTCAAAGGGAGGTCAGAGGCGAAACCGCTGAAAAAAAGAGCATGCCGCTTTTTTTACCACGAGCGGCTAATAAACGGTTTTTGAACTGGCCCTAGGGGTATGTTCACGCGCTGTGTAAACTCCTCGAAATACGCATGAAAAAGCGATAGGTTAACGCCTACAAATATCTGCAAATTTAAATGGAAGAAACGGTGTTTCGATCAGACGGGGCATTTTCTTATGCCGCCAGTTTAAAAAGCAGAGTGTAAAAAAATGCCACATAAAAAGAAAGAGCATGTCACTTCTTGAGCTGTTTTTGGAGTTGTTTTGTATTGTGTCAATAGAAAAACAGCTCCAAAAAAACCCTCAAAAAACTTTTTCAGCTTCAAAAACGGCTGAAAATCAGGAGGCTGTTTTCTCTGAAAACAGCTCCGTAGTTTTCAGCTGTTTTTACTTGTGCGTGTGAACATAACCTTAGGATACAGTCACACGTGGCAGATTTTGCTGCAGAAATTTTCTGCGATTAAAAATCTGTTTAATTTATCTGAATGGAACTTGCAGAAATCCATCCACCTGCTATAGAGAGAAGGAGAATGGGAGTCCCTGACTCAGTTTCCAGCTGTTGAGGCGGTTGCTGGCCACTGAATCCAGGCTGGAAATCAGTGGCTGGGATTAAGGAAAAAGTAGAGTTAGGGTATGTTCACACGCAGTGTTTTCAGACGTAATTCAGGCATTTTATGCCTCGAATTACGCCTGAAAAAAACGCCCCTAATACGCCAACAAACATCTGCCCATTGATTTCAATGGGAATTACGATGTTCTGTTCCCACGAGCCTTTATTTTAAGCGTCGCTGTCAAAATACGGTGCTTAAAATGACGGCTCATCAAAAGAAGTGCAGGACACTTCTTGGGACGTTTTTGGAGGCGTTTTTCATTGACTATGGAAAACAGCTACAAAAACGGGCGTAAAAAACGCAGCGAAAAATCGCGAGTGGCTTAAAAAACGTCCGAAAATGAGGAGCTGCTTTCCCTTGAAAACAGCTCCGTATTTTGAGACGTTTTTGCTCACTGCGTGTGAACATACCCTCAAGCCGAGCTATATAGAACTGAATGGAAGTTCCGGAAATAGCGTAGCCATAAGATCCGAGTACTTTTTCAAGGATAATAAAAGATATTAAGTACAAACTTAGAAGTAGGTTCCAACAACATATATCTGTTGTCACAATTGTTTGTTGTAGTTACTTGTCATTGTCAATTGTTTATTATATGCCAACAAAATCATATTGTATACAATCATACCAATATTACGGAAAAAACACATATGCTCCTCAGTCTAGAGCTGGTGTCTGTTTTATTTTATGTTCATTAATTCATCTTCTTCCAAATATCTGAACAACCCGAGCACCTTCGTATTGGAATACATATCCTTGAAAATGCAATTTCATTCAATGCCAAACAAACCATCGAAATCTGAGAAATAATCAGTGTTACGGCATCTGTAGAACATATGATATACACAAGTATCACAATTTTGGTGACAAAGGTGACATTTTTTCCAGCTTTGACTTTTCAATTATATATAGGTCAACATTTTGGAGCCATACCAAAAACAAAATCTAAAAATAATTTAACAGTATTTTGTTTTTATTACTCTTCAACAAGGAACAAATACTTCCTGCTATGAATGTCTTATTTTTTTAAATAACTTGAAAATATTTGACCCCAGTTATTCCAATATATAACCGGTCTTTGTTAAGTCAGTAAAATCAAAGCACACCCATGTTGACCATCAGTATAACATATTCATTTAGCAACACAAACACCAATATTATATCTTGAAGAATTATTTAAAAGTTATTTTACTTCACAATAAATATATAAAATACATTATTTCTGCGGAGCTATAATTCAATTAAATTGTATGGTCAAAACATGCAGCTGCTCTGTTCTAGTGTCCCCATGACAACAATTCACGTGTTCTTACAGTTTAGCTATGTCATAATTATTATGTGGATAGTGGTTTAGATCTACAATAGGACCCTGATACTATTTAAGCTAAGCTAAAGTAGTTGGGCAAAGACTTTTTAGAAATCAACAGGTGAAATACATTAACCCCTTACTGCCACAGCTATTTTTCAGATTTTAATTTTTAGTTTTTTCTTCCCACCTTCCAAAAGCCATAACTTTTTTTATTTTTATGTCAATGAGGGCTTGATTTTTGTGGGACGAGTTGTAGTTTTTCATGGCACCATTTATTGTACCATATATTGCACTTGGAGTTACAAAAACAGAGGAAGCGATTTACGTGAGGCCAAATAGTCTATTCTATGGTATACCTCACCAAAGTCAGTTTGGTGCAAAACGGCTCTGCAATATTCCTCAACAAGTCGGAAGACATCTTTGCTTGGTAAGTACAGAATGGACTCTGATCACTTTACTTCTGTGCTACCATATCTCCCTATGCTGTAAGGGATTATAGCAGAGGGAAATTAGTCTACACCATGGAACGTGTTCCTAACTTTGCTCCCATGTAAAGATTTTGATCTTTCTCGCTAATGGCTTCAGTTGTGAAGGGGGGCGGGAGATACACCAGGACTTAGATATATTACCGTAATACTCCTGTCTTCCATGTTATACCTCTATTGAGCCTATTAGTTTAATTCGAGAATCGTTTATGCATTCTAGGGGAGGGGGGTTGCCACCCTTTCACTAACCATTTAAGCATACCTTGTACTTCTGTTTTTTGATACATGCTGCAATTGGGAATGATACCGGTCTTGAGTTCTGGGGGGAAGGGTAGGGTGGGTCTGGGTTGGTCTGGGTTGGGTTTATTTGTTTTTGCCATTCATACTTATCTGCTGGTATATGTATAAATTCTATGACTATGTGGACTGGTGATCTGATCTCTGGGAGTGCTGGAATTGGGAAATCCCTTAGGGGGCGCAAATTCTATATTCAACCCCTGTATATTGTTGTCCTCCGGGAGTGTATCACTCATGGAGACACTACGCCATCTTAATATTAGCTCCTGGAACGTGAAAGGACATAATGACAAATTTAAAACGTCCTTCGTTTTTTTATTTTCTCTCCACATACAATTAGCGAATGATACTTTTACAACAGACTAATTTACTGGGTCCCAAGATGCAGGATCTAGCACGACTCTAGGTCAGGCATGGTTATCATGCTTCTTTTTCCAGTTACTCTTGTGGGGTCTCTTTGCTGGTTCACAAATCTCTACAATGTGATGTTACATCTGTTAAGATACAACATAGAGGGAGATTCATTGTGCTGTTGTGCCAGATCCACTTTACATCCTTTATTATAGTGAATCTCTATAATCCTCCTCCGGACATTGTTCTATTACTCAATGACATAATGATGCTGGTAACAGAGTTTGGTCCTGGCTCCTCTTCTACTTCTCGGGGACATTAATCTTTTGCTATGCTCCAAATTAGATAAACTGGGGGGAGTCCCGGGTTGTGGTTCCCTTCTGGCTAACTGGGCGGCAACATATCAATTACCGGAAATTTGGCGCGCTCGCTACCCTAATTCGGTGTCACGATGTGGTGGACCCACTGGGCCGTACCGCCATAGTGGGATAGCAGCTGGCCAACAGGATACCAAGTAAATGTCTATAGTTCTATTAAGGGCACCTGTGGTAATTCAGACAACAGCGATAGTTAGGCTCGGATGGGACCTTGTCAGCAGGCAGACACCAGGCACAGTGTAACACAGCAGGCGTAGTATACAGCACAACACGACTCCAACTCTCTATGGCACAGGAACAAGGTAGCACGGGATACAGGATACAGGTAGCAGGTACGGGAACACTGGGAACTGGAAAACACTAAGGGACCATTTGCAAAGACTAACACAGGTAAACACAACAATGCTAAGGCAATAAAGGAAGGGGCAGGGCCCTTCTTATAGTCCAGGTTGATCACAGGATAAGTTGACATACTATTGAGGTGTGCACGCTCGCCCTTTAAGGCCGGGTATGAGCGCGTGCACGCGCACTCTATGGGACACAGCAGAGTGAAGCGGAAGTGAGAACTGGCATCTCCTGAGGAGGAGATGCGGGCCACCGCTTACTGATCCATAGCTGCGGCCATCGGGGGGTGAGTAATCCCGACGGTCCGCGGCCATGGGTGTCACATTCAGTAGCTTACTCATGCAATTCACCTGCCTATAGGCGCTTTTCCCTTATTGACTTGGCGTTTGGAAAGGACAACTCTTTAGTATACGTGGTAGATGCACAATACCTCCCTAGGGGAATCTCAGACCACTCTCCCCTTATGGTCGCTCTGGGATGCCCTGAAGTTGCCAAACGTAAGATCTGGATATTGAGTCCCCTATGGATCTCCTGTGCTGAAGTTGCAACCTCCTTAGGGCTCATTCAGATGAGCGTAAAACTTGTCTGTATGCTGTGCGTGGAAATCAATCACAGCACACGGACCCATTAATTTCAATGGGGCTGTTCACACATGCGTGAGTTTTCATGCAGCGAGAGTTTGTCGTGTGAAATCCACTGCATGTCCTATATTGGTGTGTTTTCACGCACCTACATGCCCACTGAAGTCAATGGGTGCGTGAAAACCACGCACAGCACATGGATGCACATTTGTGTTCTGTGCATGATTTGCACATCAATTCCATTTAAAAAAAAAGGAAGTGCTTTACGAGTACGTGAAAAACATATGCCACTCGCAAAGCACACTGATGCAATAACGCAACGCACACTGACAGATTTACGCGCGTTTTATAAGTGCATAAACCTGTCATGCTCGTATGAATGTAGCCTTAGAGAGAGAAACCATAGGGTTCTGGAACACTAATTCACGTTCAACAGATAGCAATCTGTTATAGGATGCCTTCAAAGCATATATTAGAGGGATGGTTATACGGGCAATCTCCTTTCATAGAAGGGAACTAGTTAAACGACGTACAGTATTGGAGGCTGAACTGGTTGTAGTAGAGAAGGAATATCTCAGGACTCCTCTGCCTTTGCTACCTTCTCAGCAAAGCAACGTGAATATATCCTCTTATTAACTGAACTCATCAGGAAGAAACTTTATATTCCCAGCAGAGGGTTTTTGAGCAGGGAGCAGGGAGATAAGAATAGTCTTTTGCTGGCATACTTGGCTAGAGAGAACACCACCCCGAACCCCATTTTGGAACTCACCTCTTATACCGGGATGCCTGTTAGTGACCCGCTTGCCATCAATACAGTCTTTGCTAAATTTTACTCAGATATAGGGCTCATTTAGGCGAGCGTGTATCTCGTTAGTGTGACGGCCGTTAAAACCACGGCCGTCACATGGACTGATGTATTTTGATGGGGCTGTTCACACTACCATTGTTTCATGTGTCCATGAAAAAATAGGTCATGTTCTATTTTCTTGCGTTTTCGAGCATCCCTCCACAGACTAGACTACGGGGGATGCATGATAACGCATCCCGCACGGGTGCACCTCGTTTTTCACGTCTTAATGTGAATGTAGTGTAGCAGTGCAGCTACTAGACAGTGCAGAAACTGTCAGGTTTTAAGCAACCTGGGAACATGTACAGCAGAGAGGGTTTTCTCTGCTGTTGCTTGGGTGTAAAACCCGGAATAGGGCCTGGTTTGCTGGAGTGTGAAGGGGAAGGGCAGCTTCCACTCCATACAGACAGTCCGTGTCTTGGACTGTCTGATGAACCTGGTTAGCCTTCACCTGAGATGGCTCTTTAATTTAGGTGTGTGCAGTTCACACAGGGCTCTCAGTCTGGGGAAAATAGGCATGCTAGCCTGTGAGAGTCACCAACGTGTAAGGTAAAGTTGCCTATGTTTTGAGGTGCTGGGCACAAGGCTCAGGGTCTCTTAGTGAGGGACACTGAATGTGTTAGTTAGAGGCTGGACGGCCTAGGGTTTGCTTTGAACTGCTGTGTAAAACCGTCTTTCATGTGTGAAGATAATAAAGCTAGCTGTGGCTGGTTTAAACCCTTATGCAATCAGTTGGAGTGAAAATTCTTGTGTGCCAACCATCTTACCCTGAGGATGGCGATCCTGTGAGCCAATTTACCCCAAGTTGTCACAGTAGTCTTATACTCCTCTAAGGTTCCAAATAATCAGCCTAGCCTAGAGGCATATCTAGACACTTATGTTCCCCACCCTGGATAGATATGATGTTAATTTTCTGGAAGATGATCTGACTTTAGAAGAAATTACAGGCTATTAGCTCCTTTATGAACAGAAAACCCCCGGATCAGGATGGCCTACCCATAGAGTGGTATAAATTGCATGTTGAACTGATTACCTCTCATTTACTTAACATTTTTAATCCTTCGATGGGAATAATACCCTCCCCCTTCTATGATAGAGGGTCTTATAGTGCTAATCCCCAGGCCCTGTAAAGATTCTAAAGAATGTGGATCATATCCGCCTATTTCACTCCTTAATTGTGATATTAAAACATTAGCCAAAATCTTGGCGATGCGTCTCCAAAATTTATTTCTCATCTTATTCATCAGACCAAACTGGTTTCCTGCCAGAGAAGGCCACTGATATTAACCTTCGAAGGCTATCTACTAACATATAGCCTACTGTAGGGCCAGGTAGCTCCATAAATGTTGCCTCTTTAGACCTCGAAAAAGCATTCAAGTGTAGTGGTCGGTAGAGTGATCTTATCTGTGATCTGTCCAAATTTGGATTTGGATCCAGATTTAACCAACGGGCGCCGTTATTATACTCCCAACCTATAGCAAGTATCAAAACCAATTGTCACATCTCCCCTTCATTCTCACTGGCCCGGGGGACTAGACAAGGTTGCCCACTATCCCCTTTCCTTTTTGCATTGGCCATTAAGCCACTTGCGCTAGCTATAAGAGCCTCTCCTGATATAAGGGGTTTTGAAATGGGTGAAAGAGAGGAGCGTGTCTCTCTCTACGCGGATGATATGCTACTATTCCTCAATGATCCAGGTCCATCTCTACAGGCGATGTTATCTGTGTTTGATTTATGTCCTTTTCTGGACTTCGTGTGAATTGGTTCAAATATTTAGTAATGGCGATAGACGGTGTGGCTAGGGAGGTTGCACTTCCTTTCCCACTGCAATGGATGGAAAATTAGCTATCTAGGCATAGTGATTAGCTCTGATGTCTGTAGTTTTATACCTGATGATCACTCCTTTGATATAGTGTCTCAAGATGGACTTTGATAGATGGAAACACTTCTCTCTCACAGTTACAGGCATAATTAGTTTGTTTAAAATGAAGTCCCTACCTAGATTTTTGTACCTTTTTCACAAGTCTCCAGTATGGCTACCATTATCGCTCTCATAGACATTTCAATCCCTGTACGGAGCTGGAAGCTTCACTTCTCGGTTCCTATAAAGCCCTGGTGAACTCTATTTATAGACCACCCCCGCGGGACACACACAGTCCCAATGCAGACTACTCTGAAGGTCGGCCAGAGATCATTATTACTCTTTAACTCAGAAGAGGTGTCCTGGTCACTTAGGACACCGCTTTGGTATATCCCGCTTCTGTCACAGCTACGGATACTTCCTAACCCTAGTGAGTGGGCAACCCTGGGTATATTGACCTTGGAGGATGTGGTGGTGGTGGAGGATAAAGTAGCTACTTTTGCACAATCTAGATCCAAACAACAGATCCCAACTAATCTCCGGTTCCCTTACTTCCAGCTTAGACATGCTCTTTGGTCGCAATTTGCGGGATATAATGTCAGACTATGTACAGCCCCGATGGAGGATTGGTTGACGCAGGAGATGTTGGCTAAACCATTATGCATACTTTACAGACAATTGTTAACTGTACCTTCTAATAAACCTGATAGAGCCTTAAAACCGATGGTCTCAGACTCGTTCTTCCATATCTACAGATGATCATAAAGAAATGCTATCCGCTCTAACAGGTCCATTGATACCTACAAAAAACCGACTTATTCAATTAAAATTTTTCCACCAAATTTACTACACCCCTTCCAAATTATTTAGAATGGGATGCATACCTACTCCTGTCTGCCCATGTTTCCAAGGGGCTGAGGGCTCTTTCCTACATATGTTCTGGGAATGTCCAATTAGTAATACATTTCTGGAATAAGGTAGTGGAATTTCTTGAGCTTAAAGTAGGACTCCCTTGTAAACTTGAACCCAGAACTTATACCTACTATCTCTATTAGATCTCTCATGGCACTCCTATTGTGCTATGCTAAACTAAAAAACTATACTCCTGCATTGGAAACCTCCAAAGGTTCCTACGTTGTCAGTATGGATTGTGTTGGTTAATTCTACTCTGCCACTTTTAAAACTCACTTATGGAGCACGTGGATGCCCTGATAATATTTTTTAAGGGTGGAGCACTTGGATAGCCAACCCTCATACTAGCTCAGAACTCAACATTGCTCAGGTTGATTGGGCCTGGAATTTGCTGACGTCTCTCTGGGGTCCCCCATTCCTCCACTAAACTCTTCCAGTAACTGGTCCTAATCAGATTTTATTGTACATTTTCTCCTGATAAAGAAAGGCTGTTAGTTAATGTTTTGTATTTGTTCTTTCATACATATGCATATCGATATGTGAAGAAATGTATCTGTATGTTTTTTTCATTAACAATTGACCTTACACACTTGGTACTATTTGCTGTATTCAACATTATTTTGTGCTTTTGTATCTGTATCGCTGTTTGCTATGAGGTCTTAATAAAAATTACCTAAAGAAAAAAATAATTATTAAGAACAGTAGATAATTTAAGTTATGCGGACTTCCTTCTACTGTACCTAGAACTGTCAGATAAAGCAGTATCAGACACCTCTTATGACTGAGGGACCATAATATATTATGTATAAAAATGCAAAACTGTTGATTGCTTACTATTTCGATATTCATTGAAGTTCAAGATTACAAAATATGTAATTGTCTAATGTGAACTACACAACTTCATCAAAAGGAAGAACTTATTGAGACCATAATATGTTTGGGGATACTGTATATTTAGCAGTGCTGACAGTACAGTCAAGCAAGACATGTTACAATAATTTAAAAAACGCAAAACATGTTTTTGTTGGAAAATTATTTTGATTTACATTTACGGTCTAATAGATCATGAGAATACTCAGACTAAGAGAATATGTCCTACTGAGCTTGGGGGAAGTTCAACAGTTTTTACAATCATTACTAATCCAGATGATCATATTACACATCACTGACGTATAGTAGGGAAACCTGGCTAGGGGAGAAGAATCCCACGGAGACTTTGCTTTACCTTTAATTTAATGGCATATGGGGAAAACATGTTAAAGAGGTCTTCTGAGAGCAAAAACAAATGAGAAGCAAATGTTATAAAAATAAAAAAAAACACAGTATTCAGCTGCTAAATCCCGTGCCGCTCCAGCGCTTATGCTCCAGTACAGCGCATCATTGCTCCTGGAATGTAAACAAATACCAGCGGGGATCAACGCTGGTGTGGAGGGGAATTTAACAGGTGAAAATGTGTTTTTTTATTTTATTTTATTTGCTGCAGCTACTGTTTTTTTTGTCCCAAAGACCTACATACCATACATATATAAAACTTTGGATTTAGGCCAGTACATACATACATTTTTTGTAATTTATGAACGGATAGCTGGTACTGGTTGTACGACCAGACAGTTTATTAATTATTAAGACTGTTACAGCCCAGAGTTTCTGTCCAGTTACTGACCCCGACACTCATTTGTAGTTCTCTTGTGGATTTAGTATGGTTTTTCTAAACTGCAGCAGCTGTAGTTTACATTTCATTTCCAAAATGTACTATCTACAAGAAACATTGCTTCAAATACACATTGGAACACAACTATTTTGTTTGCATACATTCCGTAATCCAACTATGTGTGAAAAAAAAAACAACCATTACATAAAACATGTAAACTTTTTTTTAAGTGTTAAAAAGCAGCTGAGCAATGTTTTTGATAATGTTCTGGTCAATTTAATGCTGAATTACAATTGGGCTGCATCTAAAACATTTAAACAATTATTTATACATCTGTCAATTTACCTCACCTGGTTATTTTTTATAAGTTTTTAACTTTTTGCCTATTATATCCTATAACCAAAGTTTAATAAAGCCAAGACCTATCAATTACAATAAAGTCTTAAGTAGTTTCTGTAAGTTTTGTGCATCTATTTTTTGCACTTAGAATTCCTTCAATATACTATCTGAATCATAGCTCAGCTTTAATAGTTTACGGTAGCTAATAAATTACTCATAAAAGATAAATGGTAAAATTATACGCCTATATAGATTGCCCTTCTTACATAGAAGAACAGACAGCTACAGAAAACTAATTCTAACCAAGATCATATAAAAATGTGAATATATAAACCTTCCACTTTTGGTTTTAACATTCCGTAATTTTAAAAGCACTCTTTGGCCGTGTTCACACAGGATTTTTTTGCAGGAGGAATAATCTGCCTCAGAATTCCTCCAGGAATTTTGACGCAGATTTTGAATTACCTGCATGTATTTTTCTGCATTTTTGTGGCGTTTTTCACCTGCGGCCATTGAAGCTAATGAAGGGACCGTGGGCAAAAAACACTGTGAAAAACACTCAGAAACAAGCGCCGCAGGTTTTTTCTGCCATGGAAGGAAAGGACATGCTGCTTTTTTTTTTTCACACGCGGCCAAAAGCTGCCCATGAAAAAAATAATGCCTCTGCCTCCCATAAATCAATGTGGGGAGATTTTGGGAGATTTTCTTTGGTGCATTAAAATAAGCGCACAAAACCTCTATGTGAACTGACCCTTATGATATCACCTGAATGTAAGATTCAAGCGGATAAGATATTCCAAAAGTTCACAGCTCGAAATCAAAATGATATTTTAATTAAGATTTATATAAAAAGGGTTCTCCAAATGTGCTTACCGTTCCGGCTTTCTTCATCTATAGCAACTATAGTTGCTGGTGGACCAGGCCTGGCCAGTTCACAATCTACAAGCAAAGGAAAATAAGCAATTAATTAACTTAATGACTGCCTCATTATGTAAAGTAGTTAAGCTATGCTGCTGGTATGGCCGTTTTAATAGAGATGATATTGGGAGATCCAGGCTGCACTGCACAGAGTAATGTAATTTAATGACTGCACAAAATGGTTTCACAAAGTCAACTTGTACTGCCAAAATGTCGCACTGAACGGAGAGGCGTCGGCACACCTAAAAATGCAAACAACAAGCATCTACCACATCACAATATACAAGTGGTCACATATAACATCAAAAGCCACTGATGTACTCACAGCCATTGTACCTATTTTCAAAAGTTTGGGCTCCTTTATATGTAAATTGAATGTTTTTGAAAACCCTTATTAAGCCTCTCTCTGAAGTCCGAGGCAAACAAAGTTGTGAAGTTGAAGTCCTTCAGGACTAGAAGGATATTATGGTAATTTAGGACAAAAATAATAACATAAAGAGATGATTAAAAGGGAAACATTGTAATTAAAGCTTCACAACAAAAACAAATTTAATTGGAATTTAATTGTGATCAAAAGGATCTAATTGAAGCGAGTGAGCAGAATTTGAATAATGTTATAAGAAGAATGGATATGAATAACAGACAAGCAATGTTTAGGACTTCCAGCTTGTGACATCTTACCCTCATATTGCCAGTCTGCAGTCAAAAGTATATTCATCAAAGGAAGCAGAGAAGAATTATGAAAGAAAAGAAATGAGAATACAATCATTTTATAGACGTCACATGCAAACAGTAGAATATAGGGATTAGCAGACAACCATTAAAAGAGGGAAAAAATGGTTTATAGAGGGTATATTAAATTCTATCAGGGAAAAACACTTATTTTCCTGATTGAAGAATAGTGTATAGGTTAGAAGTGTTAATCCATGATTTCCAGAAAAGTCAGGAATTACAGTTAAACGATTATTAGAAAGAATTAACTGCTCTGGTTAGGACAGATCAAAATGGTCCACCCTCGAAAAATAAATGTTTCTCTAATAAGTAGATAATGCATTGCATCTCCTAACACATCGGATATTGGTTGATGGACTTTATTATATGAGTACTTATTATGCTTTTATTTATTCGGCCTAATTTTTCTCAAAATGTGTTCGGTGTCCAATAAGTGTAGATTAGGGTAGTATATATTTATCAGTATCATATTATTGGACAGTTTATTTATATATAGTAACCAAAAGGAGTGATAAGGAAATGTTGAACAAACTCTCTGGTCTCACGGTGAAATTACATGAAAGCTGTATTAAAAAAGAAAAGTCACAATAAGGCCTTATTCACACGAGCGTATTGCGCATGCAAAAAACGCTGCATTTTGCATGCGTAGCAGTTCCGTGTGGCATCAGTATTTGGTGCGTGTGTGGCTGCGTGATTTCCGCGCATATGGCATCGTTATGACATTCTGTTTTTATGTTTACAAACATAAAAGCAGGAGGTGCTTTTATGTTTTCATTCATTTATTATACAACTACAGCACGAGTCACGCGCGGCACACGGAAGTGCTTCCGTGTGCCGTGCGCGATTTTCATGCACCCATTGACTTCAATGGGTGCGTGATGCAGGAAAAACGGCCAAGTATAGGACATGTCATGAGTTTTACGCAGCGGACACACTCTGCGTGAAAATCACGGACAGTCTGAACGTCCCCATTGCCTAACATAGGTCCGTGCGACGCGCGTGATTTTCACACGTGTATCACGGACGTAAAATACGCTCATGTGAATAGGGCCTAATAAGAAAGAGAAAGAGAGGGAGAGAGAGAGAAAGAGCAGTAAGAAATAAGAAAGACATGGCCATGGAGATCCTCTCAAGAGTTAGGCCCCATGCACAAGGCCGTGCCCGTAATCTCTGCCCACGATTGTGGGCACGGCCGGCCCCAGACTGCCGCCCGGATTTTCTGGCCGTGCTCCCATACAAAGTGTGGGAGCACGGGCCGTAAAATGGAAAAGAACAGACATGTTCCATAATTTTCGGAACATTTCTACGACACGGACACCCATCCGTAGCGATACGGAAAGGTGTCCGCGGCCAATAGAACTGAATGGGTCAGTAATTGCAGACGTATTACGGTCGGCAATTACAGACAATTTTACGGTCGTGTGCATCGGGCCTAAAACAGAAGATCTATGGATTAGCTTTAAGATTAACATTTTAAAGGTCTTTTCTGGCTAACTTCCATCAAGGAACCGCCTTACAAGTTATTGGCTATATAAGAAATGCATACTAATAACACATTATATTATTTATTAATGTTGTCCAGAATGTCATGCCTGTCTTCAGTAAACTTGGCACTTATAAATAGATATATAGATAGATCAAAACCGCTCATAGTGAAACATGTTCAAAGGATGTGTTTTACCTGTAAAATAGCATGTCATATTACTGAAGTATACTACCCTAGAAGCATTGCATCTAGAGAGAATAACCCCATAATACAATGCCGCATAAAACACCAAATGGCGGCACATAGTATGCTTATGGATCCGTAGTTGCTTGAAGATAGGAGTTAAAGGTTATGTATACCTGTGATGTGTAGTTTACCTATTTAGATACAGCTGCTCTGATGGGTGCAAGATTTAGCACTACATGCAGCTGCTCTGTATACAGAATACAGAGCAGCTGTATCTAAAAATGTAAAACAAATTATTAATAAAGACAAATTAAAAAAACAAAAAATAAATTCCCCTCAAAGATGTACATAGCCTTTAAAATAGAGAGTGTATTACACATTGATTTCTCTATAGTGGTCTTGCATGTATTTACTTTGGGAAGGAGCATTCATTGAATCATACATGTGCTTTTACCAAACAAAAGTTTTATTTATTCCATTATACATTATATATTCCCTGGACCCGCAGGGAATTCCGGTCGAAAGACCGCACCAAATTGTGGAAAATAGCAGTTTTTTTTATTGTTCTTTTTTTAAAAGCCTATACTTACCCATACTTACCCTCTGACGTCCACGCAACCTGGCCCCCTGGGATGACATTTCATTCCATGTGACCCATGTGTCACATGCTATGAAACATCATACCAGGAGGCCGACCCAGACAGAGAATTATACAGAACGGGGTAAGTATAAGATTTGCAGATTCAAAGATGTTCCACCAGAAAAATTGTGACATTTGCTATTTGCCATGGGTTTTACCTCCCATTGAATTCAATTGTGAAAATCCGTAACAAAAGCAGCGATTCCGAAGCATAAATTCACATGCAGTGGATTAAAACTACTTTAAATGGGATTGCCTCAAAGATAACGTTTTTTGAACAGAAGCCAGTACGGCGGCCAGCTGGCCATCATCATGGTGATCAGCTGTTATCTCCGGAGAAGCCTTGTTGTTCGTACAATGTAAGTACATGGATAGGTTGGGTTTGCCAGAGCGGCATTCTTACTTAGCACACTGGCTTACAGAGGATGGGGGTCCTGAGTTGTGGGCAGTGTTTGTATTAAGCTGTGCATCCTCACTGATCGAGCTCAGTCTGGATGACAGCCCACACAGTTGCAGGATGGTCAGTGAAGGAGGAACGTCCCACCTGAGCCCTCTGCTGTAGCAGCATATAAGCGTGCTTTGGAGTCCAAAGCCAACTTACATGCTACTGCATGATAGGATAGATGCTCCTTCTTCACTGGCCACTGACATAAATCCTAACATGAGGGAGAGAGGGAGGCATAGCTAGGTTGAGCAGGAGGGTCAAATGCCCCGAGCACAGAGCCAGGCAAAAATAGGAGGGCGTGCAAGATGATATCTGAACAATACAGCCTCACTTACATCAGGGCCCCCTCTATAGTGTTCCTCCAAGAAATGTCTGCTATTCTGTTTCTGCCAGCCCTCTCCACCTGTGTATGTTCCGCACTGGGTGATGAAAAACCCAGCTATAGCTCTGTCAGGGAGGCATTATGAGAAAGAGACAGGTACAGGCACGGCGGGAATGCGCCACGGTAGTAGGCAAGAACCGACTTGCCTCCCGGCTTCACCGTCTAGGCCGTACACTGCCTTGCCTCAGAGGAATTTTAAGTATCAGGCACATATGGTAATATTAAATAAAAAGCATTGCATTACTGATGGAAGGCATATGGAGGTACTAAATTAGTTACTTCATGTGCCTCACATTGGTAACCCCAATGTGCCTCCTCACATTAGTGTTACTAATGTAAGGCACATGTAGTTAGAGAGGCACACAGAGTTAATGTGAGGCACAGAATTACTAATGTGAGGTACATACATGAGGTTATTTAATGTGAGACTCATATAGGGTTACTAAACTAATAACTCCCTCACATTAAAAGTAAGTGACTCCCATGTACCTCACATTATTGCCTCTGTGTACCTCACATTTGTAACACTAATGTGAGGAGCACAGGTTACTAATGTGAGGTACATGGGGTTACTTACACCGTTGTTGGTACATTGCCCAGCTCCCCAACTGCTCCATTTAGCAGATGCAAAGGCTTAGAGGGAACATTGGTTGTGGGGACCCCTCTCTATGATGTCCATATGGCCCTATAGGGCATATGAAATGTGGTTGTAATTATGAGTCATCCCCTTTACCTTCAAAGAAACTAACATTATAGAAAATAAAACTCAAAAGTACAATATGTAGCCTTTTATTGAAATTGACTCACTGCTGTAGTGTCGTTTACCGATTCATTAAAAAGTATCGGGAGAATACTTCTTTTTCCAGTAATTCATCTATATATCATTGATGTTTTACTGTTATGAGAACAAGGAACTGAGAAGGACACCATCCTGAAGGAGAGACGACCGGCATCTGATTCACAAGGACATTGTGATTATGACATTTCAGCTACACATCAGTTGTAATGTGTCTTTTATATTGAAGTTCATTTGAATAGTTAGCATTTCGATGAATAAATAAAACAGAATGTGTCTAATTACAGTTCAAGCGTTCGTAATATATCAGCAACAACCCTTTTATTTTAATTAAATTTGTAGCATGTTTATAGTTGGTTAGGTTGCAGATTAGACTTAAAAAAAACAACAATAATGTATGCATTAAAAGACATCATATTTCTGGATGATATTTCCTATAAAATAGCTATAAAATAGCAAATAAATACAGAATATTTGAAACAGAATAACATTGAGACATAAACCGTGCAAGCCATTTACATGTATTAAAGTATTTAATTATTGAAAGTATAAAAAAATTAATAAATACACGAAACATTGCATGAGAAAATAAGAAGTCATTAAGGGTATGTTTACATCAGTAATTTTTCACCACATGGTCAAGAAACGCACCCAGTATTTTGCGATGCGGTCTTTGGCCACTCGGTTTTTACAGGTGAAACATATATATACTGTAAGAATTACAGTATGTAAACGTACCCTAAGGCAAGGCTCACGTCAAGGTTAAAATGCAATTTAAGCCACCAAGCGCGCAAAGGCTGTACCATTTTGCCACGCTTTTATGAAAAACACAGCAAAATGGCGCTGATTTGCAATAAACCTCCGCAAAAAAACACATTATTAGCACGAGTGAAACCAGTCTAAAGGGGAAATCCACTTCTAATTTAAAACGTTATGTGAAATCAGAAAATAGATTGAACGTTTTATTTTCCCCAGAAACAGCGCCACTCTTGTCCATGGGCCTTGTTTAGTATTGCAGCTCAGCCCCAGTAACTTGCATGTAATACCAGACACAGTCTATCTAGAGTTGCGCTGTTTCTGAAAAAAAAACAAAAAACAAGCAAACAAAATCTTCTGCAACCCTTTTAACAAGGTTTTAAAGAGCCTAGAAACAAACTAAAAATAGCCGTTAACAGTATTAAAGACTATGTATGCCACTGTCCGTAATGAGCGACTCGGTGTCCTTGAGTGTAGCTCCCAAGATGGAGCTCCTTACCGCCTTACATAAATCTCTATGCAAGGAGCCCCTTCCTTAGATTCAAGTATGCAGCTCCAGAGCGTCTCCTTTTCTGTATTCCTTACCCACAGTCTGCCGTAACCACACTCCGTATCTAAATTGCAAACTATAAGCATTTTATGAGCTCACGTTGTTAAGGCTCTTTCTTGTTTTATTTTTTTAACCTCTTTAAAAAATGTGGCATGTGTGCTCAATCTTTATATTATTTACTGTCAAAATCCGAGGACTTGACTGTTGCAGTATCCATATAGAAGTAATAAAAGAAAAGCTATATACATGTCCGTAAAAGCAGCTCTCTACAATCAGAAGTAGTCCCAAGATCATACGGGCCAACATTTGGACTATTTCTATATTAAAATGCTTGTAATAACAGAAAAAAAAGTTCATATTACAATTGAAGGCACAGAAGTGATGGAAAGCTTTTTCTTACTATGATCTAGAAGTCATGCGAGATATGAGACAGACTAGCACTTGTTAGAAAATGGACCGGCATTTTAAGGCTATCAATTTTTTTTATAGATCTGATGATTGGCTAATAAAGAAGGAGAAGAATAGTTGTCTTTATGAGAATACCATGGATGGCATGGAATATAAATGGATTCTTAACTAGCTCTAACCTATTCTTCCACTTGAAACACAAATGACCAGGCTTAAAAAAAGGAGTCCAGTAAATTTTAGTAAAAGTTGGACACTACTCATGATAAAATAATAAGGGGCGGTATCAGGTGGTTTAGACAAAAAAAATGTTGCTTTGGGAGACATCACCATGATCAGTGAAGGTAGGTCAAAGAATGATGTATCCTATGTGTCTGTCCATTACCTGATCATGGTGTCATTTTAAATCTGCAACTTCACAGATAAATGATCTACCGTATTGCTGTAAATTCTAGAGTATAGTTACCAACCAGCCCTGGGGGCAGCTACCGGGAACTTTTGTTTTTACTGTAGTTTCCCAGCTCTGTTCAGATCGATCCTGCTTGCAGCAAGAACAATTCTGATAGATAAAACATTAGTGAGCTTTATATTATGCAGTCCCCGAAGGTTTGCAAGATGGTGGAATCATCCAAGGAATAGTCAAATATCCCAAAACCAACAGCCAACGTGGAGAAGGCAGAAAACATTAACCAAGCTGCAGTATTATGGTGGTTTATTCAACTGGTGTTTAACATTTCAGCTACATAGAGCCGGTATCCAGCCGTAATGAAGCATAATATAGTTAAAAGTATAACCCTTGGATAATCCCTCTTTGTTAGAGGGATCCATTAACAATAAGCGGATAATAAAATGCCCCCCTGCTGGGACTCCCAGCAATCAGCTTTAGGCCTCATGCACACAACTGTATATTTGCATCCACAATTTATCCGCAGGTTTGCGGACACATTACGGACCCGTTCTTTTTCTATGGCCCCATGCACATGACCTTGATTTACCCAGATCGGTGCGGGTGCAGCAAATCTGGACCCCAAAAACTCAGGACAAGTCATTTTATGGTCCGAATTTGCGGATTCACCAATACTGAGACATTGTTTTGGATGACTCACGGATGCACAACAAGGGTTTTTTTTTGGTCGGACGAATGGACCACAATGGACCCGTAGTTTTGCGGACTGTAAAACCAATACGGTCGTGTACAGATACCAGTGGAATCACTAGCATCGGGCATCTAGGGCCCAAGCCCAGATTTTTGGCCTGGTGCCCCTGATCCCCGTGTGACTGCCAAATTTAAATGTATCTGCGTCCTCAGGACGCAGATACAATTTAATTATATGGTGGAGCAGGGAGTTACCAGCTGAGTTTCACTAGGCAAGACGCTGGGACAGTATCCCTGCGCAGGCCGGCGCGATGACCACTGAATCACGCCAGCCTATGCAAGAATTCCATCTCGGCGGCTCATGCGCTGCAGTACTGAGGAGACAGACTCTTCAGTTCCAATCATGTGGGAACAGAACTAGGGGAGTATAAGGTTTCTTTTTAATTTGTCTACTGGGGGCACCATCTACAAGGGGGGCTGTGTGGTGCCATCTACAAAGGAGGAAGTGTGTGGCACCATCTACAAAGGGGGGGAGTGTGTTGTGCTATCTACAGGGGATGTGTGTAGCACTATCTACAGGAGGGGGTAGCTATAGGGACCATAGTCTTATAGATATGCTGTCTCCGAGATATATATATTTTCTTTTTTTTTAGGGGGGGGTAAACATGTGTCTTGGGGCTTGTGCCCCATATCTTTTAAGACCCTAGCAACACCTTTGCCATTGGGGACGCTTCTGCCCAAATCTAATTTTTTTTGTTTGGATAATTGTTGCATACATTGTTTTTCAACCAGATTTTTGGACCTGCTTGATTTGCAGAAAGTGAAGATGTAAACTAAAGCATTTTTCCACTAAGAACTGTTCTCTCACTGAACAAATAACCATGAACCTCTCTCTATGGCAGGGTTGCACTAAGATGCCTTGGCCCAGGGGCGTAGCTAAAGGCTCATAGGCTCTGGTGCAAGAATTCAGCTTGAACCCCCCTACACGTCCCACTCCCGAACAGAACCCTGCGCATGCCTATGCCCAACCGCCTTGCCCAACAGCCCCCACGGATGCCCCCCAGTATAATGCCCCTCATAGCTGCCTCCACAGTATAGTGCCCCCATATCTGCCCCCCACACAGTATAATGCCCCCCTAGCTGCCCCACCATACGTGCATAATATAAAAATAATAAAATTGCTCATCTATCCCCGTTCCCACGACAGGATCCTTTTCCTCCTTTGGTCTGTGCTATGTGTGACTCAGCGCAGATTGGCGCGATGACGTCACAACATCGTGCCTGTCTGCGCCGAGGCACTCAGGGCACAGTGAATTCTGGAACAAGGAGCCCTCAGCTCCTTGCTTCAGCATTGAATTCAACAGGAATCGGGACCTCGGTGAGTGATTCATGACCCTCCGGAGGTCTTCACACGACCCCCCAGGGGGTCGCGACCCACAGTTTGTAAGGTATTGTATTGTGCAGTTTGCGGTGGAGAGGGGTGTCTGTAATTTAACGCCCCCCTCTGTCCTCTCTCCACCGCAAACACAGACAGCACAATATAATACATTACGGGCCCCCTCTGCAGCTCACCTGGAGTCTTCCAGGATCTTCCATGCCGGCTCTTCCACACACAGGACATTTGTGTATCAACTGAAGAAATAGACCTGGTAGAAAGTCAGCTTCAAACAGCGTGGTCTTCTGACCTTTAGGACACTGGTATTAAGGGCCCATTATTACCACTTTTTGTTTTATAATATGTATAATATCAATTGATGCTAAGGATCTGTACAATGTATATAGCGAACGTGCTGCTCTGTACAGCTTATCTATATACAGATAAGGCTTAGGCTTTATACTTTCATGGCCTACATGTGAGGAGTTCATTGCAGTCAATTGGTATACAATGAGAATTTTCATATTATTGTAATAATTTGGGTGATTTTGTTTTGGAGGGTTGTCCAGTATTTCAAAATCCAATAAAATTCAAATGAAAAGGATCATATGGGGAAAAACAATATTGAAATAATTTGGTAATTATATGAAATGCAGAGTACCACAGGTATAAATATTAAATATAATTAGTTGCGCAGCAGAGATGGGAACTAAACCATATAAACAAATTATCAGATTTAATAATAATTTTATTGTTGTATAACAGAACTTATTGAAATAAATCAGGTTTTCCTCTTCAAGAACGAACATGTATCTTATTTTTTTATTATTCAAGGTACAAATAGTCCAGCAATTACTACCGGTATCCATGGATATAATTGACACCTAATTATATACTGCAGTTACTTCCTATTATTTATCCTTTGCAAATTACATGGCAATTATGCTAAAATTATCATGTACCCTACTAGGCCAAATAGAAGCTAAATGGAATTTAATTGATTAATATCAAATTCATGTATTCACCAAAAGCTGTTTTATCAACCTATTATGTAAATAAATTCCAAACTATAGTCTGCTATCACATATTATATTATGTTTTTACTAAGCTTATAAGGATGAACAATATTGTTTTTCTAACTTCCCTCCATAGTTTACCTTTAAGTAAAGAAAACTCTGGGGTAGCGAGATACACGCGGTTAAATTAGTATTATATAACATTGCAGAAACTATCTTTATCTCTTCTCTTACTGCTGCCACTGCAGGTTGTGGAAGGAATTGTTGCCTAGCAACAACTTACTTCCTATCCAAGTGACCACCAATTGAGTATATATAGCTACATATCTAAAAGTATTCACACAAAGTTCCATCTGTTGTGGAAGAGATTCCCTCTCCATATTGCACATGTAGTGTTTAGAATGCATTATAGTAATTTTTTTGTAAAGGCGGTGTCAGGACTAGGTGTATACAGAGGTAAGAAGGAGGGGGCGCATATTATGGATTCAAAATAATAATGTCTGTTTTCCAGACATGTCTATTTTAGTAAATACTTGTATTCCCCATTAAGTAGTATTGCTGGAGCATCTTTGATTAGAACTCTGCACTGTGCCTTTCCTCTGTTATTCTTCCTGGAAATTCATGAATTCATTGACAACTGGGAATACCATTTTTCTTGTTAATAGGGTGCGTCCCTACACAGTCTGATATGGTCAGCACTGATTGGACAGGGTCGGAGTTTGTAGCGACATGACCCGTTGACAAGAAAAATGGTAATGTCGAGTTTTTAATATATTCATACATTTCACTGGGTAAAGTGTTGTTATTTTATGAGGAATGCATTATTAGTAATAACATTTTAGAGTACGCTAATAATTACAACTATATTATCATCAGTAGCATAATTATTATTTATATATTTCCCTCTATGCCATTCACAGTAGAAAATTATGTTAACTTTGTCGTTCAGTAAAAAGACCAATAAACTATATGGTGTGCTACCGTACCTTTTGCCTAACCGGCTATCAAAATTGGATCATATGTTTACATTTTTGCTGTGTCATATGTAGCAATGGACTTGTGAAGCCATGAATTCAAGCCATAAATAAGGACAAGAGCATTGTCCGAAACGCATAGGCTAATTCACACTGCAACCACCCCTGTGCATATTGGATTTTAAATCATGTTTGGATTAAATTTGGAACATTATTTCCCTTTAAACTACCTCAGCGCTGGATCAAAGGCCTCCTTTTCTTCTTCTACTATTTTGCCGTGTGCCGTCACGAAGGATCTGAGCGCGGCCTGGACTAAGACACTCAGTTGGTGAGCTGGAGGATTCCTCTGGTTTCCTTTCTCAATGGACTTAATGTAATAATTTCAATATAATCTCTTTACCTACATCATAAAGTTGCAACAAGGTCCATTTTACTAAATTATTTCTAGTAGACTACCTTACAACTTAATTATTTTGTGGATAGTTATATTATTACTGTGCCAATTAGAGCATTAAAAAGTTTGCTTAGGTGTGGACACTCCTTTAAAATTAGTTGTTGCCGGTATATGTGACACTTATTGCGCAGAATATACTATATTACATTTACAGATACGTTTGTGCAGTTTTGCGTCTGATGTTAAGGGAGCTATAGTTACACAATCAAGGTGTCCAGTATTTAACCACCAATAGTGTCACATACCACCACTTGCAACTGTAGTATGTTTACATTGTGCTTACAGTAATAAGGTATCAAGACAAATTCTGCCTTCTTACAATGATGCTTTGTCTGCTATTGCGGCTAATGAACAAAGTAAGGCTTCTTTCACATCTGCGTCAGGGCTCCGTTCTGGCGTACTGTCGGAGCTTCCTGTCAGAACGGAACCCTGACGGAAACAAACGGAAACCATAGGTTTCCGTTTGCATCACCATTGATTTCAATGGTGACGAATCCGGTGCAAATTTCCGTTTCTATTTGTCTCAGTTGTGCAAGGGTTACGTAGTTTTGACGGAATACTGTAGTCGACTACGCTATTAATTCAGTCAAAATGACTGCACCCTTGCAAAAATGAGCCAAACTGAAACCATTTGCACTGGATCGGTCACCAGTGAAATGAATGGTGATGCAAACGGAAACCTATGGTTTCTGTTTGTTTTAGTCAGGGTTCCTTTCTGACGGAAACCATCGACGGAATGCCAGAGCGGAGCCCTGACGCAGATGTGAACAAAGCCTTGAAATATTAGCCAAGTTGCTTTCAAAAACAATGCAATACCTATTGCTAACACATGGATTACCAAGCAAAAGCACACACTATCAAGGCTGCTTTTCCTACCACAATAAAGAATAGTTCAGCACTTCGTGCCCATGCACACTGGCACAGAGCCTACACGGCTCCTTTAGCATGGAGTAGTGCACCCTCTATGCACTGCCTTACAGGCTTCGATGGACTCCATATGAAGGAAGATATTCTCCCTTGAAAATGCTTAGAGGGGAGAATACCTCTGTACATACAAAGTCCAATGGAGCATGCCTTTATTTTCTTTGTCAGATTTCTATAAAAAAAGCAAAAAACTTTTTATGCCTCCATTTTAAATCAGAAGCATACGAAGGTATAGTAGATGGCTCATATACCTCTATTAAAGCCCCAATATGGTCATGTGCATGGGCACTTAAAGTGGTTGTCCACTTTGCACAATGCCTTTTCATTCAAAAGGGTGTCCTGACCATAAGCGGATCAGAGAGATTCCCACTGCAGGTATGCCCAGCGATCAGCTATCTATGGAGGAACATGACAACAAGAGTTCCATTTCCCTGCAGCCCCACCACAGGGGAAATTCAGCATTACAGAGCACTCATTAAATCAATTAGCTGTCAATGTAACACGCAAACATGCTGGGCCCTCCAGAGAGAGAGAGATGCTCTTTGTAGATGCTAAAAAAAAAAGGGGGGTCCTGTACGTGGGTCCTTCTTCTACTGATTTCTATTAATTCTCTAACAAGATATTTTAAAGTGGGTTTTCTAAACAAGACAAACCTTATAAAGTGGTAATGAAGTGTACAGTAATAAAAGAAAACAATATGTAATATTGGTCTGTCATTTTGAAGAAATAATACCAGGGAGAAATGTTTGAAGAGGGATGAATGACAGAGTTTCATTCCTGTGTTCTATCAATTATTAACAATGTGTGTGGTTTACATTTCTTATATTTCAGTATTTTCTTCAATGTATTATTAAGCTTTGGAAAACCTCTATCATGTTACAACTTCTGCACTTCAGTGCTGTCATAACATGCATAATTTATACTGGATGTTAGTTACCAGGGCTCCAACATGTTAGTGCTTACATTGCTTGTATAATAGGTAAATGTATTTCTAAGAGCCTACATTGTCAACATAGTGCTGCGTTAGTCTGACATGCTGTAAACCAATATACTCAACTCCAATTTCATGCGGACGATGGTTGATGAAACACCTCCTGACCAAACAATGAAGTTACTGTGTCAATTTCTGTTCAAATATGGATAAATGTCTTAATACATTTAAACATGAATGCCATTGATTACATTGTATAAGAAGGTTGTTCCCAGCAGTGAAGTCTATGGAGGTGTGTGTGTGTGTGTGTGTGTGTGTGTGTGTGTGTGTGTGTGTGTGTATGTGTGTGTGTGTGTGTGTGTGTGTTGTACAGGGGGGTTAGTAAGGAAAATGTGTCAGAATCTCTAATTATGCCATGGTGTGTGCAACATTTGTTCAGTTTTTGTCATTTTATGCCTTCTTTGACAGTCTTAAAGCATTCAGAGAAGGGTCCAAGGCTAGCAGGAGTTTTAAAATCTGCCAAATTTATTAAAGACATGCACTTTATTTTTGTACAAATTATTGGTATACATATATACCAGCCATAAGATTGCATAAGGGAGATAAAAAGTTTCTAATACGTCTAGATAATTACATCAAACACATTATGCCACTTGCACCATTTTTATAATTTGGAGCAATTTGCTTAATGTTTGTCAACTCCTAATTTCAGAACACTTTTGCAATTTGTGCAGGTACTGTGTACTTAAAACATCAGAATTGCTTTCCATGTCAAAATTTTCCATAGTTCATCCCAGTAATGGCCTGTTATAATATATCCGTGCCTTTAGTTTCTTTGATGATGACAAAACGGATTCCATAGTTTCCTATGGGGTTAATCTTGTTTTGAGTGGCATTAGTTGTGACGCCGGATGTTTCACTGAGCCAGAAAGGGAATTGTTGAATGCAACATTTCTGTGTCTGGCTATGGATGCCAAAGAGGTACATAGTCTGGCTCAAGTGAAAAGGAACTATCCGGATACAACGGATATATGTGAATGCACCCTTATAATAAAAAAAAACAATGATGATATTTTTTTTCTTCTTCTTGAGTTGTACATGTTTTTTACAATGATAAAAAAAAAAAAAGATTGTCAGAAACAAGTATTATGAGAACAGATTGTAACATACTTCACTATTTACATCATATAAACAATTCTACTATTAGCACAATACACATAACATGATGTATAAAACAAAACAAAAACGCGTAATCGAGAAATATAGCTGTGCTACAATAGTTCAAATGTCATTATTTAGAATATAACAAAGACGACTATACAGTCAATTAGTACAACACACAACCAATTGTACTGCAAATCCAAGGGCATGATATTGTTTTCTTTTGCAGTAATATTCATATTTATTCAATGTATACCAAAACAAATGACTATATTCTTTTGAAAAAATAACAGAGAGACTAATATATTGACACTACCTTGACTTTATAACATGGATTAATGCCTTTACAATACAGTAGGTATAACACTGAGTCGTCATGTCTCTAGGCTAACATTGGTACGTAAATATATCTTCAGGAGTTTTAGGTATTATTGTCTCACAAACAGTACATGTATCACTCATCATTTGCATTACTGCATTTAACTCTATATGTGACTAACAATATATGGTTCAGAAGGTGCCCTTATTATTAGAAATAGATAGCCTGGTCTACAAACTCAAAATCATAGAAGACACTTCACAAAATAACATTTATTCTTAAAATGTTGCTCAGCGTGTAGCGAAAGGTAGGGGGGTTCATCCAGTCTTCACTGATGGCAAGATGACCGGGACTACATGAATGTGACCCCGCTGATACTGGAGAATACTGCAGGAGCAACATATCCCTACCTTATATAGTTCGGTCTATAGGCAAGTTTGAAAATATAGTTAGAGCATGACCACAGACAGTCCATATTGTTGCTGTATATGCACTGGTCTTATGATCATAAATCTTGATGGCCATAATTCCTGAAGAAATAGGGCAATTTACTCTCTAGTTTGAACAGCCATAAACCATACATTGATAATAAGTTAAGCAAATGTAATTGAACATAATAACACTGTCATTACTAACATAATTAATCTAAAATCAGCAAAAATTTAAAGCGCCAAATCTAAAATTATTTTCTCAATGGGACAGCCATGATATTATAATCAGTTTATTAACAACGACTTTTATTACTATTCTCTCCATGACTGCAATCAATCATTAAAATCAGGTTAGGCAGCGGATAGCTTGTAACACATATTTCTAAGTGCAAGCCGTTTCGTTGATTCCCTAGAGATCCACTCATTGATTTAAATGGTCTCTTACATGGATGGCTTTCAACTCAAGGCTTGTAAATAGAGGAGTGCTTGAGAAAGCTCCACCGGACACTTCACTATTGTATGAAAATATTGTTTTAAGATATACAAAACATAAAGATTAACTAAAGTCCACATGTCCTAATCCTCTGCAAGAACCAACAAGTTTTATAACGGAAAAAATAAATAGCAACGTGAAAAAATCATGGTGGCTTATCTTTCAGACTGCTGATGGGTTGGGGTCCAGGGATCGCCCGTGGATCACACATTGATGGCCCATCCATCTATTTTGTTTCCTGGAAAACTCGTCAAGGGGCTGTCCAGGATTTTTTTTAAAAATCTGCTTTCTTCTCTAAACAGCACGACACCTGTCCATTGGCTGTGACTGATATTGCAGCCTACCCCCATTCAAGTGAATGGAGATGGGCAGCAATACTAGACAGTCCATGGACAGGCGTGGCACTATTTATGGGGAAAAAAGCACACCTTTTTTTTTCTTATCCTGAAAAAACGCTTTAACCTGTATCTTTCAAGTCTACCTATGCCATCTAAGTTTTAATATAACCTTTAAATAAATCTTATAGAGAAATGGTATTGTCATTGTACTTATTTCAAACACTGTTTGACTTTCCCTCCTACCCTTGTCCTTCCTTCTCCTTTTAACTCCATTAGACTATGAAAATTTAAGAACTTGTGCCCCAACACCCAAGCACATAGTTTAATCAAGGGGAAAAAAGCAATTCACTGATGACAAAATAGTAAAGCTTCAAACACTATATGATTTACTGTCACTTGGGATGTTATAAGATTGATATAAATAGTGGGGCAAAACTGCAAAAACTAAGGCAAAAGGTAATTGGTAGTTGTGCAGACCATTTTCAATCAGATATTTGCTTGCATTTTCTAATTGCGGTTAAGAGCAATTATCTATTGGATGTGGTTGGCAACACCACTTTTCATACAACATTAATGTGTCTTTTATTTTGATAACTCCCGCTTACAAATATAGAAGAGTTAATAAATCAGTCACACAGAGGTCAGTGCCTAAACACTGGTATAAAACCTGACATATTGTGGTAGAGAATACTACCGTAGGTCTCCAATACTATATTATAAAAAATATTCCTATCCAGTGACCGTGTTTTTACATCATTAAACCTTTTTTTGGCTTGTAAATAGGGCATAATAGTGTTTCACTGATCAAAATGAGATTAAAAGAAACAAGCAAGAAACAAGCGTCCTAAGATCCTCAAAATCGAGAGGTCAGTATTCTAAATGCAAACAAATTAACATGACATGGCAGCTACAATCAGGGACAGAGATTTTAAAGTCGTTTTATTGGATTAGAAAAAAAAAAGTCAGTTTTTTTTCACAAACACAAAAATATTATATAATATACTATAAAATAGTTTTGCATAATAATTATATAACAATAAAATAAACATATTTATACAATGAGTAAACATTGTATATATTATATATTAAATGTTATACAATATATAAACTATAATATAATATTTTTAAGTTCACTGGAATTTATTTTGGGTCTGGAGTCTGAATTAATTCTGCGGTCTGTCTGGTATCTGAAGTAATGTAGGGGTCTGTCTGGGGCCTGACTTTATTTAGCGGTCTGGTCTAGAGTCTGAAATTATCTAAAGGTCTGGTCTGGGGGTCTAAATAAATAAATTTAGAGGTCAAGTCTGCGTTTTGACTTTATTGAGGGGTCTGTTCTGGGGTTTGAATTAATTCAGGCATTTGGTGTCTGAATTTATTTATGGGTCTGGTCTGAGGTCTGAATTTGTGTTGCTATACAATATCAGTGTGTTTTGTGCAACTTTCTAGGTACTTTTTATAAAAATAATTTTTACATTTGAGAAACAGCTACTTTGTATCCTGTGTATCTTGCGCTCACATCTAAGTTATGAACTTAGATGTGATTGGTAACAGCTCGATCCTGCGTGTCATCGCATGTCACTAAACCGGTCAGTTGCACAAAAAAACACACGGATAGATATTTTTACTTTTAAAAAAAAAAAAAAATTCTAAGTAGTACATAGCCTTTAATTTAGATTATATTTACGCAGTTGGAGAACGTACACAAATGTACTACGGAATATAATATACTCCCTACTATATTTAATCTCTATTATAACATTATCAAATTATTTCCCCTTAGTATAGGGAGTACTTCAATAAAGATACAGGTCTGTGGGGAATTAAATGTCTCTGCCATCTGGTCAGATGAAACTGAAATTTAACTTTTTGCCATCATGGGAATTGTTAGGTTTGCGCTATACATGGCATTTCCTATCACCCCAAGAACAGCATTCCCACAGTGAAGCATGGTGGGGGGAGCATCATGTTGTGAGGTTACGTTGCATCAGCAGGGACTGGAAAACTGGTGAGGATTAAAGAAAAATAAATGGCAGTAAATTCAGGGCAATTCTTGAGGAAAACCTGTTTCAGTCTGCCAGAGATTTGAGACTGGGATGGAGTTTCACCTTCCAGAAGGACAATAATCCTAAACTTACTGCTGAAGCTACACTGGACATCTTAAAATGGCCTAGTCAAAGCCCAGATCTCAATCTAATTCAGAATCTGTGGTATCACCTGAATGCTGTACACCAATGCAACCCATCTAACTTGAAAGAGTTGGAACAGTTTTGCCAGGAGGAATACAGTAGGCACAAATACCAGTGTCTAGATGTGCTAAGCTAATAGAGACATACCCCAAGAGACTTGCATCTGTAATTGCAGCAAAAGGTGACGCCACAAAGAATTGACTTTTAGGCGGTGAATACTTAAAGAGGCTCTGTCACCAGATTACAAATTCCTTATCTCCTACATAATCTGATCCCCCACATAATTTTAGATTTATGCTAATTAGTTTCCTAATAGACAACTGGGCGTGTTTTTACCTTTTGACCAACTGGGCGTTGTAAAGAGAAGTGTATGACGCTGACCAATCAGCATCATACACTTCTCTCCATTCATGTCCATTTGTATTCACTGCACAGCGTGATCTCGCAAGATCATGCAGTGCTGTCACATACACACACATTAACTTTACTGAAGTTTCTGTAGGACTTAAACACACAGCACAGCGTGATCTCGCGAGATCGCGTGTGCGGTCATTCACAGAAACTTTACCGAAGTGTCGGGAGTGGGAATAGACATTTCGTCCTGGCTGGAGGTGATGTCTATTCACTCTCAAGACACATCAGTAAAGTTAATGTGGGTGTATGTGACAGCACAGCATGATCTCGCAAGATCATGCTGCGCAGTGAAGACACATGGACATGAATGGAGAGAAGTGTATGACGCTGATTGGTCAGCGTCATACACTCCTCTTTACAACAACCAGTTGGTCAAAAGGTAAAAACATGCTCAGTTGTCTATTAAGAAACGAATTAGCATAAATCTAAAATTGCTCATAACTTGCTCAAAATTTATCGTTTTTAAAATAAAAACCACTGTTGTTATCTACATTACAGTGGCAATCAAATTATGTAGGAGATAGGGCATTTATAATCTGGTGACAGAGCCTCTTTAAGCACATTAAAGTTTTCAATTTTTTGTCTTAATTATTGTTTTTGCCACAGTAAAAATATTTTGTACCTTCAAAGTGGTAAACATCTTCTGTAAATGCACTGGTACAAAAAATACATTTTAAGTCAAGGTTGCAATGTAACAAAACAGGAAAAACACCAAGGGAGGTCAATACAGATGTAGCAGTCCTTATCTTGACTGACAACTTGCTTAAGTCATTAAAAACAAAGTTAAATTCAAGTCAAGTTAAAGTTTCTTACCACTGTATATTTAGCGCATTAAAAGTCAAGTTAAAAATTGCTACATCGGTACTTTCGCAATGCACTCTATAACATTGGTCCTTGTCTTAGGTAAGCTTTAAATAAATAAAACAATGCTACTATTTAACACATTAATACAGTTAATAAACATTTTAAGTTCTAGAACAATTTTAACATTTCCTTAAACAAGAAAAGAAGCGTTAAATCTCCCAATGCTCATTCTACTTTTACAGTAATGCATCGGTTGAGTTTTGAAACGCCGTTTCTTTGAATCAATTATACTAATGTAGTTTCACAATAATTACATTCCAGATGATGTCTCTGACAATCCGCTACATGCAGTTACAGAACAAACAAAAGTTTATACAGTATTAAGCACAGAGATTAAGATAACCCCTACTGTTGATCTACTTTTTGCAACACTACATTTAGATAAACTTTATATGGCTAGCATTTTCTGGTTTGCTACACAGATTAGCCCTGTGGGGGATTCTTGATGGATTTGTCACCTCTGGAGTGTTCAGTTGCTTCATACTGGGTGGTTGGTAAAGTTACACAGTAATATTTTAAGTTGATAGAATGGGGAACTTTATTATACCCTTGTACATACATAGGCTTCCATCTAGGAGTTAATGTGTTGCAAATACAGTTTGATAGAAACATAAGAAAAGCAAAACAAATAGTTTTCCAAAGATACAGAAAATCTTTGTCCAATATCTTAGAGGGGTTACTCTGAGAATAATTTTCATACCAAAACTCCAGAAACACTTTTAATACCTGCTTAATGTAATTTGCAGTGTTCCTAGCATATAACAATAAAAATGTTTCCTTCTTTTTTTGCTTACCTGTGTTTACTTTGGGACTGCTGCTAATCTGTACTGCTGGGGGGAGGGACTCTGGGAAGAATCAGTCTCGTACCCTTCTAATAGCTGACAATATAGTCCCTTCTTAAAGTTCTCAGCAGACAGGTAAATGGTATCCAGAGTAGTGAAAGTATATATTGTGTGACATCCACAGTATGGACTCTCTTAGAAACCAATGAAAATGTAACAAAATAAAACAATATAGGCTGAGTGGGTACAGATGTAGCTGTCTTTAGCTTGACTTTTAACGCATTAAATACACAGTGGCAAGATCCTATATTTGACCTTTTCAATGACTTTTCAAAGGCTTTTATTGTGTGATATCACGCTGCAGCAAGTTATAATAGTTAAGATAAAGATGGCTACATCGGTATGTTCAGGGTTTATATTAGCTGTCAGCTTCTTCGGACTATAAAGCTTTGTATTTTAAGAAGGAGTCTCCTCTGCAATGCTACTGCAAATTCCTTTATCCTTCCCTGACAAGCAGGGCGGAAAGCTATTTCTATTGGCTGCTATGCAGTGAACATAGGATCACTATGCAGAGACCTGATCTGTGGGGGAGAGGGGTGTGTGACTGAGCGTGTGTTTCCACCAGGACTCCGCCCATTAGGTGATCATGCACATTACTATGCACTTTGAACACCAGGTGGCACCATACTATGTAAGTAAATGTCATAATTCTTAACATGATCTTTTTTTAAAATAGTATGTAAATGCAAACATTATTTACTTTTTTATGATCTGTACAAAGAAAATAATATTGAATGATGGAACAACCCCTAAAGCTCCTTTACTACTGACAGATTTCGGTTATAAACAAGCGCCGGTCAACAATACATAACATTGATTGCCGCTGGTTTAGCTCTATTGTACTGTATAGGGATGAACAAAGTCGTCTGCTCCCATACATTTTGCATTATTATCGGCAGTATATCACCTATTTACACGAGGAGTTGGGCAGCCAAAATCAATTATTTTTGCTGCCACATCAATGATGTGATCAGCCAACAAACGAGTGTTACATTCCCTCGATCATTGTTCCGTGTAAAAGAACCTTAAGTATATGGGCAGCATTCTTTTTTATAGCAATATATTTAAACTTCCAAACATGTACAATATCATCAGTTCCTAATGAAAGCAGATCAATCATAGAAGAAAAAAAAACCCAGAACAAACGTAGATAGATCTCTGTTGTATTACGTCTTTTACCTTCAATAGAATTTGCATAATACATCCATACATACTCTTGCATTTCAGTCATAGTGCCACTTAAATGCTTACAGTTTCAAACACTAAACATAATAAATGCTACAAAATAGTTATTTATTGAGAAGTCAACTTTTCAGATTGACAGGGCTCCCTATTTTGTAATTTATTCCACCTCTTTATTCATATATATATATATATATATATATATATATATATATAATGTCTATGTTCAACGATATACTGTGCATAAAGTTGAACAGTTTAGGGTCTCGAAATGTCAACTCTACTTTTATTCCGGATTACCATAGTTCTACATGTTGTTACAATTGTAACTAGAAACTTATTTTAGTGTAAAAAAAAAACCATGAATGTAGGTTCACAAACCAATAAAGGGAGAGATTCAAAAATAGCACTGGGAGAAGAAGAGGGAAATTTAGATTGTTAGACTCACTGAGGACAACTTCAGTGCAGCGCTGTGGAATATGTTAGAGCTATATAAGCACAATAAATAGAGGCAAAAAAGGCTAGTTCTTTGTATTGACAACATATGTTTGTTTATGTTGTTTTGCCAAGATAACAAGCCCGATTGTTCTAGTCTCTCATACAAAGAGAGACCTCCCATCCAACAATCTTGTCACCTGGCTTTGAATCATCTCCAGCTCTTCTACGTTCAGTTTACAACGTGAAGCTTAAATCTGAATTCCACATTTTAGATGTCATTTTTTTTTAAATACATTTTATTATCTTTTGAAAAAATATATAACATACATTATAAATTCAACCAAATTAAAAGCAAACCCATTCCCACCCCCAGTAGGCTGTGAGAGGAGGAACAAAAAAAAAAAAGGGAGTGGGAAATAAACATCAATCAACTTACTTAACTTGGGCAATGTCTAACTTCTATTGCCATTAAGGCGCATATATCCAACTCTGTTTCACCTAACCAGATACATGAGCGGAAATCCATTTAACCCATATTTGATTAAATTTAACCAGTTGGTTCCCTATTGATAAATATTCCTTTCAAACCCTTTATTGTTCTCTCAATAAAGAATGGGAGGGATTTGTAAGACAACATCTCCGCAAGGGATTTATACAGGGGCAATATTACATTGGGATCACAGTTTTTTAATTCTCCTCTCCTACACCCTAAAATAATATTTGCTTTTGCAGCTGCTGCTTGACATTAAGTAATGGTGCTTAGCTTACTTGTAACCAGGCATCCATAGGGCATGAGGAAGAAACCATTCAACAATCGCTCTTCTTTTCCTACTCCCAGTATCAACGGGAACTCAGCAGCTCCTAACGATCAAGTGATCTGCCAACATGAGCTTTCATGTTTGTCAAATCAGTGTTGCTAAAGTTAGGACAGGCAGACTGAAGATAAATGTTCTGTATATATATATATATATATATATATATATATATATATATATATATATACATATATACACACAGTGAAGGAAATAAGTATTTGATCCCTTGCTGATTTTGTAAGTTTGCCCACTGTCAAAGACATGAACAGTCTAGAATTTTCAGGCTAGGTTAATTTTACCAGTGAGAGATAGAATATATATAAAAAAAAAAAGAAAATCACATTGTCAAAATTATATATATTTATTGGCATTGTGCACAGAGAAATAAGTATTTGATCCCTTTGGCAAACAAGACTTAATACTTGGTGGCAAAACCCTTGTTGGCAAGCACAGCAGTCAGATGTTTTTTTGTAGTTGATGATGAGGTTTGCACACATGTTAGATGGAATTTTGGCCCACTCCTCTTTGCAGATCATCTGTAAATCATTAAGATTTTGAGGCTGTCGCTTGGCAACTCGGATCTTCAGCTCCCTCCATAAGTTTTCGATGGGATTAAGGTCTGGAGACTGGCTAGGCCACTCCATGACCTTAATGTGCTTCTTTTTGAGCCACTCCTTTGTTGCCTTGGCTGTATGTTTCGGGTCATTGTCGTGCTGGAAGACCCAGCCACGAGCCAATGTCCTGGTGCAGGGAAGGAGGTTGTCACTCAGGATTTGACGGTACATGGCTCCATCCATTCTCCCATTGAGGCGGTTAAGTAGTCCTGTGCCCTTAGCAGAGAAACACCCCACAAAACATAATGTTTCCACCTCCATGCTTGACAGTGGGGACGGTGTTCTTTGGGTCATAGGCAGCATTTCTCTTCCTCCAAACACGGCGAGTTGAGTTAATGCCAAAGAGCTACATTTTAGTCTCATCTGACCACAGCACCTTCTCCCAATCACTCTCAGAATCATCCAGATGTTCATTTGCAAACTTCAGACGGGCCTGTACATGTGCCTTCTTGAGCAGGGGGACCTTGCGGGCACTGCAGGATTTTAATCCATTACAGCGTAATGTGTTACCAATGGTTTTCTTGGTGACTGTGGTCCCAGCTGTCTTAAGATCATTAACAAGTTCCCCCCGTGTAGTTTAAGGCTGAGCTCTCACCTTCCTCAGGATCAATGAAACCCCACGAGGTGAGATTTTGCATGGAGCCCCAGATCGATGTCGATTGACAGTCATTTTGTATGTCTTCCATTTTCTTACTATTGCACCAACAGTTGTCTCCTTCTCACCCAGCGTCTTACTTATGGTTTTGTAGCCCATTCCAGCCTTGTGCAGGTCTATGATCTTATCCCTGACATCCTTAGAAAGCTCTTTGGTCTTGCCCATGTTGTAGAGGTTAGAGTCAGACTGATTCATTGAGTCTGTGGACAGGAGTCTTTCATACAGGTGACCATGTAAGACAGCTGTCTTTAATGCAGGCACCAAGTTGATTTGGAGCGTGTAACCGGTCTGGAGGAGGCTGAACTCTTAATGGTTGGTAGGGGATCAAATACTTATTTCTCTGTGCACAATGCAAATAAATATATATAATTTTGACTATGTAATTTTCTTTTTTTTTTTTATATATAATCTATCTCTCACTGGTAAAATGAACCTAGCCTAAAAATTCCAAACTGTTCATGACTTTGTGAAAAAGTGAAAAAAGTTTTACCAAAAGTTTTGCTCACCTCATAACCTTTATACTGGATTGCGGTATTCCAATGCGTTTTAATGAAGTTTGGTAAAAACCAATGTAGGCATAAGAAATCCAAAAGGCTGTAGGTGCTCGCAGATCCTCCTGAACTTAATCCTGTGTCGACAGCAGGCTATAGAAACGAAAATGGTGTGTAGAAAAGGCAGATCCAGCACTCTGATGTATAAAAAATTCGACTTTTATTAGGTCATTTAAAAATAGGGATAAAACAACAATCCCGGGACCACGCTTACGCGTTTCAGACCACTAGGGTCCTTAATCATAGCATACTGAATGAAAATAAAATTCACATATATATAGTCAAGAAACTCAATCACATGATTATTTAGTGCTGGGTTAGAAAATTTTAACCCTATCCGGTAACGAACAGAACTTATAAACAGAACTTATGTCGTAGTTATCTCTTAATGTCAGAAATCACAAAATTATCTTGCTGCAACAATATATGTTATCACAGATAGCACATGAATAAATAGATGTTACAGAACAGAAACTTCTTTTCAAAAGTATATGTTGAAGGAGTGTCTATATATGTCTTAATTGTATTTCCATGGTTGGAGCCTAGTAGATTGGTAAGGTAGTTAGTTAGACACCAGGTGTATAATGACGTCAAGCTTAATTAAACAGAACAGGTGTTTCATGCGTAAATGGTTACTAGAACATAGATATATAATTATGTGTAACACACTTTTTCCATACCATTTTCTAATGATGATAAAAAGTACCAGGCATCAAAAACAATTTGCAATCTATATTATTATAGGATATGTTTTATATAAAGATTTCTCTGAATATGTAAATTTTATTACTTTTCAAAAAATGAAAAAATGTGTATATAACGCACCTCAGTTATATCTCAATGATCATTATAAAGACAGATGTGCTATCTGCTGGATTGATGAATGTAGTAAAGATTAAAAAATTTGTTAAGATTAACCTAGAGAAAGCATCTAAAGCAACAGAGTTAACCAAGAAATTCGGCATGTGTGAATAGGTTATATTTATGCTATCTCCGTGGTGCTGAATGGACAGCTCTGATTACTCTGTTTGTGATATATCTGTAAAAGCACAATCTGCTGTCTCCATGGTGCTGAAGGAACAGCTCCACTCTAGAATTTATTGTAAAGGCATTGCCCATAGATGAAAAAACGGCAATAGTTAATGGTTAATGGCATAAAGATTGTAAGAATAACAAAAATAGTTATTTAAACTGTAGTTTTCATGATATTTCGGCCAATGAAAATGTATTCCAGATTTGATTAGTAAATATACATTAAATCATTCCTGTAATTCATGCCAGTTGGAAAACGAGTATCTAGTTTTAAAATCCATAAAGCTTCTCTGTTTAGCAGGAGTTTTCTCCAATTGCCCCCTCTTTTTGGACAAAATACTCTTTCCAAGCCACAAACTTTTAATGTACTAATATTACCTTGATGTCTTTCTCTAAAATGTTTTGCTGCTCCTGAGATGTTAATTTTATTAAAAATTTTTATATCTGCTAAATGTTCAGCTATTCTCCTTTTTAAAGGTCTTATAGTACATCCTACATATTGTGTATTGCAAATATTGCAAGATATAACATATACCACATGAGTAGTACTGCAATTAATAAAAGACTTTATGGGAAAAGAAATATTAGTTGAAAAAGATGTTAAATTGTTTGAGATTATCATAAATTGACAAATATTACATTTGTTGCCCCCACATTTACAGGAACCTGTATATTTTAGCCATGTGCTTATTTTATCAGAAGTTTTAGGGAAAATACTAGGTGAAATTCTATTACCTATCGTGGTTGAATTTCTGGCCACAAAATTACAACCTGTTTTTAATATTTTTCTAAGATCCTGATCTTTGTCTAGAATGGGTAAATATCGTTTCATGATGGATATTATTTGATTATACTCATTGCTGTAAGGAGTTGAAAAAGTTAAAGATTTACTTTGATGCTGACTATATTTGATATTTTTCATTGTAGGGTACAACAGTTCAGATCTAGATTAAAAGTACATTAAAAGTTTGTGGCTTGGAAAGAGTATTTTGTCCAAAAAGAGGGGGCAATTGGAGAAAACTCCTGCTAAACAGAAAAGCTTTATGGATTTTAAAACTAGATACTCGTTTTCCAACTGGCATGAATTACAGGAATGATTTAATGTATATTTACTAATCAAATCTGGAATATAGCCATTAACCATTGCCGTTTTTTCATCTATGGGCAATGCCTTTACAATAAAGACAGCAGATTGTGCTTTTACAGATATATCACAAACAGAGTAATCAGAGCTGTCCATTCAGCACCACGGAGATAGCATAAATATAACCTATTCACACATGCCGAATTTCTTGGTTAACTCTGTTGCATTAGATGCTTTCTCTAGGTTAATCTTAACAAATTTTGTAATCTTTACTACATTCATCAATCCAGCAGATAGCACATCTGTCTTTATAATGATCATTGAGATATAACTGAGGTGCGTTATATACACATTTTTTCATTTTTTGAAAAGTAATAAAATTTACATATTCAGAGAAATCTTTATATAAAACATATCCTATAATAATATAGATTGCAAATTGTTTTTGATGCCTGGTACTTTTTATCATCATTAGAAAATGGTATGGAAAAAGTGTGTTACACATAATTATATATCTATATTCTAGTAACCATTTACGCATGAAACACCTGTTCTGTTTAATTAAGCTTGACGTCATTATACACCTGGTGTCTAACTAACTACCTTACCAATCTACTAGGCTCCAACCATGGAAATACAATTAAGACATATATAGACACTCCTTCAACATATACTTTTGAAAAGAAGTTTCTGTTCTGTAACATCTATTTATTCATGTGCTATCTGTGATAACATATATTGTTGCAGCAAGATAATTTTGTGATTTCTGACATTAAGAGATAACTACGACATAAGTTCTGTTTATAAGTTCTGTTCGTTACCGGATAGGGTTAAAATTTTCTAACCCAGCCCTAAATAATCATGTGATTGAGTTTCTTGACTATATATATGTGAATTTTATTTTCATTCAGTATGCTATGATTAAGGACCCTAGTGGTCTGAAACGCGTAAGCGTGGTCCCGGGATTGTTGTTTTATCCCTATTTTTAAATGACCTAATAAAAATCGAATTTTTTATACATCAGAGTGCTGGATCTGCCTTTTCTACACACCATTTTTGTTCATGACTTTGACAGTGGCCAAACTTACAAAATCAGAAAGGGATCAAATACTTATTTCCTTCACTGTATATATATATATATATATATATATATATATACACATACATATATATTATAGAATTTAGTTTTCAATGCGCTACATTGTGAGTAATGTTGTAGGTTCACATCATTTTAGAGTTGTAAACATATAGATATATATATATATAGATATATATATATATATATATATACACACACATTACTTATCTTGTATTGATCTATGGTATTGTTGTATAGCCTAGCGCTCCATTCACAATTATCTTACCGTGATGGAATCTTCCAGTATAATTTTGAGGCTCTGTGGCTTACTAAGGTGATTTACACACTGGGAGGTGTAGTCTTTACACCAGACTAACTGCATTTCATCCCACTACATACTGCTTATCTGGGACTACAATGCAAGTACAAGGGGTGAGATAAATCATCTGTATAGCTGCTCACATACACAGTTCTACGTTGTGAGGAATTCATCTGCTTGCTTATGTATTTTTGACAAACAATATTTTAAGTTCACGTTAAAAAAGTACAATCTTCATTTGCATATATTGGAGTCTTCGATTGCATGACATAATTTAGTCTAAGTATACTATGTGTAGGAAGAGGTTTGCAGCTGAGAAAGTGTTTTTTATAATTTCATTTTTGAATTGCAGGTTTAATAGACGTCTTCTACAGTGAAATTTGCATGATATTAGTTTTCATATAAATTTTATTATAATGCATGAGACACATGCAATTTTCATGTCATTTCCTTACATTTTGCATGTGGTTTTCATATAGTTATCGTTAAATTTCACTGCTATTATGAGAAGTATGCTGTTTTAGAAAACTTGTGATCTTGAAAATGTATTTGAATTACTTTGGTATAAACTATGCCTTTTAAATACAAAATGTCTCTAAAAAAACCCATAAAGCCCATTTCACACAGTTTTTTGGTGCTGATTTTGACGCGGAAACCTCCTCCCATTGAAATCTAATTTTTTTCCCAAGCAGCTTTTAGTTGCTCGTGAGAGAAAAAAAATGCCAATGTCCTTTCTTGCCACGGTTCTGCCTCTGACCTCTCATTGAAATCAATAGAAGGCAGAAAAAGCTGTTTTTTTTTGCCCGCTGTGTTCAATGGACGCTGGAGAGAAACACGGAAAGAAAGTGCAGGCAGGTCAAAACTGCCTTTGCCTGCAAAATACTCTGTGTGAACAGGGCCTTATACTATTTAAAAATGTAATAATTATGTGAATATAAATACTGCAAAATGGAATAACTTAGAAGCAAATGAAGTTGATCTGAGGTTGTGTTAGGAAAGAAGATGTATAATTTAAGTGTCTAACTTCACTCTGTTTAAATGTCTAGACATCTTATTTTCTCATCCGACTATCCATCCTCCTGTCCTCAGCACCGGGTCGGGTCAGAATAAGTTGTCATAATCTTGCTGCATCATATCTGCATCTTGGGCTTTTCCTTTTTGGAAATAATGTTGCTAGCACAGGCACCCAGAGCTCATACTCCTGGACTGCCACGGTTCTTGCCTACTGACATTTTGTTTAATTGTATCTGCGGTTTCAGGACACTAACCGTAGCTGAAGTGAAACCACAGATTGCTCAGTCATAGGCTTCCTCCAGTAGAGGGGAATGACATGTCAGCTGCCATTGATGATTAAATGGTCACTTTCTCCTACATGAAGTGAGAATGTGAGGAGCATGTGAGTGTTAAGGACTCTGTGTAAAGAACTGAAAAGCATTGCCAGCAAGGGTCCTGGCACTGTTTATAGAAGCACTTTCTGGCAGGTACTGTGTATGCAGGCATTCTCTAGCTGGCATAGTGTGCGAGGCACTATATGGCTCACACACACAGTGTAAGGGGGCACTCTATGGCTGGCACACCGTGTAAGAGGCACTATCTGGATTACTTGATCTATAAGAGAACTCTTGCAGGTCTGATGTGTAGGGGAACACCCTGGCAGAAAAGGCACTGTCTAAAAGTATGTTCACATGCTTAGCAAAAAACATCATAAAATACAGAGCGGTTTTCAAGGGAATACAGCTCCTGATTTTCACAGTTCTTTTTATAATTAACTAGCGTTTTTTACGGCCATTTTTGGAGCTGTTTTTCTATAGAGTCAATAAAAAATGGCCCCAAAGACGGCTCAAGAAGTGACATGCACTTCTTTTTACAGGGCGTCTTTTTACGCGCCGTTTTTTGAAAATGAGGCACAACAACAAGCCTCGTGGGAACAGAACGCCATATTTCCCATTGAAATCAATGGGCAGATGTTTGTAGGCATTCTGCTTCTGATTTTTCAGCTGTTTTTCCGGACGTTTACGGCCCGAAAAACGGCCGAAAATAAGCTGGATGAACATACCCTAAGAGAGCACCCTGCAGGCACAGTTTATGTAGAAGCTTGGTAGGTATTGTTTAAAGAGCCAGCAGCAATGCACTTTTCAAAAGGACAAAAACAGGGGGGGTGGATTTGTAAACCTTTTTATGCCAGTTTTATGGTATAGAAAAGTCACAAAAAAGGCCCAAAAGTTGCAATGTGCCTAAAAAATTTAGACTTTTGGACCTTTTAGCAGAACTTGCCACTTTTTGGAAAAGGGGGCATGGTTTGCAAAATGGGGCAGAGGTTGTGTAAATGGCAACCGTGATCCACCAGAATACGGACATAGTTTATAGTGGAAATCCACACCAGCTCCCAGCTGATATAGAGATCACTTTTTTGATCAGACTACCCCCCTATCAGACAATCAAATGTATGTCATGCAGCACTCAGGACGTTGAGTGCTGTGTCGCACTTAAGGCCCTGGCGCTGCTTGGCGTGACATTTTTTTTTATGTCCGATTGTGGTGATGCGGCCAGAGGAAAATGCAACAGATTTATCAAGAGGCGTGCGCCTCCTAAGAAACAGGTCGCATCGCACTCCAGCGGAGCATAAAGCGACTGCCGTGTGAAAGGCCAGCCTTAATAAAACTACAATGAGATCAGTGAAGGCCAAGAGTTAGTTGTGTCTTGACGTCATATGACCACTACTGTACTCCTTTCTCTAGTCTGCAGCATGACATTTGATATTTTTCATGCATTGCTTAAATTTACTAAATATTATTTTATCTTCTGGGGAAAAAAAGTTAGATAGATGGTAGCTGTACACTCCTGGTTAATGTTGGTTAAGCCTACACCATAGATGGCAAGTAACTTCACTCTTAGGCCTTATTCACACGAACGTGTATTACACGAGTGAAAATCACGCACGTCGCACAGACCTATGTTAGTGAATGGGGCCGTTTAGACAGTCCGTGATATTCACGCAGCGTATGCTCGCTGCGTAAAACTCACGACATGTCCTATACTTGGCCATTTTTCGCGCATCCCGCACCCATTGAAGTCAATGGGCGCGTGAAAATCGCTCACGGCACACGGAAGCACTTTCGTGTGACACGCGTGATTCGCGCAACAGTAGATAGGAAATGAAGGAAAAAAATCAAAGCACTTCCTCGATTTCTTTTTCTAAACTTCAAAACTGCGTGTCATAAGCATGGCATATGCGTGAAAATCACGCAACCACGCAGCACATACTGATGACACACGCAACTGCAACGCGTAAAAAACGCAGCATTTTTTGCACGCACAAAACGCACATGTTCGTGTGAATAAGGCCTTAGGGTGAGTTCACACATAGCGTAAATACTTGGGGTTTTCCACAACGTATTTCATTGCGGAAAATCAGCACATAATACAGTAGCAGCAGAGTGGATGAGACTTTAAGAAATCTCATCCACATGCTGCATAAATGATAAGCGGTAAAAATGCCCATAAATTGACACACGGTCTGTAGTGTCGGCACCACTATTAGGCCTCATTTACACGAGCGTATTATACGCGCGTGCGACGCGCGTGCTTTTCACGCGTGTCGTACGCACCTATAATAGTCTATGGGGCTGTTTAGACGATGCGTGAATTTTGCGCTGCGTGAGTGCGTTGCGTAAAACTCACGACATGTTCTATATTCTTGCGTTTTTCACGCAACACGCACCCATTGACTTCAATGGGTGCGTGAAAACAACGCATGCCACACTGACGGTCCTGCGTTGCATGCGCGAAAATCACGCAAGAGCTGTCAAAAGGATGAATGTAAACAGAAAAGCACCACGTGCTTTTCTGGTTACAAACATCCAAACGGAGTGTCAAATTAGAGATGAGCGCACCGAACTTCACCGGGTTCGGCCGAACTCGTTTTAACCGAACCCGGCAAAAAATGTTCGGGTACGCGACGTCAGGAGACAGTCACTGCCCACGGTGCTGAAAGACTTAAACTGTTTCAGCACCATGGACAGTGACTTTCGATCACAATATACATATACGTGTAAAAAAAAACCGAAGTTCTGACTTACCGATAAGTCCCTGCTCCTTCCTCCAGTCCGACCTCCCGGGATGACAATTCAGGCCAAGTGACAGCTGCAGCCAATCACAGGCCAAGCACAGGCTGCAGCCAATCACAGGCTGCAGCGGTCTCATGGCCTGCCGCGTCATCCTGGGAGGTGGGGCCGGATGACAAGAGAGGGACGCGTCACCAAGGCAACGGACGGGAGACCGGACTGGAGGAAGCAGGCAGTTCATGGTAAGTGTGAACGTCTTTTTTTATTCACAGGTTGGTGTATATTGTGATCGGAACTCACTGTCGAGGGTGCTGAAAGAGTTACTGCCGATCAGTTAGCTCTTTCAGCACCTTGGACAGTGACGGGCGTCGACTACCTCATCTCTATGATGGCGGCTGCGCGAAAATCACGCAGCTGCGCATCATACACGGATGACACACGGAGCTGTCAATTGCCTTTTGCGCACGCAAAACGCAGCTTTTTTTGCGCGCGCAAAACGCACACGCTCGTGTAAATGAGGCCTTATTCAACTTATTTATTAATGATATAGAGAATGGGATTATTAGCGCTGTTTCTATTTTTGCAGATGACACCAAGCTATGTAATATAGTTCAGTCTATGGATAATGTTCATAAATTACAAGCGGATTTGGACACACTGAGTGTTTGGGCATCCACTTGGCAAATTACGTTTAATGTAGATAAATGTAAAGTTATGAATCTAGGTACCAACAACCTGCATGCATCATATGTCCTAGGGGGAGCTACACTGGGAAAGTGACTTGTTGAGAAGGATCTGGATGTACTTGTAAATCATAAACTAAATAACAGCATGCAGTGTCAATCAACTGCTTAAAAAGCCAGCAAGATATTGTTGTGTATTAAAAGAGGCATGGACTCGCGGGACAGGGATGTAATATTACCACTTTACAAAGCATTAGAGCAGTTTAATCTAGAATATGCAGTTCAGTTCTGGGCTCCAGGTCATAGAAAGGATGCCCTGGTGTTGGGAAAAATACAAAGAAGAGCAACGAAGCTAATAAGAGGCATGGAGAATATAAGTTAGGAGGAAACAGTAAGATAATTAAACCTATTAAGCCTTGAAAAGAGACGACTAAGGGGGGACATGATTAACTTATATAAATATATGAATGGCCCATACAAGAAATATAGTGAAAACCTGCTCCATGTAAAACCCACTCAAAAGACAAGGGGGAACTCCCTCCATCTGGAGAAAAAAAAAGGTTCAATCTCCGAAGGCGACAAGCCTTCTTTACTGTGAGAACTGTGAATCTATAGAATAGTCTACCGCAGGAGCTGGCCACAGCAGAAGCAATAGATGGCTTTAAAAAAGGCTTAGATAATTTCTTAGAATGAAAAAAAATATAAGCGCCTATGTCAATGTGTAGAATTTTTGTTTCATCCCTTCCCTTTTCCCATCCCTTGGTTGTACTTGATGGACATGTGTCTTTTTTCAACCGTACTAACTATGTAACTAGCCCAGAATTCGTCCAGGCCAGCCTCCTGGGATGACGTTTCATCCCATGTGACCACTGCAGCCAATCACAGGCTGGACAGTCACATGGGATAAATTGCCATCCCAGGAGGCTGGTCTGCAGGACGCCAGATGGTAAGTATGGGATTTTACACAGACAAGAATATGGGGGACTGAATAGTATTGAAATTCAGATATGTTATGACGTAATATAATTATCTAATGTAGGCATGGGATAAACCAATTCTTGTGGTTGATATTCCACCTATTTTTACACTATAATCTGGAAACATACTCCGCATACACTAGAGACTTAAAAAGTTATATAGAGACTAGAATTCAATTCGGAATTTATAAATGAACCAAGGACAAACTGCTGTTTTCTTTTTGCCCAGTCTTTCTTCTTATTTTCTGTGAAGTCATTTTGCTCAGATGCAAACATATTGTATGATTCTTAAGTTCAGCAGAAATGAAAAACCCTGATAACCAGTGTATCTTAACTATCATCAAGTAGTATTATGCATAGAAAGAGAAAAGAAAAATAGATATAATGCCTACAGAGAAATACTACGTTAGGTCTCAGCTTGTTGTTCCTTTTCTATTCTAGGCATCCACAGCCCATTTACAAGCAAATTCACAAAGCTCCTGATGATTCAAGACATTGTTTGCCCGAGGATGGAAACTGAACTACAAAGGGTATGTGGAAAGCTAGCTATCTCTTCTAAGCTGCTCTGGCATATTTGCTTCTGGCACTTGGCACAAAATCAGAAGCAGATTTATTAAAACCCTGAAAGTTCCAAAACTTGATTTCCAGAAATTACCAGTTGTGCCTAAAAATACCTAAATCCTAAATTACAGAATAGGTTATTAAGTAATTTACACTTAATGATGTCCCTTTAAATGGAAATGCCAAGGAATGTATGATAGTTATTAATCAGGTTACATTTGTCTACAATTAAAAAATAAAAATGTTTTTAATTTATTTATATATAAATAATATATTTAATTTTTAAGTTTTGCAAGACACTGTATAATATATATATATTATACAGTACCTTGCAAAACTATTCACCCTCTTGGTGGTTTTCCGACTTAGTTTTCATAGTTACATACGTTGAAAAAAGACACAGGTCCCAATAAACTACATGTCTTTCATTGCCAGATTAGATATAACCCTCAATGCCAGTCGTCAGTAAATAATAATCTAGCCCTTTTTAAACGTTGACATAGTATCTGCCAGGGCATTCCATAGTTTGACTACTCTAAATGTAAAGAACCTTTTCTATATTAATGTCTGAAACATATTTCTTCCACAAGCAATGAATGTCCCCTGGTCCTTTGTAAAGTCCTTGGAAAGAACAGATCATATTATCATAGTGTTATCATTGGTGTATTTGTTGAATCTCTGTTTAATGCCCTTCTTGCCTGGTCTGTGAGTTTTGGTGGGTGCCCTTCTCTTGTCAGGTTTGTGGTTGTGCCATATTTTTTTTTATTTTGTTAGATTGGATTGAATGGAGCTCCTTGGGATGTTCATAGTTTAAGTTTTTTTTAATTTTTTTTTTTTTTTAACCCCACCCTGATCTATACTTCTATACAACTTTGTCTCTGACGTGTTTGCAGAGCCCCTTGGTCTTCATGTTGTTTGCTTAATGGTGTTGCAGACTCAGGGGCCTTTCAGAACAGGTGTATTTATACAGGCACCATGTGACTGAATATGTGACTGATTGCAAACCAGGGGACCTCTGTGACTTCTGAAGTTCATGGTTTGACTAGACCATTATTTAGGGGTTTCATAGCAAAGGGTGTGAATACATATGCACTCACAATTTTTCAGTTTTTATTTATTTTTTCCTTTTTTCTTTTCATTCCATTGTAAATATTTGGAATATTTTGTCAAGTCCATTAGATAAAATCAAATTTAAAATCCATTTTAATTCCGGGTTGTAGTGCAACAAAACAGGAAAAACACTGAGGGGTGAATACGTTTTCAATTATGAGGGACATTTAAATATTGTAGACTATTAAGTGATTCGCAATTAAAACCTATTTATGAACTGTGCATATAAAATGCTAGGATTTCTGAACTGTCACATAATGGATTAATCACACTGTACCAAATAGATTTTTCTAATCTGTGACGCTCCGACTGCTGTAACCTCACCGATCACTATAACAAAGTGGCAGCAGTACTGGGAAGGTGTCATGCCACTTCATCTCTGCTTGGCTTTCTCCAAAGGCTCCATAGAGGACAGTCCGTCATAATTAATGGGTGACCATGCAACTGCCTGAAAAAAGTAGAGCGTAGAGATCGAGATACAAAGTGGGATAACACTTTCATAGAGCCACTGCCACTTTGTTCTAATGATTGGCTGGGTTTACAGCATTCGGACCTCTCCTTATCATACAGTGGTGGCCTAAACTAGTGATATGCCACCGTTTATCCTGAGGCAACCCCTTTTGTTTTGTGTGGCTAAATAGTTCTTTTTTGCGTCAATGAATGTTATTGAGAATAAGAACCTTTATTTCTTACAGAAAGTAACATAGCAGGTAAATGTAGTAGGTTTTGGTCCAGGTAGAATACCTGTGGTTTGAATACCTGCAGTTTGTTTCAGATACTGGTGTAAAAAAAAAAAGAAAATATATTATATATATATATATATATATATATATATATATATATATAAAATGGATTCTACATGTCCATGTAAAAGCAGCCTTAACTTTCAGAAAGTTCTAAAACCTTTAATTATAAATATTATTTCCATATCACATTGAATTGAGATTCACACCCAACCGTGGAAACAGCTGGGAAAATAGCCAGGCGGATTTACAACATAAACGAAAAAAAATTCACACTTGAGGAGTAACACAATGCGGCACGCTTATGTTAACACAGTTAACACATTCTACTGAAGAACTGAACAGTTGAAACTTAACATCACATTTTGTTGGCTCATAGAAATAGTCATAAAAAATAATTATTATGGCTGACTAGGGATATGATTGCTAGGGAATTATCTTTCCCCATAAAGAAGGATTAATTTTACATGCAGTTTTAAAATGCCAGACAAGAACCCTTTTTGAAGAAAATTGAATTGTACTGTACTTGGCTTTAAATATTGAACCGCACCTCTTCTCCCCTTCGGGTCCCCTCAGACTCCTTTAGTATATTTTGTGGCTCATACAACGTACTGACGCCGGGCAGCATCAAGCGTGGTATGTGATGCAGCACTGATGATGCTGAATGCTGCGTCCCATATAAGTGCCCGGACGCTGCTCTGCATCAAGACCTATTATGAGCTGCCACATGATGAGGGATCCAAACGCAACCCAGAGAGAAGAGGAGCGGTGAGGTGAGTATGCTTATTTTTTTTATGTCTGATAGGGGGGATGTATTGCACCACCAGGCCAGTGGGAAGATATGACAGACTAAATAAGAGGCATGTGGTTCTTAATAAATCTGTTTCATTTTACTCCAGCGGAGCAGATAGGTAGGAGTGGCATATGAAACACCAGCGTTCGTATTCCGTTATCTGTTCTGTTCAACCTTTCCATCAGAGGAACAGATGAACGGAAAGCAGAACGGAAACTATTGCTTCTGTTCGGCTTTTGAGTCATCTGTTCTTCTGACGGAAAGGTTGAACGGAACAGATGAACAGAACCCGAACACTGATGTGAGAAGGACCTTATTCATTTTTAGTATTTGAATGCCTGGTTAGCATTTACAATCTCTCTCTTCAAGGAGAGAGGATCAATAGCTGTGAAGAAGGCTTTAGGGCACCCAAGAAAGTCCAGCAAATGCCAGGACCATCACATAAAGAGGATTCAGCTACGGGATCAGTTAAACACCAGTGCAGAGCTTGTTCAGGAATGGCAGCAGGCACGTGTCAGTGCATCTGCACGCACAGTAAGGCGAAGGCTTTTGGAGGATGTCCTGGTGACAAGAAGGGCAGCAAAGAAGCAAACTCTGTCAAAGAAAAACATCAAGGACAGACTGACATTCTGCCAGAAGTACAGGGATTGGACTGCAGAGGACTGGGGTAACGTTATTTTCTCTCATGAAGCCCCTTTCAGACTGTTTGGGACATCTGCAAGATGTCCCAAACAGAAGAAAAGGTCCAGAGAAGAAAAGGTAAGCGCTACCATGAGTCCTGTGTCATGCCAACAGTAAAGCATCCTGAGACCATTCATGTGTGGGGTTGCTTTTCATCCAAGGAAGACAATTTTGCCTAAGAACACTTCCATGAATAAAGAATGGTATCTAAACATCCTCCAAGAGCAACTTCTCCCAACGATCCAGGAGCAATTTGGTGATGAACAAGGCTTTTTCCGGCATTATGGAGCACATGTCACAAGGCAAAAAGTGATAACTCAGTGGCTCGGTGAAGAAAACATTGAAATTTTGGGTTCATGGCCAGGAAACGCTACAGATCTCCATCCCATTGAGAACCTGTGGTCAATCCTCAAAAAGCGGATGGACAAACAAAAGCACAGAAATTGTGATAAACTCCAAGCACTGATTAGGCAAGAATGGGTTGCCATCAGTCAGGATTTGGCCCAGAAGCAGATATCTAGCATGACAGGACGAATTGCACAAGTCTTGAAAAAGAAGGGTCAACACTGTAAACATTGGGTCATTGCATAAACTTGATGTATTTGTCAATACAATTTAAAAAACTTATGAAATGCTTATTCTTGTACTTCAATAACCATAGAAACATCTGATTGACAGACCAAAAAACAGTGAAGCAGCAAACTTTGTGAAAATCAAAATTAGTGTCAATCTCAAAACCTTTGGCCTGGACTGTATAGGATTACAAAAGCATCTTTACTTTCTACGAGAAACAGTGCCACTCTTGTCCAAGGCCCGTGGCTGATATTGCAGCCTAGCCCCATTAACCCCTTCCCGACATTTGACGTATCCATATGCCAAAGTCGGGTAGGGGAAGTATGGAACGGGCTCACGGAGTGAACCGCTCCATACGATGCTGGTGTCGGCTGTTTGTTACAGCTGACACTGCAGAGTAACGAGCGGCATCGCTCGAGCACGATCCCGCTCGTTTAACTCGTTGAGTGCAGAGTTCAATAGCAACCGCAGCATTTAAATCGTTAGAGAGAGGGGGACGACCCCCTCTAACAGATCATCTGGCCCCCCGCAACGCAATTGCGGGGGGGCAATGGTTGTTATGGCTGCCTGGGGCTGCGCCCGGCAGGGCTTAATAGTTGCCTGTCAGAATCCCGATATACTGCAATACATTAGTATTGCAGTATATCGTGCAAGCAATCTAACGATCGCTGGTTGAAGTCCCCTAGGGGGACTAATAAAAAAAAGTAAAAATTAGTTAAAGTTTTTTTATTTATGTAAAAAAATTAAAAAAAAGTTCAAAAAACCCCCCTTTTCCCATTTTCCCCCTAGAGCATAGTAAAAAAAAAAAAAAAATAAAACATAATTGGTATCGCCGCGTTCGTAAAAGTCTGAACTATTACAATATATAATTATTTAACCCGCATGGTGAACGCCGTAAAAATAAAAATTGTAAACACCAGAATCTCTATTTTTTGGTCACCTAATCTTCCAAAAACAACTGAAATAAAAAGTGATCAAACCATTGCATGTACACCAAAATGGTATTATTAAAAACTACAGCTTATCCCGCAAAAAATAAGCCCTCATACCACTTAATCGACGGAACAATAAAAAAGTTATGGCTCTCGGAATTTGGCGATACGAAATAAATTTTCTTTTTTTACACTTCGGTTTTTACTTGTAAGGGTATGTGCACACGTAGTGACCAAAAACGTCTGAAAATACGGAGCTGTTTTCAAGGTAAAACAGCCCCTGATTTTCAGAAGTATTTTGAGCAACTCACGTTTTTCGCGGCGTTTTCGCTGCGTTTTTTACGTCCGTTTTTGGAGCTGTTTTCATTGGGGTCTATGAGAAAACGGCTCCAAAAACGTCCAATGAAGTGCCCTGCACTTCTTTTGCCGAGGCTGTATTTTTACGCGTCGTCGTTTGACAGCTGTCAAACGACGACGCGTAAATTACAGGTCGTCGGCACAGTACGTCGGCAAACCCATTCAAATGAATGGGCAGATGTTTGCCGACGTATTGTAGCCTTATTTTCAGACGTAAAACGAGGCATAATATGCCTCGTTTACGTCTGAAAATAGGTCGTGTGAACCCAGCCTAAAAGTAGTAAAATATAGAAAAAAAACTATATATATATATATATATATATATATATATATATATGTATATATATATATATTCGGTATTGCCGTAATCATATTGACCCACAGAATAAAGTTAACATGTTGTTTTAATTGCACAGTGAATTCCGTAAAAACGGTGCGCAAAAAAACATGGCGGAATTGCTGTTTTTTTATTTTCTACCCCACAAATAATTTTTCCCCTGCTTCCTAGTAAATTATATGGCAAAATAAATGATGCTACAACAAACTACAACTCGTTCCACAAAAATCCAGCCCTCATAGGACTGTATCGATGGAAAAATGAAGAAGTTATGGAGGAAAAAACGAAAATGAAAGTCTGAAAAAGGGCTGCGGCGGGAAGGGGTTAAAGTGATTGGGGCAGAAATGCAGTACCAGATCTAGCCTTTGGACAGGAGTGGCACGGTTTCTAGCAGAAAGCTTCCCCCACTATATACAGTATGAAATCTTTAAGCTGCATATGAACATTTAAGGGCTAACAATCTAAATCTTAAATTAAGTTTACATTAACGATTGGTATTATCTGGACAACCCCATTGATTGGAGGTTCCAAAAAAAACACAACAACATTACTCGGAGAGGCCTTTCTTTTTGCAGCAAAAACAAGCAATTACAAACAAAATGGACTATGGAGATCAGTGGGCATCCATCTCACCTGTGCTTTTCAATGAGGGCTATGCTGGAGGTTGATTAGAGCATCACTAATAGAGGAAGTGGAGAACCATCGATAAGCCCAAAATATCATAACAGAGAATATGAAAGAGGGTTTCATATATCTGAACTGGCATGTCATTAAGAGTGACATTTTTTCTTATGAGTTCATTATTTGTACAGCACATACGTTTCTACGGTCTTGAGAATTTGTTTAGATTTCCAAATCAGGCGTCACAATATTTATGAAGGAGAATATAGCATATTACATTGCTTCAAAAATATGTGCTTAATTATACTTGGGGGATAGATGCTATTCATATTTAATGTGTTTTACTCCTTCTGTGCGTTAGTATCTCTTAAAAATATACAAATAGGTACCATATTTGTAGAGAATATTAATTAGTTCACAAAAGTTACAGACTCAATATTTATTAAGAATCATAATAGAATCTAAGTTTACTGAACCTCAAAATTTTGGACATCACTAGGACAAACCTATTAAAATAAAGACATCAGTGTTATACCATAATAGAGCTAGACTAGCGAGTGTAATTTAATACACAAAGCGGTCCCCCAGAGTGCCAAACGGGGCTCAAAAGCTGGTTCTGCGGAGTCACATAGTGTATCACATTGCTAATCTCTTCCAATCAGTAGCTGTGAAAAAGTCGCTGCAGGAAGTACTTACTTTTCAGCCTATCGGCCTCTTTGAGGGGCGGTTTAATGGATATGGTTGTGCTCACTAGAAGAACTTTATTTGGGCAACACACTTATGTCCTTATTTTAATACAAAAAAATATTAAATTGAAACAGCATTTGTGTAATAAAGTGGTGGGTGAAAAGCTGGTAGAGCTCAATTCACAGCTCAAAATACCATATAAGATAAAAGGTGGCAGCATTTCCAACAAGGTCCAGTAAGAAAACCTGTGGTTTTATTTGGCCATGTTTAAAGCCAAGCGACGTTGCGTTTCCACCATATTTTAAAGAAAAGTGATACATGTGAACAGAGTATTTAAGACATGTGAACTAGTTACATCATTAGTAATAATTATAATATTTAAGTGACACATTGCATACAGTAATAGGAGTTCATATATATCATAAATATGATCAATGTATAAAGTGGATATAAAACAAGTGCAATGTGTACATAGCAGCGGTAAAAATATTAAAAACATTGATTGATTATTATTGACAGTTATATACATCTGTGGTGGAGGAGGGACAGCCATTCACTCACTAATCCATAGGGGATCATGGAGATCATGTATAAAAAACAGCAATGTGCTCTGCCATGGCATTCTGAAAACTGAACTGAGCATGCTCGGCTATAGAGCCAATCAACATGCTAAGCTGTACAGCCAATCAGAACTCTTGGATGCACAGCCAATAGGCATTATGATGATGATGTCATGCACTGCCATGGTAACATGTTAAACAAAGCCGATTGCAATGTGTCACTCTCAGCACATGTGCTGTTCACCCTTCCGACAACATGGCAGCCATATTAGAAAATCCCTTGTGTATATAGCTAGCAATGAAGGAATGGAACAAGCGCCCTTCCTTCTATTTTAATAAGTATATCATAGTGACATTATTATAATTTCTCTTTAATCCCTTGGTGTCATTAATGGCACTGGCACTAGATCAATGTACTCTGTTGGAATGGTGCAGGTGTAAGAACTGCTCCTGCATCATCTGTAGCTAGTATGTATGTATCTGTATGTTACAGCTGATACACCGCTGCAATAGCCGGAATCGGGGACAGATCCCATTCTGACTGTTTAACCCATCAGATCCCGCAGGATCTAAGCAGTTAGACAAAGGGGGGCTGCCTCTGTGACTACATCGGCGATCCCACAAAAAGATTGAAAGGTGTCGATGGGTTTCCTATATAAGGCCCCCAGGGTTGCGATCTATGCACCCCTTTTAGGCCCCGAGTATCGCAATGTATTTTATCAGCGATCAAGCGATAGAATGGCCAAGTCTCTGAGTGGGGCTATATAAAATTTTCCCATTAAAAATGTTTTAATATGTAAAAAAAAAAAAATTGGTATCGACGCAACTGTAATGACCCACACTATCAAATTAACAATTACTTTATTCCGCACAGTGAATGCTGTAAAAAAAACAAAAACATAAAAACCAAAGCCAGAATAGCTGCTTTTAGTCTATCCTTCCTGTATACACACCAAAATAGTACCAATATTTGATCCTGCAAAAAACAAGCCATCAAGCAGCTTCATAGATAGAAAAATAAAGCAGTAAGGCCTTGTTCACACTGTGCAGATTTTCTGCAGAATTTGCATGCATTTTTTAAGCCCAAACCAGAATTGGATCCTGGAGAGCAGTCCTTTAAGGCCTTCCTTTATATATTTATTCTGCCTAGTTTCTATTCCTGGGTTTTGGCTTGAAAAATACTTGCAAAATCTGCAGCAAATCTGCACTGTGTGAACAAGGCAATATCAGAATATGGCAACACAAAAATATATACATATTTTTAAAGTGTTTTTATTGCGCAAAAGTAGTAAAACATCGCAGTAATTGGATTAAAGTTAACATGTAATATATACCACCATTGATTGCTGTAAAAACAAATCAGCTTGGTCAATAGAAAAATATAAATGTTATTGCTACCAGAACACAGTAAGACAAAACCAAAAAAAAAATCGCTGTGGCCTCAAGGCCAAAACTAGCTGTGTCCCTTAAGGGGTTAAGTGCAAAGTAAAGCTTTAATAACTTCACAATTGAATGGTCATTATTAATATATTGCTGTAGATTCGTTTTTTATACCATTTAAAGTAGAAATGCAGGTATAGTCCGATAAAACATATATATGAGTTATTATACATCCCATATTTAAGTCATATATGTCATTAAAACACAGCTGTCCTCAGTGACTGTAGCTTAGTTACATAGTCTAATGAGAGTCTGAGGTACTTTAAAATCCACCTTCTTTCTTAGAAGATATTTAGACTGCTGTCCTGTCCTTCACCCATGCTTTACACTGCAGCTCTACAGAAGTTTAGTGGCTGGTGTGTGTGTGTATAAGCAGAAGTTTACCAGAAGCTCGAAAAGCAGAACACCTAGAATAAACGCGACCCTCTGGTCCCAGGACAACATTTTGAATATGATGGTGTATATGGAGTTATAATATGTGATGTCCTCTAGTTGTGTCCATATGCCGTGGATCTGCTGTTTTGGAGTCCCCTAGGTGCTATCCTAAAATGGCTGCAGCGCTTCTTAGAATTCTTAGTTAGAAACACTCCCACTGTTCTTGGATTGTCCAGAGCTGCTCATGTGAGCAGTTCTGTCCAATCCTTGAACAGAGGGAGTGTCTTAGACTCAGTCTAAGAAGTGCAGTGGACATTTTGAGACAACACCATGAATGTGCGGTAGAAGCGGTCAACTGGAGGGCACCAGGTAATATCACTCCATATATTCAATCAAATTTATAATGTTGTCCTGAGACCGGAGCATCACTTTAATTTGTGATGATGTATTATCCATAATAATGATATTACATCACACGATTGACAGTTGTTGTCATGGAGCACATCACTATGGCCAGCAGCAACGGCAGCTGTATAGCCAGAATCTGTAGTAAACTATATCAGAATGCAATGCACTAGAGAGCATCGCATTAAAGATGCTCAACTGGGCTGATAGGGGTGTGTTTGTCAACACAGTGTTGACTGATTCCAGTAGCAACAGTATGAAATTTCAATGAAGCTCTATGCTATAATGCATGGTGTAAGAAAAAGTCCAGTACAAAAAAATAAAAGCAAAAAACTTTTAAAGAGATTAAACTTTTTACATAAGTTAGAACTGTCAATGGTGAATGTATACTGTAATTGTTCCACTTGCTCTGTCTTTATCCAACCATTTATTAATTTGTGAATACATATGAATATCATTACAGTATTTAAAAATTCACTGTAGACAAAAAAAAATAGCAGGCTTAATGATGATTGATTCTTTTATGGGACAATGAGCAAACAGAATGTATTTACTGGTTGGTTTAATGCATTGGGAAACTAGAACAAAAAAAGCATAAAAAATCTGTCTCATATTTAGCAGCGGAATTAGAATAGAATTCAGCGTTTCATTGTATTAGTAAGAACCAATAAAGAACTCCAGAACTGCTATGTAAAGACGGTGTATACAGTTCCATCGATGACAAATAGACAGGTGCTTAGTTAATTTTGTAGAAGAATGGTTAGCAGAAGAATGCAATGTTTTTTAACAGATTGAGTTCGGGGTTTTGTTTTTTTTAAGTAGTCTCTAGAGCAATACAATTACTACTGTGTGTCATCAGAGCCATTGCTACTATTAGTTTAACGGATAAAATTACAGATAAGGGTTGCAATTGACTTTAGCAGGATCCCGGAGGCAAACTCCTGCTTCTTGCTGATTAGATTCATTCAATTACGCCCTAATTGTTTATGCACTGAAGCTCATTAAAAATATAATCTTCGAAGTTTGAAATTATTTCTTAAAACATGTTTTGTTATATTTCGAATTTGTGGCTATCCACAAATAAATAGTTTCATCAATAATATTAACCTTGTACTTATGGCTTATGCTACAGCAATATAATATTGGCCAATGTGATATAATACTAAACTGTATGGGAGCCGTTGATGATTTCCTCTAAATTAACAAATTTTACATTTCCCCATAGAAACCAGATCAATGTTCAGCTAACACTATGCTCTTGATTTTAGTGGATTCTTCCGCATATGGACCAGCATACACAGGAGGAGTAGGGAGCTCGCTGAATTAATAGTAGGGGACGGGCAGAGCAGGAAGTCTGTGTGACGCAGCTTCTGTTAATAGCTGCAAAGCAATGTCTGAGTGGAAGGTGATGTTTCTGCTCTACAGCCCAGTAACATGCAGCAGTAGTTATTATAACCTGTGGTGTTAAGGAGCTATAGTGTAAAGAGCAATTTTGTTTTAGCATCTCAGAGTGAAATAAATAACATCCTAGGTTTGGTAAAGAACTCCAGTGGGTCCTAATTATGAAATATTGCAAGGTTTAAAAATAAATTCTGTTCAAAAATATTGTTTTAACTGCATTAGATTTTTTTCTTTGACTTCTTGAAATTAATTGACTGGCTGCCAATAAAAATTCTTCACTTTGCACCCCTCTCCAGAAAGGTCACGTGTCAGTCATGTGACTGCCATTTAGGCTATCGCTATGAATGTGTCACCTGACCACAGAATCTAATGGCTCTGGTGCTATACACATACAGAACTATAGTCATTAGATGATGCAGTCACATAAGATTCTATGACCACAGTTTATGGTGCTACTATGACATACTTTATGATAGATGATGTGCGGCATTTCTGAAGGAAGCAACAGACCGTGGGGCATGTATGACCCTTGTATTAATTTGGACCCAATTTAATTTAATTTTTTTTCTATTCTATACCATATTCCTAATACTAAAAAAAAATGCACATCTCTGACAGCCAAATCTGTTAACTAATAGAAGCAGTATTCAGTTCCCAAAATAGTGGCGTAGTTAGGCAGAGGCTCTGGCCGGGCATGTGGACCTAGAGCTGGATGCTGGGGGTGCCATCAAGACTCGTCCAGGGTATTTAGACGCAGGAATAGGGCAGCAAATGTAATCTTTGCTCTAGGTGAGGGAAAGCCTAACTACGACTCTGCTTGTTCATATAGGACCATGGCTTTTACTCATTTTAATTACATTTATTTTTAGAAAAAGAAGAATAAAATTTAAATAACTCACAGCATAGACCAAGTGCGTTAGCAAACTCCATGCATGAATGATTTATGTGTAACCATCCAGCAATAATGGCTGACATGTACCATGTGTGAAGAGCACATCAGATAAACAGCTGTTCCGTAAAAGCTGTGTGTGTCTCAGGGCATATATTATTTTATTTTAAATGCATCGGACTAAACGATGGTGGCTGTAGAGAAACCCTCTATTTTTTATTCCGCACATTATACTTGCAGGAAGATTGTCTGATTACTTAGAGTAGGAGATTATTAATTCATGTCCTAAAGCTACAAGACGTATTACAGAGAAGTGACTTGGTGACCAGACCTTAAAGTGAAATTATAGATAAAATACAAGTTGCTTCTAGGCTGAATATGCGATATTTCAAGAACTATAGAGTGAATGTTCCTCTTCTAAAGCAGACGTTGTTCTTATATTGCATGTTTAAAATGACAAATCTATGTCTGCTATATACTAAACAGTATAACAACGGCATAAAAAGTAGCAAGTGTGAGTCATAGTATACATCCTTTAAATTAATGAGGAGGTTTGGCATTCAATACATTTGTGAAGGACGTATTTCTGCGCTGTGTGTTGTACATGAAGGGCGCAGAACAAACCTGCAGGATAATGACAACATTTTAGTCTTAACATATACATTTCTAAAGACAATATTTATATAGAAAATTATATAATTAACATTATTTATATATATATTTGGGCTTGTCATCTTAGTGTTGTAGAATAAAAATAATAGCTGTGATGTAATATGGCACACAAATATACTTGGTTAATAGATCATACTATATAAACGCTTACATAAGTTGTATGTGGGTAGTAAGCAGCACTGATCAGAGAAATGCTAGCATATATGATCATCTTCACTAAAAGCCCTAACAGGCATTGTCATCTTCATACATAGTCACTATATCTTCTCCTGCATATTGGTAGTTAATCCAAATAGGACAACTTTATGTCCTCGCCATTCTAGAACAGATGCAACGTATATATGGCCTTAATTCACCAAATACCAAACCTTTTTTCTCAGGTGAAACAATAGAACCTTTATAATGGAGCTCCTCTAAACAACTTTAAACCATATAATAGACAAAACCACATAATCACTCCTTTTTTAAGCAAATTGAGTTCAGGTAGTGGGCAGCGCAGGGACAAAGATTTACATGCCATAGGGTCAACCCATGCAGCTGATCTGGTCCATAAGTTAAAGGGATAGTCAAACTCAAACCAGCTTTTTTCCCCTTTCCGATGGCCGTGTAAACCTAAATATGACTCCCCGTCAACATAACTACAGTCCTTAAAGCGACCCTCCAAATTTGATTATACATTGGAAAAGTATAGTCAATTTACCTGCTGTCCTGCTCCTGAATCATCCAGCTTCCATTCCTACATTCTGGTCTCCCGTTTTCCACTCTCCAAGATGGCCGCCGCAATCTTAGACTTCACTATTAAGAGTGCACCTTTGGAGGTCTGAGACACGCCCCCATCCCCTTATCTGCCCTCCAATGAATAATCCCTGGTGCTACTGTGTCCAGCCATGCCGACGTCAATAGCGCTCATTTGTTGGAGGGCCAGCAGGTGGTGGGGGCATATCTCTGACTTCCAAAAAACCGCTCTTGATAGCAAAGCCGGAGATTACGGCGGCCAAATTGGAGACTGGAAAACAGAGGAACAGAATGCAGGAATGGAGGCCATGTAATTCAGGAGCGGGGCAGCAGGTAAGTCGACTATACATTTCCAATGTATAGTTAGTTTTATTTTTTTTGGACTGGAGGGTCGATTTAACGGTTGAGGGTGTAAATCCGAATGTAATGCATTCTTACATTAGTTGAAAAGAGTTTAACATGCGCTAGGCCTTATGGTGCCAAGACGGTGGGGGTGTAATAGCATGAACCACCACCACCACCAATGGATTTTATTTCATATTACCTATAGGGCATTTTTCGAGTTGGGAAAAAATTTATTGCTATATTACTCATATTTATACAACGCTCGATCAGAGACTGTTTAAATTGATTTGTGGTACCAGGAGAGACTTTTATTAGGGGAACAGGCAATTGCACTGGAGTGGTAATTATCTATGCAGTCACGGTGCTGAGGGGTCCTGCGCAGAACGATGACCTGCCGGACACTGTGGTCTGGTGTAGAGACTGATGGTACGGTAAGGGAGAGACTGATTAACTGCTTTGTTTTATTATTTTTCCTCGCATTCCCGCAGAGACGCTTTGCGGTTACATTTACATGGGTTAAAACCCATTCCCCTTTCCACCTATTCATATCTGCTTGATTTCCTCACATTGTAGAGGTGATTGCCATTGTAGAGCAGACGGTTACAACCTGAACAGGATAGTTCCCATTCATAAATAGACTCTGCTCATTAGAAGTGTCTTCAATTGAAATTTTGATATGTCTTTACTTGTATCACACGTCGGTTATCATCATGGACAAATTGTCACCTTGCTCTGTTCTTGCACTCTTTTTTTGTATTTGAAAATTTTAATAAAAGCATTGAAACTTATTACCTATAGGGCCTTTTGGCTCTATGTACAATAGCGCACAGTGAATTCTGGCATCATTAGCAGAATACAGGTGCTGTTTGCATGCCTGTATTCCATGAATATGTTGGGTTTGCCACAATATCCCTCTGCTTGCTTGTTTCAAAGAATACAGTCATTATAAACAGGATCTATATTCTGCCGATGGTTCCAGGAGGGCAGCCAAGGAGAGTAGGAATTCTACGTAGCTACCTTGTACTATTACTCATATCAAATCCATCCTGTTCCTGAAAAGGCCATTTGGGAATTTCAAAGGAATTTTCAAAAACTCTGTAGGCTCTTTCAAATCCATCTGATTTTGGGGAAGCCACTACTGGGACTACTTAAAATCAGCTGCTATCGCCAGTTGAACTACAACAGGATGGCATGCTACGTTAACGGCACAGTGTGCCACAGCTGTTGGTTTTGCGATTGCTACATCTGTACAAAATGTGCCACTGCAAGAAAATAAGCTTTATATTGAAATCATTAAATAACTCATTTCAATACATGCTGGTGGTCCCACAATGTGCTGACACATTGTGAATTGCCCACCATGCCTTTTAATGGCTGCAAATAACCATAAAGTACAATAGGGGAACTGAAGCCAGGAATTAATTTATTTGTCTTATTTACTCATTGGATTTCTCTTTCCAAGAATGAATATATTAAATGGATTTTCAAGGAGCAGTTTTGCGGCTTCTCATTTTACCGCTACATGTAAGGAATTTTCCTAATTGTTCATTACACAAAGATCATCACAACAAATGTTTGAGTTGATAAAGGGCTTTCTTACATTGAGATTAAGATTGTGACACATGGGTGTTCAGACTAAACTGACTGCAGAGTAATGGACTTGTTCCCCAACAACAAACAATCACTACACAGAAGTATTCCTGGTCATTTGGAACATCCACTGCCACTGTATCGTGAGGGGATTATCACACTTCAAGTAGATTAACAAAATTGATTAGGGGATTACTGAGGAGGCAAAGCAAATGACAGATCTGTAATGACTAGAGGGCTCTGCGCTTGTATCTACCATCATAATTATCACTATAAAATCTAGTTGAAAACCTACCATAACGACAGCTGTGTACCCTTTTACACGGGCCTATTATCAGGCAAACGAGCGTTCACAGAACGCTCGTTCCCGATCACTGCCCAGGGCAACGATCATTCAGTCCTATGAGACTCACATTGAAGCTGTGATAGTAATGAATGGAGATACTGACTTCCTGTCCGCACATGAGATGCTCTGGCAGTTGGAGAGTCCTATCGCATGACACAGCTAAATAAAAAAAAATTAGTGTGACTGCTCCTTTAAAGTAAATATTCTTGGCAGGTTATGGACAGCTTATGGCATTTATATCTGTTAAAGTGGACCTGTCAAATAGTCTATTTTAGTAAAAACTTTATTTACCCAAAAAATAACAATTCTGGAGCATCTTTTTTAAAAGTCTGTGTTGTGCCATTTGTCTGTTATACCTTAATGCTATGTTCACACAGAGTATTTTGGGGGAGGAATATCTGCCTCAAAATTCAGTTTGGAACTTTGAGGCAGATTTTCCTCTCCCTGCACGCCGATTTTCGCGCCGTTTTTCGCCCGCGGCCATTGAGCGCCGCGGGCATAAAACAGCGCGAAATACGCTTTCTCTGCCTCCCATTGAAGTCAATGGGAGGTCAGAGGCGGAAGCGCCCGAAGATAGGGCATGTCGCTTCTTTTTCCCGCGAGGCAGTTTTACTGCTCGCGGGAAAAAGACGCCGACGCCTCCCATTGAAATCAATGGGAGGCGTTCTCGGGCCGTTTTTGCCGAGTTTTGCGACGCGGTTTCCGCGTCAAAAAACTCTGCAAAATACTCCGTGTGAACATAGCCTAAAGTAGCATTGTGAAAGGAGCAGACCATTTTATTAATATCTCTTTATAACTGTCAGTGCACTATTCTTTTGATACAGAACTCAATCCCCTGCATAGAGTTAACCCTTAAGGACAGGGGGATTTTTTTTGGCCTTGAGGACAGAACAATTTTTTATTTTATTTCTTCCTCTTTGCATCCCGGCTCTCATAACTTTTGTATTTTATCTTTGACGTAACTGTAGAAGACTTCCTTTTTTTTGGGGGGGGGGGGGGGACCAAGTTGTGCTTCATGTAGGTGCCATTTTTTGGTACATTTACATTATAGTTTAAATTACATAAATTTTTATTTTGGCACAAATGCAGGTTTAAATTTTTGTCTGTTTTTACAGCATAAACTGATCATCATAAATGACGCTGTAAATTTGTTGTGCTGGTCATTACGGTTGTGGCGATACTAAATATGTGCATATTATTTTATCTTTTCGAACTTATATTTAATAATGTTTATTTAGGCCTCGTTCACGTCTGCGTTGGAGGCTTTGTTAGAGGCCTCCGTCACAGATCCGGCAGAGATTAGCAGAGAAATCACAGCATGCTGCGCTACGGTCTCCGGTAAAATCACGGACACCCCAACGGAAAGCTGGCCTTACTTTTTAAAGTCAATGAGTACCGTCGGCGATGTCCGTTGTGCAACGGAACCATTGTTACCATTATTCCCAGAACAACTGAACAGACCGACGCAGGTGTTATCTTAGCCTTATTCTAAAAAAAATTAATATTTGTGTATTATTTTTACAGATTTATTTTTTTTCTAACAAGTAAGCCTGCCATTATATTCCTAACGTTTCAAATAGATCCACTATGATCTATACATGCTCTGTACATTTGACTTCCTTTCTGGCAATTTTTGCTTGACTATGACACTCTGGTCTCGATCTATCCTTGCTACTATGGCGTAACCTGCTATATAACCTGCTTGAATTCGGGCACTTTGGAAACACACGGTCATAGATTGACCTTTGTGTTACCCGTAATTATTGAACCTGTGCTGTTACCACTAAGATGCAGATACGCCACTACTATATGATTTAGATGTTTGACTTGTGGTCTATGTTAGACATATATAAATTGCCAGGGAATTCTTTGGTGGGCAGGATACCCTGAACTCCATTTGTTTGAAGCTACCACACTGCTTCTTTTTTCAGATCCCCTTTGAATTTTACATATGTATTATCTTGTGTTGTATGTCCTAATAAAATTTGTAATTTTTTATCATATCTGTGGCGCAATGACTTCTTTTTCTCTAAGTTTTCTATAAATATTTTTTTGTAACTTTTTTTTAATCCCATAGGGGGATTTTTTATTTAGTTTTTTTAACTTAACTTGAATGTATTGGCAAATATCTATATACCAGTGCATTAGCCTGTGTGCTGATAGTATACAGGCAGTTGTTAAGGCATTCCTATCTATGCACTAACAAAAGGAAATTTGGTCAGACAGCCCTGGAGGTCCTTTAATGGACCCTGGACTGTCTCTCCATGTAATATATGTCCCTAATCACATTACAGGGACTCCCTGTGACGTGATCAAAGGGGGGGGGGGGTCTCCCCTTCTACTTTTTTCTTTGAAAGCCGATAATTAGCTTTGATTGCAGAATTCAAGGGGTCAATGGCGGAGAACAGAGGTTTCTCTGCTCTACACCATTAGGGCGGGGCTGCTGTGCACGTGCAATCAGCATGATGTGTATGCTTATCATGATGCGGCAACGTCCAGGCATTCATGACGAGCAGACACGTCCATTATTATTAACCAGTTAAAAGGTACAATTCTAACTGCCTGGAGCTGCCACTAGAGAGTGCTTAGGAGCTTTCTGCATGATGTTTTATTATTGAGTTCCATGTATATATTTTTGCAGTAAGCTCATAAGCTTCTTCTAAGGGCAACGTCCGGCAGCAAGAGTTTTCCCTTTTACCTCTATGGGTAAATCTAACAACGTTTGTGGCATTTCTACAACAGAAAACTGTCATACAAACGGCTCAAAAGTTGTAAAAATTAAACTTTTGGGTAATTTCCCCCGCTCTTGCCACTTTAATTAAAAAAAATTGAGCCATCCGCTGCCTTACGTTTCTATTAAGCGTTACGCCACAAACTGGCGTAAATTAAAACAGAGATCTACGCCTGATCCCGGACATATTTCATTCTGTGACGCACAGACAGCTGAAGACTTGACAAATTTATTATGAGGCATATAAATTTGTCGATCATTCCGGCTTGATTGGTGCAGTCTTAATTCACTTTCCCCAATGTCTATAAAGGGGATTTGGAGCTTTTGTTTTACAAAAAACCAACAAACATTATATTATATTACAATGTATATCTAAACACAAATTTGGACTATTAGATTTAAAATATTAAATAAAAAATAAAGGTCAGTTCATTAAGTAAAACAGGTTTACTTAAACCTCTTTAATTAGTGTATTAGTGAAAGGCTATGTACAGTTTAGCATGGATTTCTTACTACCATTTTACTGTGTAACTCCTTCAACTAGCTGGTGTCCTTCAAATTCTGACATAAATCTGACAGAACAATGCTTCTGTCAGAGGTTGTACATGTCAGATCAGAGTGTGAAGAGGAAGGAAAGCATCCAAGCCTTCAGGAAGGGCAGATCACACAGGCTGTCAGTTTAAGAGTGTACATATGAAGGAAAGAAAGGAAGAGGGAGTAGGGTTGTATTTACTACTAGGCACCTATAGGTGCTATTGAGGAGCTGGCACCTTATGGGACAAATTTTTACACTGGACATAGCAGCGGTGGCAGGGAAAGTGGAGGGTTGTTGTTACCATTGCTGTTATACTCATGAAGTCTCCCTGTGTACAGATAAACTTATTACCGGCAGCATCACTCCTAGGAGCTCAGGACCCATGTGTATGATTAAAAATCATCAGCACTGAGAATGTCAAGGAACGAGCAGCATCTTTAGTCCATGCGGATAATGTGTAATCTAGAAGCTGTGGGTCCTGAGCTCCTTAAAGTGCTTCTGGTAATAAATCTGTAAATTAACAGTCTATTTTTTTGCAGTGGGAGGAAGGCTGGAGATGGTTGATAGTCTCAGGTAAGGGGCCTCTGCGTACGTGTATTTGTATGTATCTAGCAAATGTGGATGTACTGCGTATGTGTATTTCCCTAATCGCCAATTGTCCCCCCTAAACACCAGTAGAGCGTCCGCATAAACAATGCTAGCAAAGTGTCCAATTAACAATGCCAGCAAAGTGCCATCCATAAATAACGCCAGGAGTATCACCAGTGTGACCCACATAAACAATGCCAGTCGAGCACCCCCATAAACAATGGCTGCAGAGTGCCCCCATAAACAACACAAAGAAGTGTTCCTCATAAACAATGCTAGGAGAATACCCTGTGAACCATCATAAAAAGAACCAGCATAGTGTGGTAAAGGGGTTATGTGGTCAATGAGCAGTACTATTAGGTAAGCATTTAATGACATGATTATTTGTATATGATATTATTGTTACACAAAAATAAAGAAAGACTATATACTACTCAGACTCACTGCCTAGGATAGTATGTACTGTGAATACAGCCCTGAGTGGGAGGGGGTATCTACAGTACAGAGAAAGCTGTGCTGCTACATGAGAACTAGTGAAGGCAGAAGCATCCTGGAAACACAGAACTCACATCTAGCATGTATTACTGGGGTCCTTTCAGTATACACACTAACATATTTAAAATATTTTTTTCCAAACCAAAGTTGTCCATAGACACACAGCAAAATATTTCCTGTGTATTTAGAAAACAGCTACTGAGCTATGATACAACATAACAAGTTCAGTCAAATACATATAAAAAGAATCAATAGCAAGTGCATTAGGTTCCTCCCTTAATACTTAACGAAATGACACTAAATACAATTTTCAAACTCAATAGAGTAATTGGGTGCATGTTTATATTAAGTGTTTCAATAGAAAGTCAAGAAACAGAAGTATGTAAATATTGAACAATGAATGATTCTCAGTCAAGTGAGTTCTGTAAAGCTTTGGATGAGAACTCGTATTTGTTTTTAATTTCATCAACATGGAATGTGCAGTACTGTGAATATTAATGAAACAAGTGGTTTAACTTATTTCCAATATCTAATTTTAACAGAAACACATATTGTGGTTTGCACTCGCTAAATTCAAATAAAGGATATTTCACATCTGAACACTATTTAAAGTTTACATTTAAAATTAAAATACATAAAACGGAGTAAGGCTTCGTTCACATCTGCGTCAGGGGTTCCGTTCATGGGTTCTGTCGGACCTTTCCATCAGGGGAACCCATAAACGTAAACCAAACAAACAGAAACCATAGCTTTCCATTTGCATTACCATTGATTTCAATGGTAACGCATCCGTTGCAAATGGTTTCCGTTTATCACCGTTCCATAAGGTTTCCTTTGTTTTGCCAGAATCAATAGCATAGTTGACTACGCTATTAATTCCATAAAAACAATGGAAACCTAATAGAATGGTGACAAACGGAAACCATTTGCAACGGATGTGTTGCCATTGAAATCAATGGTAATGCAAATGGAAAGCTATGGTTTCAGTTTGTTTTCCGTTCACGATTGTGGGGTGCCGATGGTTGTCATGACAGACCAGGGCCCTAATGAAGGCCCCAAGGTCTGCCTTCACTCTGCCTCTGTTAAGCCTTGCCAGTAAAAATGACCATACACTGCAATACATTAGAATACCTATATAAATTTGGTATCGCCATAATCGCACTGACCAGCAATGTAAAGTTAATTTGTTGTTTTTACCGCATGGTGAAAGACATAAAAATGAAATCTTAAAGAACATGTAGGAATCGCAGTTTCCAATTTCACCCCAAATATATATATTTTTTCAGTTTCCCAGTACATTATATGGTACTTTAAATGGTGGCAATAGAAACTACAACTCCTCCTGCAAAAATCAAGTCTTTACACCACTAAATGAATGGAAAATAAAAAAATGTATGGCTCATACATGGCGGGGAGTGTAAAACGAAAGTGAAAAATAAAAAAATGGCTTGGACCTTAAGGGGTTAAACACTGTTATGGCGCCACAAAACACTGCCAAAATGTTATAGTAGCCAGCAAGCAAACTATCCATAGCTGTACCTGCAAACAACATCAACATTAAGGTGCAACATAAATACAATTGGCCAGATGGCCATATTATTACAAAGTATGCTGTGTCAGGACTGACCACCCCTCCACAATGTCAACTAGAGGAAAAGATAGCAGATAATAAAGACAATAGCACATGGTTAGAGGGAACCGATCACATTGAAAATGCAGTCCAATCTACATGAAGCATGCTATGGAGCAGGAGAATCTGAGCAGATTGATGTATTGTTTTGATGGAAAATGTTCAGTGAATCTTTTAATTTACTGATCTAAATCCCTGCTTATTCTATGCTTAAAAGTCCTGTGGGCGGTCCTATTCAGTGATTAACAGCCTTCCCTGTATGAATGTGCGCTCAGAAATAGCTGTCAATCACTGAGTAGGACCGCCCACTGGATCCCTACACTCAGAATTTGCAAAGGTTCAGAACAATAAATTACTGCTTATACTGAAACTTTTCCTACAAAATGTGTCATTAATCTGCTCAGTTTCCCCTGCTCTATAACATGCTCTCTATAGATTGGACTGCATTTTTAACATGACAGGTTCCCTTTAACAATGTGCTAAAGGCACAGTGCAATAATAAATAAATAAATATATTTATTCTAACTGTGAATGTATGGAATAACTGTGAATCTATGGAATAGTCTACCGCAGGAGCTGGTCACAGCAGGGACAGTAGATGCTTTAAAAAAGGCTTAGATAATTTCCTAGAACAAAAAAATATTAGCTCCTATGTGTAGAAATTGTTACCTTCCCTTTTCCCATCCCTTGGTTGAACTTGGACAGGTGTCTTTTTTTCAACCGTACTAACTATGTATCATGAATCAACCATATATATATATATATATATATATATATATATATATATATATATATATATATATATATATATATATATATATAAATATATACATATATATACATACACACACATTCATATATATATATATGTATATATATATATATATATACATACATGTACACATGCATATACACATACATATATATACACACACACACACACACACACACACACACACACACGCGCGCGTATATTTAAAATCACAATGCCATGATGGGCCCAAATTACAATGGAAAAACAAAGTTCCCTTTAAGACTTGGGGAAACCATGATCAGCATATTTTTGAAGAACTCTCCCAACAAAAGGAATTTTCCGCAGCGAACAACCACTATAAATATTTGTCATATTGCATCATAAGACGGTGTATGCCCTGGATTTTCATAATATTGTGTATACCATGAGACTCACATGGTTCTACTACTTAAAATGAAGCAAAATGCTAAATTTTATTTTTGGGTTCAATGATTTGCATTAAATGTTTGAAAAAAGGATTTTACATTATGGTACATGTAATGGTCTATGCCCCATCTCTATTTTCAAATAGTATGTAAAATGTAAAGTACATTTCTGAATCTTTCAATTCTTTTCAAAGAATCCATTACAAAATGTAAAATAACTCATCCATGTCTGATTAATGACTATACATTGGAGGACATATAAAGCCATTAGCATCTATATATATTCTACTCCAATTACTCTATATAAATCTTACAGTTGTATGATATTCAAAAACTCAAGTGGTGTGAAATAATTGTGACACCTTAAAATCAATAACTATTTATTTCAGACAGCCAATCTATGCAGCAAAGAATTAAAGGCAAAGTATCCATATCTACATTCAGCCTACCAACATGTGTAAAGCACAACATAGTTTGGATCTTAAAATAGCTTTATCAATGCTTAAAAAGGTTTTATCATCTCAGACTGGGGCAATAGCTAGAGCAAATCATTTCAGTCCTGAAATAAGTCAATCTGTAGGAGATAGGTCGTGGGTGACCTTTCTGGGAATAGCATTAACGTTCTACATCAATTTACACAAACCTTTTAAATCATCAAGTTGAGAGGAAGGGAACAAAATATAAAATGAAAACAGATAAAGTTTTCCATTAACATAGGTTGTACAAAATTCATCCCACAAAAGAACATATTGAAGAAAACTTCAGCAGACACGATCATTCCCACCAACTACTAGCCTAACCCAAATTATAGCGGTTATCTTCCATTTTCCACACCAAACCTCTAACTTGCTTTTAGAAGAGAATAACCCAGTTTGTATCGGCCATCTTGAACTCTGTATACAGACAATAGCTCTAGGAACTGTAAGTCCCATAATGCTTTGCCAGGGATTACGAAGGTGAGGCCATCTCAAATCTATCAGAAAAATCAGTAATGTTGACCATTCCAGATTGTAAAAACCCAAGGATGTGGGACTAAGGTGCAAAAAAGACACAGGAGAGGATACAGACTGTGCTAGTGCAGCAGCATTCTTGTCACAGGCAAATTGAAAACTCATCCCACTGCAGGGAGAGGCAGAGGGGACTAGTTGGCAATAGCCTTACATCATCTACAGTAATAAGAAAGCAGCCTAGAGGAGATACAGTGGCAACAACAGAATACACAAGAGTAGGGAGATTTATGGTCGTTCTCCAGTGCATTCCGTTCTCCAATGCATTCATGGATTGTTTCTACAGACATTTTCTGATATTTTAATATTCATATAACCTACAACTGCAGTAGAATCAACATCATGATAACTGATGAAAATTCACTTGGTAAACTAAGGGTACTTTTAAACCGGCAGATTTCTGCTGGTAAACAAGCAGCGATCAACGACATAGCACATCGATCCACGCTTGCTGAGCTCAATTACAAGGTTGTTCATCCCCATACAGTTTGTATTATTGTTGTCAGCATATCCCATGTTGACATGGGGAGATGTGCTGCTGACAACAATGATTAGAGTGCCGCATAAAAGATGCGATCGGCCGACAAACTAGCATTTGCTTGTTTGATGGCTGATCGCTGGGCCCTTTTAGAAAGGCTGATGATCGGGCTTAAGCGTTCTTTTCCCCTGATCGTCGGCTCGTATAAAAGGACCTTAACATTTTCACTGGAGTTTCTTTTTAAGTAAAAAAGCGCATATACATCGACTATCTACCATTCTCAGACCTCCCTCTGTGCAATCACAATAGCAGAATTAGACTGCTTCTTTTTCTAGAAGAAAAAAGCAGAGCTAGTTAATTTAAGAGAGATTATCTGACATGGTGAATTAACGTTTAGCACTTAAAGTCCTCAGAAGCTCCTGATTAAAAATGTTTTACAATATTTAACTTTAAATCTGCAACTCCACTCTAAAAGGTATACTTTACCTCCAGTTATTATGAAGTAATTTTTACAGTAATTACCTGAAACTCTAATGAAATAAAATTAGAACAACATGACGGCACTCACAATGAAGCCGAAACGTCTAAACGTTTTTCCTGGTTGTCTATCATATTTACAGACTGCCAACATAATTTAGAGTTGAAAGGAGGCAGGCCGCCATAGGGATTTTGAAAATACAGTAAAATCCATTTAATCCGGTATCAATGGGACCTAAGAGATGGCAGAAATCCCATTCTGGATTATTGGACATTTAGTATGAGAAAATATATAAAACGGACTTATAAAAGGCAGAGAAGAAAAAAGCCTAAACAAAAAAAATCTATACACACAATCTGCTACTATAACTTGTTTTCCCAAAGGAAAATACTCAGTGAGCCTTCTTCTTTTAGCCTTTGTAAATTATTTAATACATTTTAGTGTTGTACTAAAAACAATTGCTGGATTAAAGGGGTCTTAAAACTGCTGACAACGTGATATAGGGGAAGTGCTATTTAAACTTACCTTTTTTCTCGGTCATGCAACTTGCATTGCGTTTGATTACCCTGGCACAATCGTCGCAAGTGCCACTCTCTGCTCTCAGACAAGGCTCTAGCGGCCAATCAGGAGACCGCTACAGCCATCACTCAGAGCAGAGAGTCGGTACTTGCAGCATGCAGTGCATTTGCACATCAAGTCCCGCCTCAGTGGCACTTGTGAGCGACTTGTTGGGGGGAATTAAACATACTTTTCTTTGTCATGCAGCTTGCATGAGCAAGTAAAAAGATATGTTTAAGATGCCCTCCACCTCCCCTATATCACCCTGTCGGCAGATTTGAGACATATATATATATATACACACACACTATTCGAAAATCAGCCCTGACGACACCTCATCAAAAGAGGTTCATACAAGATCACATGAGGATAGGATTATCATAATTTGTCAGGTCTTTAAGAACGGTTTAAACATAACCCAGTTTTGAAGGGCCATTAAACCCTTCCCGCAAAATCAAGTACAGTTACATGATGGGAGCTAGCGTGCTAGCACATACCCATGTAACTGTACCTGATTGGGATGGAGCTGGCTCAGAAATTGAAAACCCGCTGTAATGGCCAGAATCGAAGCTAGCCTCCTATCCAGCCGATTAACCCCTTAGCGATCAAAAGCGATTGCTGCATTTAGGTGGTTTCTAGCCTACGGCACCCGAGACGTAGTAGATTTTCATTTTTACAGACTAGTTTGTCTTATTAACCAATAAGTTTAGCAAAACTACTGTGGGTTCAAAATGCTAACTATACCCCTAGATAAATTTCTTAAGGGGTCTAGTTTCCAAAATGGTGTCACCGTTGGTGGGTTTCCACTGTTTTGGCACCACAAGACCTCTTCAAACCCGACATGGTGCTAAAATACAATCAGTGTTTCAGTCCAGTAGCACACTAGGGCCACGTGTGGGCTATTTCTAAAAACTGCAGAATCTGGGCAATGAATATTCAGTTGCGTTTCTCTGGTAAAACCTTCTGTGTTAAAGAAAAAAATATATATTACAAATAAACCTTGGCAAAAAAATAAAAAATAAAAATTAAATTGTACATTTCCCCTCTACTTTGCTTTAATTCCTGTGAAACGCCTAGGGGGTTAAAAAAAAAACGTTCTGAATACTTTGAGGGAGTCTAGTTTTTAAAATGGGGTGATTTATGGGGACTTTCTAATATATAAGGCCCTCAAAGCCTTCAGAACTGAACTGGTCTCTTGAAAATGTGACAAATTGCTGCTAAAGTTATAAGCCTTGTAACGTCCTAGAAAAATAAAAGTGATTAAAAAAATGATTCCAACATAAAGTAGACATATGGGAAAGGTTAACTAGTAACTATTTTGTGTAGTATTACGATCTCTCTTATAAGCAAACAAATTAAAATTTAGAAAAATGCTAATTCTTGCTATTTTTTTTCAGAATTTTGGTGTTTTTCACAAATAAACAGAGTATATAGACCAAATTTTACCACTAACATAAAGTACATTGTGTCATGAGAAAATAATCTTAGAATAGCTTGGATACATAAAAGCATTCCAAAGTTATTACCACACAAATTGACACGTCAGATTTGAAAAAATTGGCTGTGTCCTTAAGGCCAAAACAGGCTGTGTCATTAAGGGGTTAATAAACATTTGGCGATACCAAAAGGCACAACATGACTTAAAATCAGGGGTGCTAGGTGTGTGCGACCTGTGCCATTGCACAGAGCGCATCACTCCAGCAGGTGGAAGGGGGCGCTGCACTGGCTCCCTTCCCCTGCTTGTTATAGAAGCGCCCGAGCCCGGCGCTTCTTCAGTCAGTGGCGTCACTACCGCTGTAGCAGCCAGAGCGGCTGCTAGCGGTGACACCAGGCATGAGGGCGCTCATCGGGACGGGCTCCCACATGGCCAGCGGCTCCACTACCAGCCGCTGCTATAGCGGTAGCGACGCCACTATAGAAGAGCAGGGAGGTGTATTCCTGATATACTAGCACCACTGTAGCTCCCTGAAGGAGCAGAATCCTTATGTGGACGGTGATTCCGCTCCTGGATGGAGTGCTTGATGTCTCTGTCCATAAATGGACAGTGACATCAGGGGCAACACCTGGAGCAGAATCCCGCTCCACAGCGTTGCCAACACTGTGACCGGGGATTCCACTCCAGGAGAAGCCCTTGACGTCACGGTCCATAAATGGACACAGACGACAGGGGCTTCTCCTGGAGTGCAATCCCCGGTCACAGCGTCGGCAATGCTGTGGATGGGGATTCCGCTTCAGGAGTTGCCCCTTATGTCACTATCCATATATGGACAGTGACATGAAGCGGAGTGTTCCAGGAGTGGAATCCCCGCCCACAGGGGGAATCCGCTCCTTCAGAGAGCTATAGTGGAGCCATCTACAGGAAGTGTGGTGCTATCCACAAGGGGGCTGTGTGGCACTCCCTACAAGGGGGCTGTGTGGCACTCCCTACAAGGGGGCTGTGTGGCACTCCCTACAAGGGGGCTGTGTGGCACTCCCTACAAGGGGGCTGTGTGGCACTCCCTACAAGGGGGCTGTGTGGCACTCCCTACAAGGGGGCTGTGTGGCACTCCCTACAAGGGGGCTGTGTGGCACTCCCTACAAGGGGGCTGTGTGGCACTCCCTACAAGGGGGCTGTGTGGCACTCCCTACAAGGGGGCTGTGTGGCACTCCCTACAAGGGGGCTGTGTGGCACTCCCTACAAGGGGGCTGTGTGGCACTCCCTACAAGGGGGCTGTGTGGCACTCCCTACAAGGGGGCTGTGTGGCACTCCCTACAAGGGGGCTGTGTGGCACTCCCTACAAGGGGGCGGTGTGGCACTCCCTACAAGGGGGCTGTGTGGCACTCCCTACAAGGGGGATGTGTGGCACTCCCTACAAAGGGGATGTGTGGCACTCCCTACAAAGGGGATGTGTGGCACTCCCTACAAGGGGGCTGTGTGGCACTCCCTACAAGGGGGCTGTGTGGCACTCCCTACAAGGGGGCTGTGTGGCACTCCCTACAAGGGGGCTGTGTGGCACTCCCTACAAGGGGGCTGTGTGGCACTCCCTACAAGGGGGCTGTGTGGCACTCCCTACAAGGGGGCTGTGTGGCACTCCCTACAAGGGGGCTGTGTGGCACTCCCTACAAGGGGGCTGTGTGGCACTACCTACAAGGGGGCTGTGTGGCACTACCTACAAGGGGGCTGTGTGGCACTACCTACAAGGGGGCTGTGTGGCACTACCTACAAGGGGGCTGTGTGGCACTACCTACAGGGGGAATCAGTGAGTGGCAGGCTGATGTTCATTTTAGTGAGAGTGGGTGGGCTGATGGTCATTTTACTGCGAGAGGGGGGGCTGATGGTCATTTTACGGTGAGTGGGAGACTGGCACGATCTACAAATGAGGAGGTGGGGTATTATGGCACGGTCTACAGGGAGGCTGTATGGCACAATCTACAGGTGAGCACTATCTACAAGGGGGTGCTGTGTGTGGCAGCCAGGTGAGGGGGACATTATATTGTGTGGGGCCACTATGCGGACATTATTCTGTGTAGGGGTACTACAGGGGGCAATATACTGTGTGTGGCACTTAGGGGGTATAATACTGAGTGGGCACAATTAGAGGACAAAATACTGTGTCCTTGAAGGGGGTTATAATATATTATATTATTATTATACTATATGGGGGCACTAAAGGGTCATTATACTGTGTGGGGGCTCTATATAGGGCATTATACGGTGGGGGCATTATACTTTTTCTATGGGACATTTTTTTTATGATGGGGTAGGGCGACAAAAGTTAATTTTGCACTGGGTGCCATCTATCCTAAGGCGGTCCTGCTTAAGACTCCTACATAATTCAACATACTTACCTCATTCATTATGCAATACCTTTTTTGCTCATAATAATAATAATAATAATTATTATTTCACATATTCAAAACTTATGGGGTTCATCCCACACAAATAGCTGAAATTGGCGTCTACCATTTTACAAATCAAATGAAGTCAAAAAGAATAAAAGTAATCAAGATCACATAAGCTCTGGCAGGCTTTTCCATAATGCCTTGCTGGCACTTCCTCTAATACAGTCGATCATGAGCGATATTAGGTGTGAGTCACTGATGACAGTGCTACCTACGTATGAGTCTTAGTCACTATAAACTGCCCAAACAGGAAATGCTGGTGCTTTGTAGTGATACAGAGAGGAGAGAGGGAGAGAGCGGACATCAGACAGAGAGTGAGAGATAGTAAAACACAGAATACAGATAGAAAGTGGATTAGGGTCAGTGAACGTGTTTCATAGTGAGGAGAAAAGAATAGTTAGATTTACAAAAATTTGAGAGAGAGATAGATTTTAGACAGAGATAGTTAGTTAGTGCTGCTGCAGCTATACCATTCTTACAATAATTTGTGAATCACCAATCTTCCTCACATCATACGCAATTCTTTAAGAATATTAATCCTGGTGCTGATAGTGTGCCGCTCTCTTCTGAAACAGACATCACTCATTGTTTTGCATATATCTAATAGTGCCACTAAAAACTTTGTAGCGGCTGCAGGTGGTCAGCTTGTTATTTTTTTTTAAATCTACGTCTATGCAGGAGATTTGAAGCTCTGTAATAGAAAAACAAAGCTCAAATGACTCTAAAGATATACGAGGGGGAGACATAAATTATCTGCACTCTGGTTATATTAAAACTTCCGTTGGTCGCATATCAGCGCTATCCCCCAATCACTGCTGTGCAGGTTTGAAGTGTTACATCTGTTTATTTGTGACTGCGGTGCGAGAAACAATGGCTGCCCCACTTCCGATTTGCACGAAAGAAGAACAGCGTGCAGTGATTCGTTTTTTGTATGTTTGGTGCAGATATTTATTGAAGAATGTGTGCACAGTATGGAGAAAGTGTTTTGTCAATGTGTTGCTAATTTTTGAGTCATCCTCGTATTAAGAAATTAAATCAGCACAGAATGTTTTACTTCTTTAGTTAAAAAAAGAAAAAAAAAAGGTGGACATTCACTCACTTTAAAGTGGTTTCCCAGGATTAGAAAACATAGCTGCATTCTTCCCAAAGAATTTTTCCACACCTTCCCACAGGTTGTGTGTGTTTTGCAGCTCAACCCTATTCACATCAGTAGAGCTGCAATACCAGACAAAACTCATGGACAGGTGTGGTGCTATTTGTGCTGTTTTTAGAACCCTGTACAAGCCTTTTAAGGTATATTTATACCAGGTTGAGTGTGTAAATTTGGCAAATACACAATTAAATGTTCCCAGCTAACCCAAACGTTCACAAACGTATACACAGCCTTCAATGTGTCCTGTTGGCATACGTATGGCTGGCATCGGTCTGCATACCATTTTTTTCCACAGCATTGGGAAGTGTAGTTGACTACACTTAACAATACATGGGAATCCTATTAAAAAAAATGATCTACATCCCAGTAGCCATTTTTTTTTTTTTTTTTTTTACAATGGGAGTTAATGGCAGACTATGCATTTGCATGGCATGCACTTGCATTCGTCTGGCACATATGCCAGGAACGCGGACAAATGAGGTATGAACAGAGCCTTAGTACAAGGAAGCTTTTTTTGTTAAAGGACTAAAGTCAGAGTTTACAGGTCAAGTTGATATCATATGTTTTGCAAAAGTCATTTAATTTACAAGTACAGTATAGAATATAATATCTGTCTCGGCAACAGATTTTTTTGAGGTCTGCTAAAAAGGTGAACATTTTCTAAATAAGTAGTCTGCTAGCTTATGTGTATCACTGTTCCAGGCTTCCCAATGCTCTCAGATTTAGATGAGACTGATATAGTTTTAGCCTCCAGCTGAATTTAATCCACGTAAGTTAAAACTGTAAATGTCACCCATGATTGATTTAATACTTTTATTGGAACTTCTATCTTAGAAAGATCTGGTTTCTAAGTAAGAACGTCTACGACACATCCCTCTCTACAAGAATCACTTCTAAGCTATTCCGTTTTCTGTCTTCCAAGCAATAAAAGATAGGTATTCTAATAATTCTAGATTAAATATCAGCTATATTATTTCAGGCACTTTGTTCATACGTTTACTAAAGTAGAGAAGAAGACAAATATCTTTTTTCTTCCCCTTCTCAGCATTGCAGAATTATCAAGTATAAATTTCAATTGAGCTCCATGAATTAAAAAAAAAAACCAGAAGAATCTAAACTTCAGTCATAGTCATTATTGTCACTAGTGTTATTACTATTAAGCTAATTTAGCTTTAATACTTTTTTTTACAAATATATTGTAATCAATAGAGTTTCAAATTGATGTCCTCCTCACATACCATAAAACCTACGTAAAGTGTACAGTATATACACTGATAACCAAGCATGTAACATCAAATAGATATCATACATTTATACTCTACAGCCTTAGATCACAACTTGTGGTACTGTACCCCAGATGGTACACACTATGTCTCTTGGGGTACTCACATATCCTCTGTGTTTTTAATACTGCAGCACAGTGCATTATCATAGCCTTGTGAGTACTTTGATATCATTTATTTGAGTAGGGGGTACTTGGATGAAAAACATTGAGAAACACCATGCTACAACACTGCATATACTTTCCATCAGCAGAAACCAATGGACTGCACTATAGAATATACGGATTATAATTTCTATAAAAGGAAACCCCCTAAGAAAAAATATTTTTTATAATTTAAATCGAGGGTGGAATTTTCAGCAATACCAAATGTCTCCAATTTGTTTTTAACCATATCAATTCTGCCATGGGTATGGGTTGGAGGGCTCACCAACTTGCATATCTAAAAATGACACCCTTCTCTTCCTCTTTGCTTAGATATTTGTCCAAGTATAGATGTAGCAGTTAGCTAATCATTTTCTTTTTCTCAATTGGTATTTATTCACTCCTAGTTTACATTTTATCCTTGCCGTAATGAAAATCATCAACCTATTCTTAAAAGTGAGAGCTGTAGTATAAAGCAGGCAGACGGGAGAGAGCAGCATCCTTAACCTCTGATGAGACAGGAGGTGGATTTTAGATTACCTCTGACCCCCTCTAGGCAATACAGCTAAGCTACAGTCATAGATCACAGTTGCACCTCTATGGAGGGGGACAGTGCCTGCTTTCCAACGAAGAACAAGGATTTAAAACCCTGTGTTCGTGGTTCGTGTTCGTGGTGCCGGTGGGAGTATAAGAGGCTGAGCCACAACCCAACTTCATTGACAGGTCATAAAAAAAGAAAAAGGTTTCATAGAACGAGTCCTTTAATGCTATATTAGAGATTAGCAACACTAGGAGTAACAATAAATAGAATAAGTTATCATGCTATACTTATCGGTCTTTCTATATGAATTAATATTTAAATATACACGGTTGTTTCCACAATGTATAAGTGAAGAAAATTTGTAATATATCTTATTAAAGAAAAATTCCTTTTTCTTCACTTATCAGGCTCCCCTCTCCCCCTCCTTCCTAAATAAACCATTCACTCATTCTGAACTTACTGCTAAATACATCTTGAGAGACTATCTCACTGAAGGATCTGGTTACAGCCTCCCATCAAAGTTTATTTAGAGGGGAGGTGGAAGAGGAAGCAGCAGCAGCAGAGTGAGGGAGGGGCAGAAAGATCCACAGAGATGCTGCTGCTCATAGTTAGTGCTTTATTCCACTCCAGTGTTGGATTCACAGCTACACTGCTTGTAATTTTCTTCATGTTGCTGCGGCTTCTGATGGTGTGCTACAAAGAGAGTGAGGTGCAGGATGTTCTCTTCTCCATAAGTTCTGTGTATGGGAGACATGATAGCTGTTAGACTCTACCCACTAGCTCAGAGAAAACTGAAAGCAAGCTACAGAGCCTGCAGAGGAGAAAACGGCAAAAAAAATACAGCATACAAGTCATATAATGGCCATAAATCACGTTATTTCTTATGTACACACATATGACAGCTTATTATGAAATGTGACCAGAAACAACAGGAGCACTTTAAGTATTGTAGTGTATATCAAAATCCTGTGATGCAATCTTAGATGGATGAACAGGAACTTGCCATCTTTCGCAGGTAAGCCAAGGTATAGCTTATGGCCTATTCATTCCCATCATTGATACCACATAGGAAATATATTGTTCTGAATCATTTCCAAATAGCTTTAGGTCCGGTCCAGAAATGTAACAGATTTTTAAAACAAAATAAAAAATGGTCGAATGATCAGAGGCATTAGTAGCACTAGTGATACTGGGCCTGATTATTATTAAAGACTATAAACTTCATATAAATTCAGTTATTATGTAGTGTGCAGACACATAATTTATAAAAATACTGCTATTTTCTCTGCTGTTAGACACAGTGTTAGTTCATATTCTAACACACATATCAGCTAACCTCCAACAGAAATGTGTCAATAGTGGCATTGCTACAAAACAGCATGTAACATCACTTTGACTGAGTACAAAAGATATGAACTATGTCCTTGCTTGTCCTTTGATAATCACACTGTGTTAATAAAAAGCAGCGTACAATACCTGTAGTTTAAAAGACAACTATAGGACAAAAAAACTGATTCACGGCGCAACATAGTGTAGACCAACAGTGGAGTGATGATAAAAAGACGATAAGGTAAAATGTTCACCTATAGGGGTTGTGCAAATACAGGCACAACCCTGATGCAAGCTAGGAAGTAATTTACCCAGAGAATCTGCTGCAGCCAGTTCCCAGCTGGTAACAAGATCTGTTACCGCAGTAGAGTAACGCAGAGGAGGGCAAGAGAGGGGAGGGAAAGAAAGAGAGAAGAAGAGACAGAGGAGGGGAAGAGACAGAGGAGGGGTAGAGACAGAGGAGGGGAAGAGAGAGGGAGAGGAGAGGAGGGGAAGGGGAAGAGAGGAGGGGAAGGGGAAGAGAGAAGGGGAAGGGGAAGAGAGGAGGGGAAGGGGAAGAGGGGAAGGGGGAAGAGAGGAGGGGAAGAGAGAGAGAGGGGAGAGAGAGGGGAGAGAGTGAGAGGGGAGAGAGTGAGTGGGGAGAGAAAGAGTGGGGAGAGAGAGGGGAGAGAAGGGAGAGAGAGAAACACTAAAACTAACATCAAGACCCCCCCCCCCCCCTTGCTAGATATAGCACCATGCAAGCCATCAATTAGTAGAGCGGAGAAAATCTGCTCCACTGTCAGATTGAGACCAAAGTGTTGCCCCCAGTTCTAAATAATTAGAGAGTTATTACATCAGAATGTAGCTTTTATACAGCTAGTTTCAGATATCTCATCAGGAACAATCTATGTAATATATTTTGGATAAGAGATTACTTTGTAAAATAAATATCATACTGCTAAAAGACATCAACTTGTGATTTTATGTGGTCACAAAACTCTGTAGTGACATCTAATTAAAAGGATATGCCTGACTGTGTAATCATTTTCTTAAAATCACTCCAATACATCGAAAATAAAAAATAAAGCAACTTTGAAAATTGTCTCTATTAAAAATCTCCTACCTTTTTGTATCTATAGCAGCTCCAATGCAGATCTATGCATCTCCATTAGAACAGACTAAAAACAAACTCTGTGTAGTCTCATAACGCATTTTCTCTTTAATAAAAAAATAATAATAATCACAGTAGCTCATGGGTATTGTATTTTACTTAACAGAATGTATTAAAAAAAACATAAAAAAATAAAAAGAAGGGGTGGGTGACAACTGAAGAAGTACCAAAAGGCAGACAAGAACATTGCAAAGGAGGCAAATATTGGAAAGGGCAAAGGGAACTTCTCAGCTTTGCACAGTACCATTCTCAAGTTAGACAATAGCATTACATTACATAGATTTGTCACATTATACAGAAATAATGTCATACCTTTATAATTGGCTTGTTTTTATGTGTATACACCAATGTGGAAAAAATTCCATTGGCATGCATTACTATAATGAGACCTGTTTTCTTAATTCAATATATTTTCACAGTACATGAGAGAAAAAAAATGTCCACCTATCCCAAAAATAATTACTGGAAGTCAAGCCAGGAAAAAAAAGTTATTTTAGATATTGTTCTCTTTGATTATGATTTATTCCAAGATTCCATGACTTGTTAATACAGATCTTAAAAAGGACAGTTTCAGAGGGAGCTTAGCATAAGGTGAATAATTGATATATATCCCCTAGTCCTTCACTCTTCTATCTGTGTATATTAATGGGCTCTCAAATTCTAAGATAATTTGCTATGCAAAAATTTATAAAATAGAATGTTTTTACATCAACTCGTCAAATGTCATGACAGATGGACTAAATAGAAATATGGAGATCACCATAAGGTAATGCCAAACGAGTTGTAGACTTAGGGCTCATGCACACGAACGTGTTTTTCGTCCGCAATTCATCCACAAATTGCTAACCCATTCATTGCTATGGCACCATGCACACGACCGTGGTTTCCACAGTTCCTTCCAGGACCGCAAATATGTGCCGCAGAAACTCAGGACAGGTCTTATTATGGCCCGCAAATTCGCTACGAACTTGCCCATAGAAGTCAATGGCCCCCGCGGAAACACCTTCATGTGACATCCTTAATTTGTGGAAGTGTTGCTAAGCGACGACAGGAAGTCAGAATCATTGATTTCCTTGCACTTATGTTATACCATCCGTATTTTGCAGATGACACACGGATGCACTACAGATGACATTTCATCTGCAAAATACGGACCGGAAAAATGATTCTGCTTTCTTTTAATGGAATCAGATTTAATAATTTATGAGTCAGGATAGCCAATCTATCAAACTTGAACCTTTCATACTTTATAGGGCGGCCATTCATTTGAATGGCTACCATGTAATGCTACATGAAATGAGTGAACAGACACGAATTACCCTGGCGATAACAGATTGATTGTCGAGGGTTACAGTAGCTCGACCTGCAGCGTTCAGTTCTTTGGCACACGACCTTCAATTTAAAATGGGATTATCTTCATGAGACAGTTCTTTTGATCACATAAAAGCCTGCCTATATCATTATATAGAAACGGCTTTTCTCGCTTTTCATGATTACCTTTGTCTTGGGACCGTTTACAAACCCTACAACTATCACAGACTGTAAATTTACATCTTGTCAGAGATGAGCAATTGAAATAATTAAAATTAACTATTTAACTTTGTTGTGCCTTTGGCCTTATAACTATCAATGGCCATTACTCCTTCCTGTAGAATCATGTACAGCACATGATATGTACATATGCCCATTCTATCACCTGCTGTAGGACGGCTGTGTTTGACATCCAGCCTCCGGCACTAAAACCAGAATTAGAGAGAGCTCTGATCCTAGCCATTTAACCCTTTTGGCACCGCGATCAGCATTGATATACTGATATGATAGGATATAACATAACATTATGATCGGTGGGGGTCTGACCTTTAGAACCATCGTCAATCCAGACAACGAAGCGCCGGAGTGTTATTTCTCTTGCACAGCAGCACTCCCAGACCCACACTGTGCAGAGAAACTGCAACACAGTCCCAATTTAAGTGAATGGCCAGGATAGTCACTGTGCAGGGACCCTGCGGCCCCTAAATTCTAAGGATCATGGAGGTCCAGACAGTCATAGTTTCATTAATCAGTAAGTGATGGCAGATCCTAGAAATATGCTATCAGTTACGTTAGTGGGAAGACCCCTTTAATACATTGTTTTATAGCAATAAAGTAATGCAGCTCACATTAGAGCTTTTGGCAATAATGCTACCATATTCAAATGAAAACAGAGATTATAGAAGAAAAAAAAAATACCACTTTTTCTTACAAAACCGCACCATATACACCTGTTAAATCTATACCTTTGGAAAAATGTATATTGAAAAACATGACTAAAGAAACCGTTTAAAATAGGACAAGGTATTTACGGACGCTGGAAGCCACATATCGGTGCACGCAATTCATTCTATTATTTATCTCATTAAACAGTTAAGAATAACTGATTATTGACTGGAAATTCAATCTTGCACCTGCCAAGAATGTAAAAAGCTGTCAGGCCGTAGATCTTCTATTCTCAGTTAGTTATACCTCAATTTTTAATTTATGCATCCTGAGATTATCATTCAGATGGTTCACTCAAACCTTTGAGATTAGCAAGGCCAAAAAGCTGCATGAATAACATTACATTTTTAAAGAAGGCTCTGCACAAGACTTCAGTAGCTCACAGACATTCCAGCCTGGATCAGATAGTCAGAACCCATCTACCTCATACTTCATATAAAAAATAGAAAGAAAAGCGATAAAATGTATTCAGCAATAGAATGTAGATATGTTGAGTGAAGCGGATGTTTCCCCCCTCTTGAATACTACGTGCACCTTTCCATTTTCACATTCTTTCGTGTTCATGTTACTCACAGGTATTGTCCTTCAAGTTTCTTTGCCACTGTTAATTGATTCATTGATATATACTTTCTATAGCACCGCACAAAAACCTTTGAACACCATCAAGCATTCAAAATAACTATTGTTGCTGTGTGCTTAGGGGCTTTTTTTTTTTTTTTAACGAGAATAATGCAAAAACCTGTTACTTTTCACATAAAAGAAAATGTAAAACCACAAAAAAGGCTATACTTACTAGGTAGGTGGGTGGGTGGGTGAAAACCAGTTCCCAGCAGGACGCAGACAGGTCAAAAAATGCTGCAGGAGGAGGGTGCATTAAATAGTGACAGCCACTCCCACTAGTCTTGAGGGGAGTGGCGAACTAAGTGCTCACAAGTGTGTGATAAATGAGTGTCAGTGTTAGTGTAGTGCTAGGGTGTGAATGTATGGTAAAAAAGAAATGTGTATGTATGGAAGTGTCAGAACTGTGTAATAATGTAATACAAAATAAATAAGTGTGATGAATAGGGGTCAGTGCTGTGAATAGTACATGGGGTGTCAGTACTATGTGTAATACGTGGAGGGATAATGTGCTGGTCGTCAGGCATAGCATATCTTGCCGAAGACACCCCATGTACTATTCACAGCACTGACCCCCATTCATCACACTTATTTATTTTTTATTACATCACACAGTTCTGACACTTCCATACATACACATTTCTATTTTACCATACATTTCACACCCTAGCACTACACTAACACTGACACTCATTTATCGCACACTTGTGAGCACTTAGTTCACCATATGATATGCACGCTGTAAGTCAATACCTATAGGTGATACTTACACGCTATTTATTTTTCTCAGTGCTTGGCTGCTTTTTAGCTCTACTGAATTAGGGCAGAGTTGTGATCTGTCACTACAGTTTAGATACAGTGCCTACTTGGAGTCTGAAATCTACCCCAGTCTCATCATTGGTTCAATATTTTTCTTTAGTAAATTATTAGTGGTTAGTATTCTCTCTCTCCCCTTTTGCTTTCCCCATCTACTGTATACATGTAGGTAATTTCACAACAGTATCATTAATGCCGATTATGTCAGTTTCTCTGCATATTTGTCTTTTATTAGCGATCCTGTCATCTATAAACCCGGCAGCGCCTATTTCTAGCCCCAGGACCCCCCGTTTTACAAGCTGCCATGGTGAAAGGACTCTGCCCCTGTGCACTTGTTTCTCTTGCAGGAAAGTCCGGGCAGGGGATGCCTCCGCACATGCACTGATTCTGTGTGTGACAGTTTGTGGTTTACTGGTCACCATGTTGACAGGAAGTGACACAAGCACATACAATTTTTAAGAACGGCAAGATTCCTCTGCATTTTATCTCAGTCATAACAGGTGGATGCCACATTTTGTGCTTTTATACATTTTGCTTCTCGGGTAAATTATTTCTGTAAAATTTAGTCCAGTCACATTGTGCTAGAATTGAGGTTTAATTCCATTTACTATTTTTATTTATTGTTGACTTTTGCATATATATTGTTTTTGTCTTAATTAGGACATAGAGTGAGTAATTTGTTTTTAGAGAATTAGGACCACACACACACATATATATATATATATATATATATATATTACATACATACACACACACACTAGATGTACTATGTCATTGTGATATATGTAGGAATATGTTGCATCATTCTATCTGCAAAGTATAATAAATTATGTGCTCAGGAAGGGCTGGCATAATAAAGAGATCTAGGATGCACCTAATAGCCTTTACTTAGTTAGCTGTCAAAAGTGGCCTTTAAGCTGCAAGACTATTATTGATTATCATTGGAGTGATAAGTAGAACTAGTCTAAAATGTCGCTGCATTTATACGTTTATTGCTATACAGTACCTAATATGGAAAATGCTTTAATGTGAATTATTTAGCAAATTAATGCCTTGAATATTATTGCATTTTCTTTTTGTTAGTTATATATAGTTATTCATTTTTAAATTGTACAGCTGTAATGTGTTTTTCTTACATTAATCTGATTTGTCTTTGTTTCGATGGCCCTAGTTGGTCTAATAGTAGTTAAACAGCTATTGTACTTTTCAGCAACATGGCTTAAAGGGGTTGCCTTATTGAAGACATTGGTATCATACTGCTAGAAAAGGTCATCAATGTTCAATCTGTGGGGTTCGAACTACTCTGACCCTCGGTGATCTCGAGAACGAAGTGGCAGCTGTGCTAAAAATGGCCCATGCCACTGTTCGCGATCAGATCTGCTCGTCTCTTTCTGAGTTGCCGCACAGGTGGCCATCAAATAGGCATGAATGACTATGTAATACATAGCATTGTTGAGTCTGCTAGAGTAGGAGATGCTCTTAGTAGCGGTTTCCACTGGAGGGGGTAGCAAGTAAAGGACATATGGGCCCATTAGGGCATTTAGATAGGGTTTGTACTCCTTTAATTTTGAGTGAAAAATAATTGGCTGTACAACAATGCTAAAAGTATAGCTAATTGCGCTAATGTTAGCCCTCTTTCATCTAGAAGCCTCCACTGACAGGAACAGAGCAAACCATAGTCAGGAACCATAAGCACACCGGCAGCAGATGGCCACAAACTAACCTAAAGTTAAACCTACAGTAAAGGTGTCTACAGGACTACCTGCTGCCAATGAACAAAGGATTGGCAAGAACAACACCACCATCAAAAGAGCAGCTACAAAAAGTAAGAAAATGTTGGCATTAACATTTTCTTCTGAAACAATCAGTTGTTGGCAACCTATCACATTATGGGGACCTCAGAAGTGGTCTTTGACTCGTTGGAGGACCACATATTGCATTTAATCTCCCATGTTCCCTGCTTGCAGAGGAGAGGTACGTGCACATGTGAAGTCACTCTCCATTATAGCCTATGGAACATATGGATATAGCTGACTGAGTGTGCTCAGCTGTTTTTGTATCTCTTATTTACTGCAATGGAGACCAACTATATTTTACTGCAAATCGGGGATATAGGACTCTTTCTTTGTATTGGTGGGAGAGAAACAGTAATTTATAAAGCTGTGTATGTATGCAGGACTGTAGAGTGCACAGAGCTGGGTATTGTTCAATACACAGATGGAAGGGGTAGCCGCAGGTTGAGCCCCCAAGGCCGTCCATTGCCACCACTGATTAAATCAAACTTGTAGCAAGACAGAAAACACATTTCATAAACTAAAACTACACTTTAAACACCATAGAGTTTTTATTAAAGAGAGACAAGACAGATACTAATGATACGAATACCAATAATAATGGATTTAAGTTGGCAAATCAGCAGTTAAAACACTACCACATAATACAATATTTATGGACTTGGAATTTTTGTTGCACCTATTTCCTCCCTTACTCCTCTTGTTTATTTCACACATTTATTTTCCATTCTGCTGTAGATGTTGGCTGACTGACGGCACACAAGTCTCTGTCTTGGTGCATGCATTGTAACAGCAACTGGACAGTGACCGGTGGTGAACCCTGTGTCCTCTCCCAGAATCTCCACCACCGTAATACTTCTCAAATCATGATTATTATAATGATGAGAACAATTTAAAAATAGAAAATGAAGTATTTAAGAGGAAAACAGTTACATGAATTAAGATAATAAAAGTAAAATAAATTAAAATTAAATAAATGTAAAAATAAATGTGTGTGTAAAATTGAGAGTCAAATGCTCCAATGGAATAAATTCTAAAATGTGATTTTTACAAATGAGAATACTAAAAAAATATTATGATATTGTAGGTCAGCATGACCAATTGTGACAAAAGACCCTTTTACATCGGTCGAGCGCAGATGAACGAGACATCGTTGATCGGTGCTCGTTTGCTCCTGTTACACAGATCTATGGATGGGGACGAGCGGTCGTTTCTCCAATCGCTCGTCCCCATACATTATTATTATGTCGGCAGCGCGTCACCCTGTTTGCACGGGGAGATGTGCTGCCGACAACGATAATATTTTACATTTTTAAAACGATACGACCAGCAGATGATCGAGCATTTGCATGTTCATCTGCTGATCGCTGCCCTGTTTAGACAAGGCAATTATCGGCAACGAGCATTCTATGAACACTGGTCTGCCCGATAATCATCCAGTGTAAAACCCCCTTAACTGTACCCTCGGAGATACTGTATGTGGATGTAGATAACAGTATAATCACATAAGATAATAGCAAAGCGGAAAACTCTAAATCATTAATATATGCCACATACATGTCCTGACAGCTATGTGGGTATTTGTATCTCGATATATAAAAGACAGACGATTTAGCTTATCTGTAAGAGTTCCAATGCTTAAATGGAGTATTACGGATTTAGCAAATGATTCTTCATTGTGCAATGGAAAGTTATACAAATTGCCCAGGTACTTTGTGTAAATTCCTCCAGTTTAAGATCTCTGCTTGCAGTCCTTCAATAGTGTCCTTCAGTTTTTACTTCAAGTAGATAAAAATCTGTCCTGTCACGTGATGATCACACTAAGAGCTCGGACTTCTAATTATCCCTACACCGATGTGTCCTTCATGTGATCAGGACAGATTTTTATCTCCTGGAAGTAAATAATAAAGTTTCCTATTGAATGACTACAAGCAAGGATCTTGAAAACCATGAGAAGTTGAAACCAAGTATATTTTAAAATGTATAAAACTTAATTAAACAATGAATAATCTTTATTTGTGGAAACCGTAATACCCTTTAATTTTACATGTTGAATGATTAATGCACACACATACACCGTTCAGCCATAACATTAAAACCACTGACAGATTAAGTGAATAACATGGATTATCTCAATATATTGACACCAGTCAAGGGGTGGAATTTATTAGGCAGCAAGTGAACAATTAGTTCTTGAAGTTGATGTTTTGGAAGCAGAAAAAGTGGGCAAGCGTAAGGATCTGAGCAACTTTGACAAGGGCTAAGGTGTGATGACTAGACGACTGGGTCAGAGCATCTGAAAAATGGCAGGTCTTGTGGGGTATTTCCGGTTTGCAGGGGTTAGTACCCATAAAGTAATTACTAACTACTAGGTAGGTCCTGTCCTAGGAAGGACAATCAGTGAACGGATAAAAAGGGTCCTGGCCGTCCAAATCTCATTGATGCATGTGGGAAGTGAAAGCTTTTCAGGAATGGTTTGAGGAACATCAAGAAGATGTTGACTTGGCCTCCAAATTCCACAGATTTTAATCGGACCGAGCATCTGTGGGATGTGTTGGGAAAAACAAGTCCGATACATGGTGACTCTACCTCACAACTTACTGTACATAAAGTATCTACTACTAATGTCTTGGTACCATATACTGCAGGACACATTCAGAGGTCTTATCTAGTTTATGTCACTGTTAGAATGTAGGAAAAATCCTTATTCTTTAACCCATAAATACGCCTTTTCACGGTGGTCACTAAGGGGCCCCAATCTAAGCCCAGCACGGGTGTCCCATGCAGCCTGGAGCCGGGGATTGGCTGTCTGATGACAGCCGGAGTCCTGCTCCAATGGTAGCCATCAAAGTTTACTTAGTTTGCGGCCTTTTAACCCGTTAAATGCCGCGGTCAATAGCAACCGCGGCATTTAACTTGTCTACAGAGGGAGGGAGCACCCTCTCTCACACATTGGTGGCCCGCAAATGCAATTCCAGGCCTCCGGTGGGGTGTCATGGCAGCCGAGGGCCTGATAAAAGCCCCCAGGTCTGCCCTGTGCATATATCTATTAGGACGCGCCGGAGGCACGTCCTAATAGATGCCTGTCAGATTTACACTGACAGGCAATAATGCTCTGGTATACTAAGTATATCAAAGCATTATAGCAGCGATCTAAAGATCGCATAGTAAAGTCCCCTATTGGGACTAAAAAAAGTAGTAATAAATAAAAATGAATAAAAATTACAGTAAAAAAAATAAAACCCATTTTTTTTCCATAAAAAGCGGTTTTATTTAGTCAAAGTGTAAAAAATAAATAAAAGTACACATATATTGTATTGCCGCGACCGTAATGACCCAAACAATACATTTAATATGTAATTTAAACCGCAAGGTGAACACCGTAAAAAAACGCTAAAAACAATGGCAAAATTTCTATTTTTTCCATTGCCCCCCAAATATGTCATAATAAAAGTTATTCAATAAGTCCCATGTACCCCAAAACAGTACCAATCAAAACTGCGTATTGTCCCTCAAAAAACAAGCCCTCATATCACTACATTGACGGAAAAATAAAAAAATTACTTCGACGATGCAAAAACGTTCAAAAGTTCAATAGTGTTATTATTGAACAAAAGTCGTAAAACATAAAAAACCTCTACATATGTGCTATCGTCTTAATCATACCGACCCATAGAATAAAAGTAATGTGTTATTTATGCCACACAGTGAACGGCGTGAATTTAAAACGTATGGAACAATAGCGGAATTTCAGGGATTTTTTTTCTATTTCCCCCCAAAAAAAGTTAATAAAAAAGTTAATAAAAAAATGATACGTACCCCAAAATGGGGCCATTAAAAAGTGCAACTAATCCCACAAAAAACAAGTCCTCATATAGCTTTAATGATGCAAAAATAAAAACATTATGGCTCTTTGAATGCGACTATGGAAAAACAAAAAATAATTGCTTGGTCATTAGGGCCTAAAATAGGCTGGTCACTAAAGGGTTATAGAGGAGAAGTGGGGTTTTATTTAGGTTTCATTTTGTGCCAGAATACGGTGTACTTTAATTTGTACTGTCACTTTAAGGAAGTCATGTGATGAGTGCTAACCCGTTTCCCTCCCACAAAGTGTTGATTTCAGGAAAATAACCTTTCTTTAGGACGTTTGTATATTCTCTTCAGTATTTTATTAATATGGTTGATCGTTGTATTTCATAATCATTGGTCAATGTGTATACTGGTATATTGTGTAAAACAGAATATAAATACAATAAATACACAAAAGGACTTCTGTCAACATAATCATATCAACTCAAAATGTTACTAAATATGTGGCATTATTTAATGATTCAAGAGCGTATGTCTAAGCCCCATGGGGGACGGACATTTATTTTGCATAACTGCTTTGTGAATGAAAACCATCTAATGTTGAAATTACTTGAAACATTTCTATTATCTGCGACACACTGAGTATGACCTTTTCATTATCAGGGTGCAGACATCGAGACGTTCCAATTGAAGTATTTCTATAGTAGTTTTGTTCTTGCCCTCAAATGACTATTTCCCCTACTGAGTTTATAATGAAACTTATTTTATGATTTAAGCAAAATCACAATAGGAACGGTCTTCTAAAAAAAATAAAAATAAAATTAAATATCCTGCTGCCTGCAAACATACGTTTCAAGGCTCAGTGGACATTTTTAGTTGCTTTGGAGAAAATTGCACATCACAGTATGAAAAGCAGATAGTTCTATAGGTGGAACGTACCGAGCAAGTATTGACTCCGACTTGAATCTGAAGAAACAAGAGTTAATAAACCTGTCCTAGATTCACCATGGATTGCACACAGAGATAGGAGCCACAGGTCTAAATTACATTTTGAGTCTGTTTGTTTTCCTAATAAAAGGGTTCTACCGTTCATTCAATTTCTCCTTTACAGCGCTGGATTTGTTCTTAACTACATATTGCTGGTTTCTTCGAAAATGCCCATGTTAATCAACTGTGTTTTAAAGGTTGTAACACATAATGAAGCATTAGGAAATTGCATAAACCGCAATCCCTGTGTAAAGGATCTGCCAGGCACAGCTTCGGGGTTAACTCCCATAGGTAATCAGTCTGTACCTGAATCTACGTCTCTGAGACTGACTCCATCGTCCACCACTCGGGATGGCAGGCTTAGGAGTGGGAGAGCCTATCACAGCCTGGCCAGACGGAGCTAGCTCCCGCCCTCTGTCTATTTACACCTGCCTTTCCTGTTCCTCCTTTGCTTGTGATTCTTCTCATGTGGTTTCCTGGTCCAGCTACAGCTCCTAACTATTTGATCCTGCTCCATACTGACCCTGGCTTACTGACTACTCTCCTTCTCTGCGTTTGGTACCTCGTGCTCTCCTGGTTTGACTTGGCTCGTTCACCACTCTGGTTGCTCACGGTGTTTCCATGGGCAACTGCCCCTTTCCCTTTGCTTTGTGTTCCCTTGTATGTTTGTCTCGTGCACTTACTGAGCGTAGGGACCGCCGCCCAGTTGTACCCCGTCGCCTAGGGCGGGTCGTTGCAAGTAGGCAGGGACAGAGTGGCGAGTAGATTAGGGCTCACTTGTTTGTTTCCCTACCCCCGTCGTTACACCCCGATATATAATTTACATTCTGCATTAAAGGGGTTGTCTGGTTTAGATGAAAAAATTATTCCAATTCCTTATTGGAGACCTCTGAGTGGAGGCCCCCTGTTCATAACCTTCAACTATTAGCCAGAATGGTGAACAGATACAAAGTATCTCTTGCTCTGGAGGACACAACACATCTGCACATTATACAGGCAGCCCATTGATTTAAATGAGCAGTGTATAATGCTTTATTTCTCCTGTGGTGGCGCTGCAGAAAAATACTTGCTGCTTGGTTTCCCACAGATTACAGCTGAATTTTAACCCGTTAGTGACCACCCATAGGTGTTTTTACGTTGGCCACTAATAGGCTTAATTCTCAAGCAGTAGCCTTTAGACAGCGCTGCATTAGAATAAATAAACAGCAGCAACAGGGAGCAGTTAAATCTCCCTGATCTCCGCTACCAGGAGATAGGTGGGGGCTGGGGCATACCTGCTCGAACGGGGAAATCAATATCAGTATCGATCTCACTCGTTTAACCCCTTAGATGCGGTGCTCAATTGCGAGCGCCGCATCTGAGTGGTTTTGGAGAAAGTGAGGGAGCTCCCTCTCTCACCCTACCGGTACCCTGCATAAGATCGGGTGTCGGCGTCTCCTATGGCAGCCGGAGGCCTAATAAAGGCCCCCAGGTCTGCCTAGCAGATGCCTGTCCGTTTTACACGTTGGGGCTGGTAAAAAAAAGTTTAAAAAAAGTATAATAAAGTTAGTAATAAATAAATACGTGTAAAAATATGAAAAACACACTTTTTTCCCCTTACAAAATGCTTTATTATTGTTAAAAAAAAACAAAAAAAACGTTGCACATATTTGGTATCGCCGCGTCCATAACGACCCCAATTATAAAGTTATTACATTATTTAACCCGCTCGGAGAACCCCGTAAAAAAATAAAAATAAAAAACAATGCATGAATTGGTGTTTTCTGTGAATCCTGCCTTAAACAAAATGTGATCAAAAGTGATCAAAAAGTCGCATGTAGTTCAAACTGGTACCAACAAAGTAGTCCCACAACAAAAAAAGCCCTCATACAACTGCATCGGCGGAAAAATAAAAAGTTATTGTACTTCAAATATGGAGACACAAAAGCAAATATTTTTTTTAAAAAAAGTGTTTTTACTGTGTAAAAGCAGTAAAACATACAACATCTATATAAATTTGGTATAATTGTAACAACCTGATGAAAAAAAGTTATTGGATTATTTATACCACACGGTAAACGGCGTAAATTGAGGACCCAAAAAACTTAGAGGCAAAATTGCTGTTTTTTTTCTATACCCCCCAAAAAAAGCTAATAAAAGTTAATGAATAATTTATATGTACCCCAAAATGAAGCTAATAAAAAATACAACTTGTCCCGTAAAAAACAAGACCTTATACAGCTGTGTCAACGCAAAAATAAAAAAGTTATAGCTCTGTGAATGAGACGATGGAAAAACGTAAAAAATAGCTTTGTCATTAAGGCCTTTAATAGGCTGGTCACTAAAGGGTTAAAGGGTTCCAGCTGTAGGACTCTCAGTGATAATCATATTATTGAGATGCCTATCGAAAATGGATTGTCCAAAGCGGTCAACCCCTTTAAAGCAGGGCTTCTCAAACATTCTTTCTTCTTGTTCCTCGATCTATGGTGATATCATGTATAGACCTATAGAATAATGGGACAAAGCACCAATGTTCGAGATAAAATATCAAATATATTTATTAACATGCACAACACAGATAAAAATTGAGTCCCACAAAGGATTAAGCGACATTACCAGAGTGAAATATACAGGAACAGCATATGTCCAAGACAACTAGAATGTATGTCATAGATCAAGTGCCACGTGCAGGATGCAGAAGTACATAAGGGCATGGATGCGAGGCAATATACAGATAACATAGGTCTAGAAGCGAATACAACAAATTATGTACCATGTCTCAAAACATCTGTGCAGCATAAACCGAGATGGTCGACAAACCCGACACACATTTCAGCAGAGCCTTTGGCACACCAAAATGTGAAAGCTGTGCTGAAACGTGCGTCGGTGTTGTCTTTATCCCTCTAGCATATAATACCCTCTAGCAGCACCAAATACCACATTTCAGCACAAAACACCTCCCAGCAGTGCCACAAAAATACCACAGTGCAGAACAAAATACCTCCCTAGTGGCGCCAAAAAAAGACCACATTGCAGAATAAAATACACCACAGAGGTGACAAAACTACATTGTAGCAGAAAATACCGCCAAACAATACCACATCACAATGGATCACAAAGTACATCCCAGCAGTGTCAAACACATAAAGTGAAGGTGGATATACAACCCAGTAGTGCCAAACATAAAGGGCAGCATACAAAAAAGGCCATTTTACCTGCTGAGCCCTCACCTGAAGCAGGATTTAGGATCACGTCACATCATACAGGAGGATAAAGGAGAACAGCCATGCTGCCAGATCCACTCATCCTTCTTGACTTTATCTGGAGGATATTCTGCGTATTTAGCCGCTGTTTCCAGGATTTACAGCATCTCCCCTTCATGGTTGATAAAGAGAATATTGGTAGGGTGTAGCGAGATGTGAACAGTTGCCACTGGAGAGAGCTAGGAGATAAATGCCCAGCACAGAGGGGGAGGATATACAGATAGAGTCTGCATGTTATCCAACTTCACAATGAACGGATAACAGTGGAGGACAATGAGAGAAATAGGCTCCATATTCACCGCTCTACAACTCAGCTATCCAGTAGCCTCTGCAATAGACCAGCGCAAGAAAATCTTTTTGGCATACCCTATTCTCTATCACTGTGCCACCAATAAAAATAATTTATCCTGAGCAGGAAGAGGAAGGGTGGGATGGATTACTGACTATACAGGGTGGATCTAGTACTGTTGATCGATTACCACCGTGGACCCTTAGTCACTAGGACACTAAGCAGTGGTTGGTTAAGAGAATCAGCCGCCGGGATCGATCAGTAGTATTGTACTGCCAGATTTCTGACGGTGCCCAGCACAGAGGTGGAGGTGCAGCTCACTGTCTGAGAAGCGCTGCTTTAAAACAAGTGCACAAAAGAAAAAACATTATAGTAAATGACCACAAAAAAAAATATCAGATAACAGCTGTCATTTTTTCAAGGCAGATAGCAGACATTGATCTAAGTAAAGTGATCTACAAATATGATCCATTGGGTTGCTTTAGGCATCTTCTCGAATTTATTTTTCATTACTTTTGATACATAAGATCCAATGTTTATTGCAATACAAATCCTAACTTAGAAATATTACGGATTGCTTTATTTATGCACTTTCTAGATGATAAGTTGTTTTTTTTGTATGTTTTATATTTTTGCTTTTTCCGCTAATGTTCTCCTTTAAGTAAAATTCACATAAACTAAAATTTACAGTAAACAAGTTCATTTCGATTTTCTATACACAGCTGACTGGAAGACATCGTGTTATTTGCAAATTATTTCAAGTAGGTAACATTCTGACTTGCAAGCAAGAAGATGCTATACTTAATTTGAAAGCTAGTGCTTGACATTAATTAAAAACACACCTCCTGCCTAACTAGATAGCAATTTTCTTATGTCATTTGGATGGTGCACATTTCATGCCTCTCTGATATGTGCTTGACAAATGCTCTACGTGGAAAATTAATTCATAGAACTTGACGGTCAAGTCATTAATTCTAATGAACACTACTACTAGATTTCTACCTTGTTCTGCACTTACCCGCGTGACTTTATCCTGTTTTGTAATCAAGTAACTTTTTCTATTTATAAATAAATAACAAATCTTAAAACTTTTGCATATATTCTAGAAATACTTCATAATGCTAATGTTTTCACTACAATATTCAGTGTGTGTGTGTGTGTGTGTGTGTGTGTGTAATTTGGTCCACCTGTATCAGACACTAGGGGGAGCTAATGAATTTATTGAAGACAGATCTATTTTTTTATGTCAACAGGAGCTGTAAGTTTACATGCAGTAATATCTATATGCAATAAGCAAACTAAGGCCCTGTTCACATGTTTTTTTGCAGGCAGAACAAATCTGAAGGAATTTTTAGGTAGATTTTGACCTGTGTGCAATTTCCTGCCACGATTTTCGCTGCGTTTTTCGCTTTCACTGCCTCCTATTGATTGCAATGGGAGGTCAGAGGCATAACTGCAGCAAGAAAGAGCATGCCACTTTTTTGAAAGGCGAGTGGCTAAAAGCTGCAACAGAAAAAAGAACACCTCTGCCCCCCTTTGAAACCAAAGAGAGGCTGTTTCCGTGGATTCCGACGTGGTTTTCACATAATAAAAATTCTGTGTGAACTGGGCCTAAATATTAATCCCCGATTACTCAATATGGCAACATGACTATGTAAAGAAGCAAAAGGATACATTAGTGGTCTAAAATTCAGATTTTGCTGTGGATGTGACAATGTCTTTAGTAATGGTCAATATATTCAGCTAGATGTGATCATCCATAATGTAGAATTTGCTGTTTCTATAAACTACTCAGAACTTTTTTGACAACTGCCTTACTTAACCAGTGGGAGGGTTTAACGCTGTACACTCTGTACTGCATATATGAACAGGATCTCTTCACTTCTGCAGTACCTGGGGTGAGCAGCATACAGGACCTGCAGGTCCAAGAACAGGCCATTTCCTCCTGTTGCATCAGTACCAATTGATTCTACATTAGTTAAAAGGGAGAATTTTCCCAATATACCAAAATAAATAATCTAGTCATTGGCAAGACACAGAGCATAGGCTACTATTACTAGCATGGCTTATTAATTAGAAACAAAAATGATGCAAATAAAGAAACAAGCAGAGGTTTAGTAGATCTTAAGGACAATAGCAAATGTAGCTTTTGTTTTGTTTTGCATGGAATATGCCTTTAAATGGGTTGTCTCGCTCATTTCAAGCCCCATTTCGAAGTGATAAAGCTATATCAGGGCCCCCAATCTATCTGTATCAGGGCCCTAATCTAAAAAGAGCAAAGATCTGGACCATAGGCTCTACTTTATGCTTTAAAAATGGGTGAAGTGGGTGCAGAACAATGTGGCCATGAAATTATACTGTACAGTTGTAGGACAAGCATTCACCCTTGGCAAAATGTCAAAAATATACCTTTTCAGTACGGAGAAAAAATGGGTTGCAGAATTGCTTTCGTTTTTTCCTGCTCAGAGGTATTCCTGGCAACCTGAATTGCTAGGACCTGTAGCAAAGCTCCATTCAAGCACTGTGGGCCCCATTAGAAAGTGATGGCCTAGCGATATTGTAATGCCCATTGTCGCAGGCCACCAGGTTTGCTTACCTCCTGACGGCCGCAGCCATGGATCAGAGAGCGCTGGTCCCCATCTCCTCATCAGGAGATGCCAGCGCACACTTTCGCTTCACTCTGATGTGTCCCATAGGGTGCGCACGCACGCACGCTCATGCGTGCTCTTAAAGGGCCAGTGCGCGCACCTGAATTAAAGACCAAATTAGCCCATCAGCCCATGGACCTTAAGACGGGCTCTGCCCCTTCCTGCATTGCCTGAGCATTGTTGTCATTACCAGAGTTTGTCTCTGCAAATGGTCTCCTAAGTGTCTTCCAGTTCCCAGTGTTCCTGCTACCTGTAACCTGTATCCCGTGCTATCCTGGTCCAAATGCCATATTGAGTTGGTGTCGTGCTGTGCTGTGTAGCACGCCTGTCCTGTTACACCACGCCTGGTGCCTGCCTGCTGCCTAGTCCCATCCGAGTCTGTCTTGCTACTGTCTTAAGATACCACAGGTACACCTATACGAACTATAGACTTTGACCTGTATTCTGTTGGCCAGCTGCCATACAGTTAAGGCGGTATGGCCCAGTGGGTTCTCACACCCTACGTGTCAGATATGATGCAATTTTCTATAATGGGAAAACCCATTTAAGCCAAATAGACAACATTTATCGTTTGCCAACTCCATGCTATTCGTAGCTCTTTTGTGATAGAAAAGTTGCATTGAGTCCAGATTTCATTGTCCAATAAAATTTTGAAAATTTACACTGCTTATTGGTTCTTATAGGTAACAAGGTCCTTCTTTCTCTGACACCCTTGGATACATGAAGTACAGTGACATAATATAAATTAAACAAAATGAGGTTTCTTCACAGAGTCATTTCTTCAAATTGGGCAAATCTGAAATACAGATATAAAATTACCTACTGTAATTTACTAAGCAATTTGTATATTTCTAGAAAGGTCAAGAACTAAAAAAAAGAAATAGGATATAAGAACATCAATTTTAAGTATAATGTATTTGTCATTACCTTTCATAAGAGCACTTTAAAAAGGAATAGAAATGTGACAACTATCCCTCCTCTAATTGCAATCACTACAAGAGCACTGTAAAATATATTACTAATCAGTACAAAGAGGAAAATATTTCTTGTTTTATTTCTCTTTACAATTATGTTTGCAATTCTGGAAATAGTATCGACATTTGTAAAACAAGTGTTCTCTGCGATCGGTCTTACCTACTTTATACATCAAGCAAATTCTCATAAAATGAACATAAAATCAATGTGTTGCACACTATAGAAGAATTTAAAGAGAATATGTCACCTATTAGATTCCTTATCAACAAAAAGCTAATGGGTGACATTGCACCACCAAACTTCTGATCAAGGAGCTGAAATAGATTGTGCGCAGTACGTCATAAAGCTGATTGACAGAGAGATCATGTGACTAACTGCTCTACTAGGAACTCACATATTCGTATGCTTTCTTATGGTCACCACGATCAGGACGCCGTTCAAAAGATATAATAACAACAAGACATTAACTTACAGATTTTATGGCATCTAGGTCACAGATTCTCTAAAATGCTGTGAAAAAAGCTTTTGCCTCTCACCCATTTTCTTCTATTTTTGTAAACGTGACATTTAAATGTTTCAGATCATCCAGCTAATTTTAATATAAGATAAAGACAACACAAGTTAAGACAAAATCCAGCTTTTACTTGATCATTCCCTTGATTGAAGATGTATTAAAAATCTATATCACCCATGTGAAAAAGTAATTTGCCCCCCTTAAACCCAATAACTGGTTACGCCACCCTTGGAAGTAACAACTGCAATCAAATGTTTGTGATAACTTGCGAAGAGTCTTTTATATATCGCTGTGGAGGAATTTTGGCCCACTCTTCTTTGCAAAATTGTTATCATTTGACCTACATTGGAGGGTTTTCAAGAATGAACTGCCCGTTAAAGATCTTACCATAGTTTATCTATGGAATCAAGTCAGGACTTTGACTCTGCCACTCCATAACCTTAGTTTTGTTTCTTTCGAGCCATTCAGAGGTGGACCTGCTTGTGTGCTTCAGATCATTGTCCTGGTGCGTAACCTAACCGCTTGAGGTCACAAACTTATGGACGGACATTCTCCTTCTGGATTTTCTGATAGAATGTATGGTTCCATCAATTATGACAGGTCACCCAGGTCCTGCAGAAGCAAAGCAGCCCCAGACCATCACACTACCACCACCTTATTTGACGGTTTGTATGATGTTCTTAGGGTGGAACGCAGTGTTCGCTTTATGGAAGATGTAACAAGACTAATGGCTTGCAAAAAGTTTCACCTTTGACTCATTAGTCCACAGAATATTATCCCAAACATCTTTGGGGTCATTTAGATGTTGTTTTGACAAACTTGAGATGACCCTTTGTGTTCATTTTGGTCAGCAGTTGTTTGTGCCTTTTAACTATCCTATGGATGCCATTTTTGCTCAGTGTCTTTCTACTTGTGGAATTGTGTACAGTGACGTTATTTGAGGCAAGCCACACCTGTAGTTCTTTAGATATTAATCTGGGTTCATTTGTGACCTCCCGGATGAGTCGTCGATAAAATTGGTGAAATGTTGGTAGATTGGCCACTCTTGGGAAGGTTCACCACTATTCCAAGTTTTGTCCATTTGTAGATAATGAATATCACTGTGGTTTGCTGGAGTCCCAGAGCCCTAGCAATGGCTTTGTAACACTTTCCAGACTAGTAGATTTCAATTTCATTTTTTGTTTGGCATCTGTATTTGAATAGCTTTTGAGTTTGGCATCATGTGCTGCTTTTTAAGATCTTCTTGTCTGCTTCACATTGTCAGACAGATTCTATTTAACTAATGTTTAGATTCAACAGGTCTGGCACTAATTATGTCTGGGTGTTGCTAGTAAAATTTGAACCCAATTGTCAATTGAATTTGGTTAACTGGTTAATTTAGTAGCAAAGCGGGAAATTACCAAGAAGGCTGAACAAAATTTTTCTTTCCGTAAATGAAAACATAATTTAAAAACAGCATTTTGTGTTTACTTGGGTTATTCTTCATCTAATATTAAAAGTAGTTTGATGATCTGAATCATTCAAGTGTGACAAATATGCAAAAATAGAAAAAATGAAGAAGATGTAAATACTTTTTCAAAGCACTGTATATCTGTTAAAATTTTTTTTATCTTTCAGCATGAAGCCCATTTATGAACAAATTAGAATGTTTTTTGTATAGACAACTAGAGATAGTTGGTATTAAAACAGATACGATGAACTTTGCCCAGATGAAATATATGGCAAAAGGATAAGCCATTTCAGAACAAAAAACACACACAAACAATATGCAAGATTTGTAAGCATTATTCCAATATAGTCAATGTACTTTCCTACTTTCTTAATTATAGAGGTATTCCCATCATAGATATTTTTGGCACATCCCCAAAGTCCCACCCAAAAACGTAGGACAATGACCTGTTAGGCCTGGTGAGGTGACAAGTGTCTACCCCTTCCAGGAGGTGAGGGAATGGAGAGGTGACTGCACATATGCGCGGCTCTCTTTCTGTTCATTTTGGAGTTACAGAAAAACACTGAGCAACTGTGGCAAGGACTACTTTCCGTTCATTCTCCGCCAGGATAAAGCGTTGGACAAAAGGTATTACCTGCACCTAACAGACATTTTTTGCATATGCCAAACAGGTGAATATTACACTTCTATGGGTTTAAAACTGAAAATATAAAAATCGACTTTATAAAGCCGAACTTCGTGTATGCATGACAGCCTCTACATAAAGAAACATTATTCACGTTACTTGAAAAATTGGCATATTAACAAATATTTCCCCATGTCATCTAAATACAAAATGAAACTCTCACCATGTTCAAGGCGGTTGTTATGGTAACTGGTGACAGACTTCCATCTGACATGCCAACCAAGGACAACTTTCAGATAAATACAACACTCAAAAGCATTTAAAGGGCAAACTGACAAGGATAATATGTAGCATTTCAGTGGTAATAAAATGCTTCAAACTATCAATGTACAAGTCTTTTTGTCTCCACAGCTTAGTATTTACAACCTATGAAGCAATGATTTACTTTGTTCGTAGGAAGGATTGATTAACTTCTTACAAACACTGGCTCATTTTTCAATATTCAGTGCTATATCCCTTGCGCGTGGTAACATAGAAGCTCAAAATGTTTTTAAATTATTAGCATTCATGCCATCAGCACCGGATTTACCCATAAGTACCGTAGACCTGTGCTTATAGTTGACCCTGGGGGAAGCCATTCTGCTTAAATGGTTATTCCCACCTTAGGCTATGTTCACACGGGGTATTTTGCCGAGTTTTTTGACGCGGAAACCGCGTCGCAAAACTCGGCAAAAACGGCCCGAGAACGCCTCCCATTGATTTCAATGGGAGGCGTCGGCGTCTTTTTCCCGCGAGCAGTAAAACTGCCTCGCGGGAAAAAGAAGCGACATGCCCTATCTTCGGGCGCTTCCGCCTCTGACCTCCCATTGACTTCAATGGGAGGCAGGAGAAAGGGTATTTCTCGCTGTTTTATGCCCGCGGCGCTCAATGGCCGCGGGCGAAAAACGGCACGATAATCGCCGCGAAAATCGGCGTGCAGGGAGAGGAATATCTGCCTCAAACTTCCAAACGGAATTTTGAGGCAGATATTCCTCCCCCAAAATACTCCGTGTGAACATAGCCTTAGACAGTCATGGCATATCCATGGGATATGCCATAAATGTCTGAAAGATGCAGATCCCACCTCAATTCCATGGATATGCCATAAATGTTAAAGGTTGAAATACCTCTTTAATGGAAAATATACATAGGTGTGTATTCATATGTAGATTAGAGGGATTTATATGTTAACAAGGAGCTCACAGAGCTGCAGCAAAGGAGAGCACGGCGCCCGGGGTGTGACAACAGGAAGGCTACAGAGGGTGCTAGATGTGGAGAAGCGCACTATCATGTTCTGCTTTTTGTTGCACAGACAAACGTTTTAATGCCACACATTAATAATAATTATAGGGAATTTATGTACGTTGTGGTTTTGTTGAGTTGTTTTGCCGCAAATCAGAACAAAAACATTGAAGCCATATATGACCATATGTGTGCAGGTCCTGAAGCCAGAGGGTGAAACAGCAAGGTTTCACAGAGGAGGAGAGAATGCTTATGTGTTTAAGTGTATAGGGTCTAGTCTGAGGTCTCTTTGTATTTAGCAGACTGGTCCGCGGTTTGCATTTATTTAAGGGGTCTGGTCTGGTGACTATTTATTTAGAGGTGTGATTTGGAGTCTGTATTTAGGTTTACGTGGTTTTTTTTAGTTGGTTTCTATTTATTTTAGGGTCTGGTGTCTTTATCTCTGGTGTCTTATCTGGGTTCTACATTTATTTTGGGGTCTGGAGTTTATATTTAGGGAGTCTGGTCTGGGGTCTGCATTAATTTAGGCTGTCTCGTGTCTGTATTTAAGAGTCTGTTCTTGGGTCTGTATTTATTTGGGGTCTGTTTGCGGTTTTGGTAGCTGTACTTGAACTGGACGAGTGATTAGGGCACCAGACAATACTAGAGTCTGAGGAGGTGAGTAAACCACTGGAAACCAGGTACTTGTCTAATTAGCCCATTAGAGGTGTGTTCACACTGCCATGAGCAGTCCCTGAAATCTTGTTGGTTTCAGAAACATGCAAAAAATTCCTGCAGACTGTGTACACAGAGTAGGAAAGTTTATCCTGTTTACTTTTATCATTAATTTCAAGTTTTAGAGGTCCCTTAAAAAGGATTAAGAGGATTGTAAATAATACTTCTGTTTGCACAAGTGTTAGATTTGCAATTTAACCCCTTGGCGACATACGACATATTATTACTGAAATGTCGCCAAGGGGAAGTATGGAGCACGCTCACGGGCTGAGCACGCTCACGGGCTGAGCACGCTCCATACTCAGCGGGTGACAGCTGTGTTATATAGCCGAAACCTCACTCCAACAGGTCGAATCAAAGATCACTTTGATTCCGCCCGTTTCACAACTTAAATGCTGTTGTCAATTGCGACCGTGGAATTTTAATTCTTAGAATAAGGGGGTCGTCCCATCAAACACGCCACCGCGCTTCCCCGCGGTGTGATCAGCCGGTGACAATGGTTGTCATGGCAGCCTGGAGGCCTAATGAAAGCCCCCAGGTCTGCCATCCTTGGACTTCTTTGAAGTCCTGCCTCTGGCAGGGCTTCAAAGGAAACGGTCGGTATCATGATATACTGCAATACATTAGAATTGCAGTACATCATGCAAGCGATCCAACGATCACTGGTTCAAGTCCCCTAGGGGGACTAATAAACCAGGTAAACAAAAACAGTTAAATAAAGGTTTTTTTATGTTCCAAAACAAAAAAAAAATATTAAAAAAGTAAAAAAAAAAACCTTTTCTCATTTTTCCCTAAATCAATGTTTAAAAAAAATAAAAGTTAACATAACTGGTATCGACGCATCCGTAAAAGTCCAATCACAAAGTATCATTGTTTAACCAACTTTGTGAATGCCGTAAAAATCAATATAAATATATATATAAAACATGCAAATTGCAGTTTTTTTGGTCATCTTAGCTCTCCAAAAAAATGAAATAAAAAGGGATCAAAGAGTTGATATACCCCAAAACGGTGTCGGTGAAAACTACAGCTCGCCCCGCAAAAATTAAGCCCTCACATCGCTAAATTGGCGTAAAAATAAAAAGTTATGGCTCTCAGAACATGGCGACACGAAAAAAAAAATTTTTTTTAGCAAATAGTTATTTTTTTCTTAAAGTGGTAAAACATAATAAAATATATAAATTTGGTAACGCCGTAATTGTATCAACCTGTAGAATAAGTTGCACATGTAGTTTTTGACGCCTAATGGACTCAGTAAAAACAAAACACCCCCAAAAATAGCGTAATCACTGTTTTTTTTTTACTTTACCACATAAATATGTTTTTAAGCTTCCCAGTACATTATATGGTACAATAAATGGTGCAATGACAAACTACAACTTTTTCTGCAAAAAACAAGCCCTCATACGGCTATGTCGACGAAAAAACAAAGAGGTTAGGGCTTTTGGAAGGCAGGAAGGAAAAAACGAAAATGAAAAAATTCGAATTGGCCGTGTCTCCAAGGAATTAATGACTAAAGAGGACAGTGGTCTCAGAGGACGGATTGGTGTGTAGGGAGAGAGAGAGTGTAAGAGGTTAAAAGGTAAAAAAACTAAACCTATAAGGCTGATATGATTTAATAATAATTTCTGCCTAGTACAGTAATAACTACAGAGAAGGTTATTTATTGACAATATGTAATTCCACAGTAACCAATGGCTACCAATCAGCAATTAACTTGATTGATCTAATACAACCAAGATAATAAAAACAGCGATATGATTTACTGTAGAGTGGTTTTGCACATTTGCACTTTTCAGTTTTGCCATTAAGAAGCACTGGGTCTCCATTTATCTTTTTCCCATAGCCACAAATTGAAAAGTGCAAACTAACATTATGTTAATGAAAACAGATTATATTATATATATATATATATATATATATATATACAGGCTACTATATATTGAGTGTCCTCTCCTCAGTATGTAATAATTCCACCTCTCCATATCATATTGCACCAGTGCACTATGACAATATTTGTCTCAACTTATTCTATTCCACTAACTTATACCTATACTATTTCTCACTTGGAAGATCAGCCTCAACATTTTTGCCAATAAAATAAATATTGAAATAAGACTCTATATATCTCCTATATGTAACTCAGAGCAACCGACTACCAATGCACGAAGTTTCCTTTTTTTTTGTTTATTCTTTCTTGGTTTTCTTTTTCCTCAGCTTTATTGTTTTTTCCTTCGCTTACAGCTTTTTATTTCCTTCTTCCCTATCTTTGTCTTTAGTTTTTTTCACATACTGTGTAGAGGGTTCTAAGAAAGGGTTACATTTTCTGGAAACATGGGTGTACATTGAGGATGGAGTATTGCAGAATTTTCCACCCTAAAAATATCTCTGCACTACCTAGAAGCCAATTAACCCGAGTTGATAGGATTGTGAGTCACCTGACATGTAAGATCAGCATGCTAAATGAGATGTCAAAAAAGTTTATTGACCGAGGATACCCTGAAGATCTCTTGAAGAGAGAACGTAGGGCTAAACTTGAGGGCCCTGAAACTATTAAGGCCAAAAAAGTAATACTAGAATACCATTTGTATCAGTGTATATTCAGTACATTAACCAAATAGGAGGCATAATGCGTTAAAACTGGGGGCTGGTTCGTGAATACCATCAAAGTAAGTGTGAATTCCAAGAACCCTCAAAAATGGCCTTTAGAAAAACTAGAAATGTACAAGATAGCTTAGTGTCGGCCAATTTAGGCACTATGAAACCAACACAGAAGTTTCTATCTAAGCCAAAACATGGAACATGATATATTAATATATTAAAGACAAATACTAATATGTAGAAGAAAAGACAGCACGACACTCACCACTTGCAAAAAAGGTTTCTTTTCATTCTTATGTTGAGGCAGGCAACACGGGATTAGAAGACAATAGAGTCGACCGTTTCACGTCCTTCAGACGTTTTCTCAAGGCATCTGATGCCTGCCTCAACATAAGAATAAAAAGAAACTTTTTTGCAACTGGTGAGTGCCGTGCTGTCTTTTCTTCTACATATTGGTATTTGCAAAATCTGACTTTTATGCGCACTGAGCATCGCTAGACAAAGGTTGTCGAACCACAAGTCCCAGTGAGCACAAGCACATTAGTCTGTGACATTGCAAGCTACAGGTAGTGCCAACTAATCTTACCTCTACATGTTGCACACTAATACATAATAAACAAATCTGAAACCTTCACAAAGAAGGAATAAAAAAAACAACATGATGGGTAACCTCTATATATAGACTGTTTCATGGCATCACAAAATGGCATAAATCAATCAAAGCGATAAGTACTACAGGGGAGAAGTGAACGTGCAATGAAGTATTAGTAATAAATAGTATATATAAATAAAGAAGGAAAATGCAATCTAATACAATAGTGTTAAGCCCCTATATAAAAAATATAGCCAACATCCACAGAGTACATTGATACATACACGACATAACAGAGATATCCAAACCAAAGGGAACCAATTCCAGGGTACACCCCCACAAACCAGACGAGTGTTTCACCAATGCTTCATCAGGGGTTGGCATCTATTGTAATGTCGGGGAATAAATACATCCCAGTAATAAAGCCCCAACTACTAAAAAGTCCTCCAAATGTGATGTTGGTTCCACAGGATGTGCTACTGACAATACTACTACACAATCTACTGATGGCTTGGCTCGCAACATCCTTGGTGCACATTAGCCTTCAAGAAATTACATGGCACACGCAAAGTGAGTGATTAGGAGGCCAGAATCAAAGGCGTGCAAACTGTAGAGGGATGTGAGCCCCTGTGCAGAACTGTATGTGATCCACTGCTCTAAACGTGGTCCAATGCCAATCTGTCACCGCCCTTGTGACTTTTTTTTTTGTAGACTGCAAACTATAAATAAATAATAGGAATAATTTGGACCAGCCCTTACATACAAACTGTAATCTGGTTTATCCCTACTGGGCACCTGTGAAACTGCAGAGGATGGACAGATAAGATCTCTGCCCCTGGCCTGAATCTTTGGTATCAGACACATTTTTGAACATCAATTAAAATAAAATAAAAACTAATATTATTTTGGTAGTAGGATGAATATTTCTATACTGATATCTGCAACTTGCTCAATATGGACTTATTATTATTTAATATGAAACATAACCCTGTTCCTGGAAAGTGAAGAGTGAGGCAGTATAGGGATTGTTGTACAGTATTTTCTCAAAGTGAAAAGACCTAAAGAAAATCATGAAGTACTGTAGATCTGAAACTGACGGCCTGGAAAATCCCTGCTGAGCTCACCTCATCTTTCTACTGTAATTCACTTCCAAGTGCAGGCGGAAGAAACTACTGCATTTTACATCCAAGGATATCATGATATATAGCATATAATATCCCCAATGCTAAATACTTAAGTTATGTCACATAGTATATTTGGCAAGATATTGCAACCATAATAATGATGTAGTAAAGTTATTATTATGGAAAATGGGACTCCTGTTCACGCAGCACAAAACTAGAGCTGTGCTATAAAGCAGTAGCTCTTGACTGGGAAAAAACACTTTAAATTACGCTGTTAATTGTACTTGAAGGAAGGGACATTAACATAAAATATTAAAACCAGTTATTCCCCTTCTAGAAGTGATGCAGCTAAAGCAACTTAAGTTGTATTATACTCATCCTGTTTAATATTCAATTGAAAGGCAATTAAATTTATATACAGAGTGAACAAATGGAGGAAATTCAAGACCATTATTAGCTTCCCCAGGAGTGGTCGACCAACAAAGATCGCCCCAATGCCCAATTATTTTCAACTTTTGGTCTGAAGTGGTGGAATTTATAGAGTCAAAAATTGGACTTCCCCGTATATTAGATCCCAAAGTCTGCTTACCTCTTCTGGTACCTTATTATTGGTGTAGCTACCAGATGTTGTAGCTACCAAACCCCTTATAATGCTTTTATTGTTCTATGCAAAAAAATATATACTTTTGAACTGGAAGCACCCTAAACTACAAGCGAGGATTGCACTAATTAACTCCAATCTCCCTCTCTTCAAGCTCACTTATGAAGCACGTGGGTGCCTGGATAAATTTATGAAAATATGGCAATCCTGGATAGCTAATTCTCATACTTCCTAATCATTTTAGCACTTATGGAATGTCTCCTGTTGGTCTACTTACTCCTCCACTGGCCACCTCTTATGCATTGCATTTCGTGAACCACTTTTTGCTTTCTTCTGTAAACCAATGGAAAGATGTTTGTTACATGTTTATGTTTCTTTTAAGTTGTACCTAAAATGATGTGTATATATAGGTACACATGCTTTTTTTTTTTGTACTTTTGTCAATATTTGTATGATCTCAACAAAATGGACATTTAAAATAAAAAGATCACACCAAGAGCAAGGTCTGCCAACCCAACTCAAGGTAAGGTAACCTCTAAGAAACTAAAGGCCTTTCTCACATTAGCTAATGTTACTGTTCAGGAGTCCCTGATCAGGAGGAAGCTGAATAACAATGGTGTGAATGGCAGGATTGCAAGGAAAAAGCTGCTGCTCTCCAAAAACAAAATTGCTGCCTATCAGCAGGTTGCTAAAGTTCACCTGAACAAGCCGGAAGGCTACTGGAACAGAGTTTTTAAGACGGATGAGACCAAAATAGAGATTTTTAGTTTTTGCGTTATATTTGGGGAAAAGGAAAACACTGCTTTCCAGCATAAAAACCTCATACCATCTGTGAAGCGGTGGTGGTAGTACCTGGGGCAGGACGGCTCGTCATCATTGATGGAAGAACAAATTCTAAATTATACCAGAAAATTCTAAGGGAAAATGGTCAGGACATCTGTCCATGAGCTGAATTTTAAGACAACATGGGTCATGCAGAAGGGTATCGACCCTAAGTACACAGTCGTTCTACCAAAGAATGGTTAAAGAAGAATAAAGTTAAAGTTTTGGAATGGCCAAGTCAAAGTCCTGACCTTAATCCAATATAAATGTTGTGGAAGAACCTGAAGCGAGCAGTTCATGGGAGGAAACCACAGACGTAACAGAGTTTAATCCGTTTTGCATGAAGGAATGGGCTAAAATTCCTCCAAGCCGATGTACAGGACTAATCAACAATTACCGGAAACGTTTAGATGCAGTTTTTGCTATACAAGGGGGTCACACCAAATACTGATAGCAAAGGTTCACATACTTTTGCCACTCACAGATATGTTATATTGGATAATTTTCCTCATAAATAAATAACCAATTCTAATATTTTTTACTCATTTGTTTGATTTGTCTTTATCTGCTTAGGTCGAATTTATACAGAAATATAAAAAATTTTGACGGGTTCAAGCACCACCATGTAGAATATATATACACACATGAATACACATACATACCTCGATCTTTCCTCAAAGTGTTCCTAGATCACATTTCATGGTCACAGAGAGAGGTAATAAATCCTAACTGTAACATGTAGAACTTCTTGATGCATGCAACTGATCTAAAGATCAAACTGAATTTTTATTTAAAAAAAAGTGCATTTTCTTAATATGAGCACAATAGAAATAGTATTGACACCAAATCCCTAGGTTATGACATCACATTATAAATTGGTTGGGGACGGCCTCTGGGACCTCCATAGATCTGGAGGATGAAGGTGTCGTGACGCTAATTTAGCTCTGCCTTCCCTTCAAACTTTTCTCTGCACATCTGTGTTCCCGGCCACCTGGCTGTGCAGGGAACTGCAGCCAGCCAGAGTCATTGAAAACTACTACGGAGCAACGAGGACTCCATGTGCCACTATATGATGCTCTCTCAGGTGACTATATGGCATATATGAGTCTAAGGGAGAATACCTCCGTATTACTCTGTGATAGAGCATGCAACTATTTTTATGTTCGATTTGATGGAAAAATCGGCAGAAAAAAAAACTCTGCAAGCATCTGTATGAAACCTGAGGCATATGCCTTATAACGGCTCTCTACAACACAGAGCTGCAATATGGATGAGTGTATGAGGCCAAAATATCAATACTGATATGTGGAAACACTTTACCGTCTCATTGTACAGGGAGTACAGATAGTAAGTTATTTCATTTTATAAAGCTTGACTTGCAATAGTCAAGGGATGTGACCAGCTACAAGGTTAAGCTCCTGCACTGTGTACTTCAAAAACTCATACGGTGATGCAAGAAAGCTATGGAATACAATAAAAACATAAAATAACAGCTATAATATTAAACATAGTTTTTACTAATTTCTCAATAAAATTCTCAACTTTTTCGTAAGAGCATACCTTTTAAAATAAAATTACATTTAATGAAATGGTCTTTTGGCAGTGTTCACTCTGGGGCTTACATGAACCAATATTCTCATATTCTATTTGGATTTTTTAAGCTATAGACATGAAATCCTTAAATTAAAGTTTTATTTTCCTATTCCTTAACTGTCCTAGAGCTCCTACACAGTCCTATAGCAAGTTTTATCAATGTCACGATCACAACTTTTATTACTGCCTTGTTTGATATTTATAGAAAATTAAGTGCTCTTTCCTTCTACCAATAACTTGGTGCCAGCGTTTGATTAACAGTATGCCCTTAAAATCAATCCCAGTGAAAGGCAGGGCATGACAAACATCTGACTTCCTGTTTAAACTAAATGAAAAGACTCAAGCATAAGTTGATTCATCCCTTGGTTGACATGAAGGTTGAAAAAAGTCGACGCACAGTTAATATAATGTACTCTTAATTAATTATGTTGTAAATTACCAATGAATCAAGAGGCAAAAGATTAAAGAAAAAGGAACGTTTATCATATAAACAAGATTTGCATATATAAATGCCATTTCTTGGATGAGGTTCTTGAGAATTAGAGGGATAGAAGAAGCACTCCGATGTGCCTAGAAACCCCTCTAACTCAAAGTACCCTATTGCTTGTAGAATTTTTAATTAAGATAGGTCCTAATTAGTACTACTCCACCAACGGACTCTTCAGATCTATAAGGGGCACGAATAAGGTTAATTAATGGAAGCTCCAAAGCCATCAACCCTTTGCCCTATTGTGACCACTGACTTGTGTAATAAAGGAGAGATGCAAATTCATAGTTTTCATTTATTGTCTGAGCTAGGATTAAATTAAGAAAAAAGACTTCAGTTGATCTCGACTTTGCTCTATTGAAAACCTAACATAATGTAACAGTCAAACTATTATATGTCAAAACTAAGCATAACTCTTACCTACTTTGAAACTGCTAGGACATTTTTAGAATAATATAAGGGCATTTGGATCATGTCCTTAGATGGTATTTTTAAAATTAGAACACCATAGGCTACAGAATACAGAAATAAAACTCAGTAACAATGGATTTTCCACATAATGTATTTGCAGCTCTACTTATTGGTAATAAGACATATACTGCTGGCAATCTCTACAGCATGTACAGGTTGTGTATCTTTCTGTGGAAGAACTTATAGATTGTACAAGACACCTACCTTAAACCTGTATTTTTAACTCTGTCATGCCTTATTCTTTTTTATACACAATAAGATCTCTGGAAATAGGGTAATAAAGGGGTGATGATATACTACATATATATTCTTTCACCACTATATCTTACTCCTATTTAGTTTTGGCGGGTTCATTTCATATATCCTTACAGGGGTTGAAGTTGAACATTTTCTGTTACAAAGCTCTATATTCCCTGCTTACATTCATCCAGCTAGGTCGAAAATAAAATCTGTTGGCCGGCAGCTACCACTAGGAGGAGCCTACCGAAGACATCTACTGAATACAACGCTCATTGACTTTCATGGAAAATCTGTCTTTTCTAAGGACATAATCAACTCCATAGTTGTTCCTGCACGCAGACAGCATTTTATAATTTAACTCATTTTAATGTCTGTGTGAAGGGAATCAGAGGGTTTGGAGTTCTGTACAAGAAAAATGGAGCTCAGATCCATATAATGAAATATATTATGAAATTAATCAACATAGAATTGTGCTAATATTTTGATAAAAATAAATAAATACTAAACGATAGTTATACTTTAGGGTGTATGTACATGAAAAGGTTTTGTGGCCGTTTTGCTTTGATTTTAGCAAAATTGTGTCAAAACAAATTTCACAAAACTGCAGAATTTTATTTAGCAAAATATTTGCTAAATTGTGGCAAAACAATGCCACAAAACTGGGTTATATAAATACACGCTTAATATTTTGCCAAATGCTGGGTCAGTAAAAACTCCATACTTCTAGAATTATAATTAATGGAATTCAATGGTCTACATGAAAACGATTTTAGTTCATGGCTACGTCTCCCCTCAGATATGTCAGTTTTCTTAACTTAAAGGGGTTTTCCAGAGAGAGAAAATGTATGGGCTATCCTCATGATAGGCCATCAATATCTGATCAAAGGGAGGTCCCACTCACGGCACCCCTGACAATTAGCTGTTTTGATGGGGCCACGGCGCTCGTGCGAGCAATGCTTCCACTTAATTTCCTTTTCTGCTCAATACTGTCAAACGCCAAAACATTTGTAGCGAAGGATCGCAGTATTACACCCTTCTTCCATTCAAGTGTATGGGGAAAGACGAATAAAGCACCGCAACAAGTATTTTGGCGATTCACAGTATTGAGCAGCCCGAGCGATTAAGGGGAAGAGCAATGTAGCCCCCTTCAAAACAGCTGACCAATGGGGTGCCGAGAGTTGGACCCCCGCTGATCAGATATCGATGGCCTATCCGGAGGATAGGCCATCAATGTTCTCTCTCCGGAAAACCCTTTTAAGGCTATAGTTTAGGTCTATGTACTATAAAATTGGTCAGGATTATACAGGTTGTTTTTTTCTTGAAATGAGGCTAATAGCAATGAGATATTTTTTAACTCACCTGTGCAAATGGTCTACTGATTCTCCAATGTGACTTTTATGTGTTGTTGCTTAACCTATGGATGACTGCCTACCCTGGAGCAGGAAAGTGAACTACAGAGTATATCTTAATCTTTGCCAGTGTCCCTAATGTATAGCTAAGCCATTGTGATATACCCTGGGGGTACAGCTTAAAGACTGTGACTATTGTATATGTAATACTATATCTCCTAATGTCAGCAAACACTGCATGCATTTCAGCAGCTTTTTATGTGATCATTATTACAATAAACATCTACGTATACAGGTACGCAACACAGAACATGAGTATAAAGAGACACTCCAGTGATAATTTTTTTTATTGGGGGGGCCCTATTTGTAAAGTACACCTAGATAAAGGTAGGGCAGGTCATCCTCTTGCTGGGCACTTTATTACCGAAACATCCCGGCCGCGATTACGTGATGTGACCGGCCGATTCCTACAGCGTTTGCTGTGTGGACCAGAAGTCTCTCACTATGCTTACCTATGGGACTCACATTGAATGTCTCATAGGATTGCATAGTGAAAGAGACTACCAGTCCACACAGCAGACGCTGTAGCAATCAGCTGGTCACAGTGTGGTCATGTGATATAATTGTGGCCAAGATATTTCAGCAACAAAAGAACCCGGTTACAGGATGACCCGCCCTAACTTTTACACAGTGTACTTTAATAATGGGGGCCGCAATAAAAAACAAAAACAAAGCAAGAGTGTATCTTTAACAGCATATTGACACTTATTGGAAACATTGAGGATAAGGTATTAATCATGTCGGAAGAAGCGTGAGTTTACAATTTGGCAAAAATGTGCAAACCACACCAAATTTATGAAAATGGTGATCATGATAATATACACTGTCGATTCATATTATTATGACCACCAGGGGCGTTGCTGGGGTCTAAAAGGATAAGGGGCGCAAGCCCCGAGACATATTTATACCCCCCCCAAAAATTAATACATTTTTACATATATATCGGAAATAGCATAGCTATAAGACTAAGGCTCTTATAACTACACCACTGGATAGAATTGGATGCTTTGTCTCAGCAGACAGTGTCATATGATAGGCTTAGATACATGGCCCCAGCAGACAGAATCACACATGAGAGACTTAGGGCACATTGAAACAACGCACAGCACATGGACCCATTGATTTCAGTGGGGCCATTCACGCATGTGTGTTTTCATACAGTGAGTGTTTGTTGCGTGAAACTCACTGCATGTCCTATATTGGTGCGTTTTAATGCACCTAGCCACCCATTGAATTCAATGGGTGCGTTAAAACCATGGACAGAACACGGACTACATCCGTGTGCTGTCTGTGTTTCACGCATCAATTACATTGAAAAAAAAAAAAAAGTGCTTGCAAGTGCCTGAAAAACAATGATATGGGGAAAAAAAAAAAAAGTGTGACACCGAGCAGTACAAGCCTGATGAAGACCTTAGTCCGAGGTCGAAGCGCGTAGCTTCTTGGACCACTATTGAGACATATGCTGTTTTACTACACGTTTTTTTTAAAGAAATTAATTTCTACTTACTGTGATACTCTCCCTCAACTAGGAATTTTTTTCAATCATTCATAAAAGCGCAAGAGCGCCTTCTACCATGAGTGATCATTTTTTTCAAAATCATTTGGTAGTGCATAAAAAACACATGCCACACACAAAGCACACTGATGCAAAACGCAACGCAGACAATTAGGGTATGTTCACACGGAGTGTTTTCAGATGAAAAATCGGAAGCATAACGCCTCCAAACATCTGCCCATTGCTTTAAATGAGAAAAACTGCATTCTGTTCTGACGAGGCATTTTTTTTTACGTGCCCGTTTTTCAAAACGGCCGCGTAAAAAAAACCCCACAAAAAAGCAGTGCATTTCACTTCTTCAGCCGTTTTTGGTGCCGTTCATAGAAAAACAGCTCCAAAAACGGCCGTTAAAAACGAAGCGAAAAATGCAACTTTGAAAAAAAAAACGTCTGAAACTCATGAGCTGTTTTACCTTGAAAACAGAGCCTTTCTCTAGCATATCTATAGCACTACGACCCTATGGCTATGGATAGGATTAGATACAGTTGCTCAGCAGACAGTATCACAAATGATAGGATTAGATATAGGGCCCAGCTCGCTGACATTGCGGCTCCAGTTCTGGACCCAGGAAAGGTAAGAATAATAATTGTTTTGCTTTATGTGTTACTAATTTTTTCGGTGTATTTGTGTTTTTTTTACAGGTCCCGTCGTTCGATTCGAGGACTACTTCGATTATTGATGTTTTTCTTCCTTAATAAAATGGTCAATGAGAGATGTGTGGGTTTTTTATTTCAATAAAAAAAAAATTCTATGTCCTTGTATTTTTTCTAAACTTTATTACTACCGCCTTATTAATAACTGCTGGCTGATTAATAGCATCTATTACGAAGGCGAGGGTCAGTGTTAGCTGGTGCAGAGGCATACACTAACCCCCATTATTACACCAGTACCCACTGTCACCAGGGGTACCGGGAACAGCTGGGTATGGATCCAGTACCTGACCTTCTGCAGTGTAGGTAGAGCACTGGGGCGGCTGCAGGCTGGTATTAGTCTGGGAAAGGCCAAAACCAGTGGCCCTTCCCATCCTGGTAATTCCAACCTGCTGCTGCTATGTTGTATCTGGCTAGTTATGAAAAATGGGGGGGGGGGGACGACGATGACTGCATGACTTTTTTACCATTTAAAAAAAAAATCACAAGGCGTCTATCGCAAGTTTGAGAACCAGCCAGATACAACATAGCAGCAGCAGGCTAGCATTACCAGGATGGGAAGGGCCACTGTTTTTGGCCTTTCCCAGCCTAATAATACCAGCCTGCGCCCCAATGCCTGACCGTCTCTACAGATGGTCGGGTACTGGACCGTAGCCAGCTCTTCCCGGTATCCCTGGCGGTGGTCGGAATCAAGGGGGTTAGTCTTTGCCTCTGCACTGGCTAACACTAAGCCTCGCCTTAGTAATGGACACGGTCAATCAGCCAGCGGCCATTACAAAAGCGGTAGAAATGAAGTTTAAAAGAAAATACAGACACAAAAGAAAGCAGTCATCAAAGTAGTCCTCGAATCTGACGTAGTCCAATTACCAAACCTGTGAAAAAAAACAAACACAAAAAAAACCAGGCTTAGATACAGGGCCCATGTGTGATACTGTCTAATCGACCATGTACAGTGAAGGAAATAAGTATTTGATCCCTTGCTGATTTTGTAAGTTTGCCCACTGTCAAAGACATCAACAGTCTAGCATTTTTAGGCTAGGTTAATTTTACCAGTGAGAGATAGATTATATAAAAAACAAAAACACATTGTCAAAATTATATATATTTATTTGCATTGTGCACAGAGAAATAAGTATTTGATCCCATTGGCAAACAAGACTTAATACTTGGTGGCAAAACCCTTGTTGGAAAGCACAGCAGTCAGACATTTTTAGTAGTTGATGATGAGGTTTGCACACGTTAGATGGAATTTTGGCCCACTCCTCTTTGCAGATCATCTGTAAATCATTAAGATTTCGAGGCTGTCGCTTGGCAACTCGGATCTTCAGCTCCATCCATAAGTTTTCTATGGGATTAAGGTCTGGAGACTGGCTAGGCCACTCCATGACCTTAATGTGCTTCTTTTTGAGCCACTCCTTTGTTGCCTTGGCTGTATGTTTCGGGTAATTGTCGTGCTGGAAGACCCAGCCACGAGCCATTTTTAATGTCCTGGTGGAGGGAAGGAGGTTGTCACTTATAATTTGACGGTACATGGCTCCATCCATTCTCCCATTGATGCGATGAAGTAGTCCTGTGCCCTTAGCAGAGAAACACCCCCAAAACATAATGTTTCCACCTCCATGCTTGACAGTGGGGATGGTGTTCTTTGGGTCATAGGCAGCATTTCTCTTCCTCAAAAAATGGCGAGTTGAGTTAATGCCAAAGAGCTAAATTTTAGTCTCATCTGACCACAGCACCTTCTCCCAATCACTCTCAGAATCATCCAGATGTTCATTTGCAAACTTCAGACGGGCCTGTACATGTGCCTTCTTGAGCAGGGGGAACTTGCGGGCACTGCAGGATTTTAATCCATTACGGCGTAATGTGTTACCAATGGTTTTCTTGGTGACTGTGGTCCCAGCTGCCTTGAGATCATTAACAAGTTCCCCCCGTGTAGTTTTCGGCTGAGCTCTCACCTTCCTCAGGATCAAGGATACCCCACGAGGTGAGATTTTTAATGGAGCCCCAGATCGATGTCGATTGACAGTCATTTTGTATGTCTTCCATTTTCTTACTATTGCACCAACAGTTGTCTCCTTCTCACCCAGCGTCTTACTTATGGTTTTGTAGCCCATTCCAGCCTTGTGCAGGTCTATGATCTTGTCCCTGACATCCTTAGAAAGCTCTTTGGTCTTGCCCATGTTGTAGAGGTTAGAATCAGACTGATTAATTGAGTCTGTGGACAGGAGTCTTTTATACAGATGACCATTTAAGACAGCTGTCTTTAATGCAGGCACCAAGTTGATTTGGAGTGTGTAACTGGTCTGGAGGAGGCTGAACTCTTAATGGTTGGTAGGGGATCAAATACTTATTTCTCTGTGCACAATGCAAATAAATATATATAATTTTGACAATGTGATTTTCTTTTTTTTTTTTTATATAATCTATCTCTCACTGGTAAAATTAACCTAGCCTAAAAATTATAGACTGTTCCTGACTTTGACAGTGGGCAAACTTACAAAATCAGCAAGGGATCAAATACTTATTTCCTCCACTGTATCTAAGCCTACCAGAAGGCAGGCTTAGATACAGGAACCCAGCAGGCAGTAAAGATGTTACACTTGATCAGCTCTTCGGTGCATCGGATGTCCCGACACCATCTAGCGTCATGCGCGGTGCACAGCGTCCTGATGTGAGAAGACGTCAGGATGTCCGCTGCGCTGGGGAAGGAAGGTAAGTATAGTGGTATTACTATAGTAACAGGGGCCAGTGTATTTTAGGACATAGGCCCCAGTTACTATAGTAAATTTCTATAGACGTGATGCAGGGTCCCGGCCCGGTCGCAATTGTGACCGCTGTGACCCCTGGAGCGGCAGTCTTCCGGGGCACCAGGAAAAATATCCAGGGCTTGGGCCCCGGTGCTAGAGACGTCCCTGATGACCCCTAGCAAATATCCTGAGTAACCCCCTTGTGCAGCACGAACAGCAGATAGATGGGCTGGAAGTGACTCACTAAAGGTGATGGTAGGTTGTCTCAGGTATCTGGAGCCATGCTGACTGCAGTGTATCCCACATTTGCTGGAGGGTGCGTGGGGGTTGGATCCATAGAGCAAACAAGACGATCGAGGTGGTTCCACAGATGCTCAATTGGATTTAAGTCTGGTGAATTAGGGGGCTATGGAAGTACTTGGAAGCCTTGGTCATGCTCTTCTAACCAGTGTCGGAAACTTCTAGCCGTGTGACATGTCGCATTTTCTTGCCGGAAGTTTCCATCTGCCCCATTGAAAACAAACAGCATGTATGAGTGGACGTGATCTGCAATGATGAATTCATACCCAAATCAGTTCAGAGAGCTTTCCACATGGATGAATGGGCCCAGAGAATGCCTTGCAAAAATTCCCCAAATCATAACGTTGCCCCCACCAGCTTGTATTCTCCCAGCAATGGTTGCGGGGTGTTTGTTCTCGAATGTTTCTCGCCTGACACGCCAAAGTCCATCTGTTCGATGAAGCAGAAAACGTGACTCGTCGGAGAAGGCAACCCTTTGCCAGTAGTCAGTGATCCAATTTCGATACTCAATCGAAGAAAGGAACTGCAGCACTCAAGATAATCCAAAGAAGTGTATTTGATTTATTCACCAAGGATAAAAACACTTGCAAAGTTTCAACCCATGAATGGGTCTTTATCGATGCTTAATAAAAGACCCAATCATGGGTTGAAACGTTGCAAGTGTTTTTATTCTTGGTGAATAAATCAAATACACTACTTTGGATTATCTTGAGTGCTGCAGTTCCTTTCTTCGATTGCATATTGATTGTCTCCCTTGGACCTGGGATTCTTTGCTGCGTGCACCACCCATGTTTGGGGAGTTGTCCTTACACACTGAAGATTTTTTTGTGGCTGTGCTGCGGTTTTCCTGAATACCAATTTCGATACTGCCATGCAAATTTAAGCCTCAATTTAGCACAATTTGCAACAAAATTATTGTGATTGTTGCTTAAGAAAGTGCCCTCATTGAGTTAAAGGAACAAATAGACCCAAGTAACTGGCAGGCACATTTATTTTTATCACAAGCCAGAGGCAAAAGAAGCCTTTATTTCCCAGATACCTAAACTAATATAAGTATATACTAATATATGTAGATAAAACATATTTTTAATTTATTTAAGTAAATAATAGTTAAAAGAACAAACTACACATGGTAAGTATTCTGAATGTTGTATCACTATTGCAAAATAGAGCAAGTGTCTCTTGTCAATAGATTTTCTCAATACAAATTCTCCTAAACTAGTGGCTGCAGTCTGCATATGGTAAACGCTATTAGAACACCGCAATGCATTTAAAATCTAGCCAGCCCCCCGACATGTTTCACCACGAGACGTGACATCCTCAAGGTTATTGGGGCTAATGGCACCGGACACTAAACTTTCCCCTTTTATAAACTAGGTGATGACATCACACAATGTATCAATCCGAGAGAGCAATCGCGTCTTTGGAATACAGCCCTGCCCATCAAAAAGTAAAACGGACAAGAGTACCAGCCAATCATTGAGCTCAATAGAGCAGCCAACCGGAGGTATCGCGAGAGTCTGCACAATAAAAATAAAAGACCCAGACTAGATCGCAAGTGCCGATATCGGTCTACTGCGCATGTCAGGGAATTTAGTCTCAAATGAGAAAAGATTCTTTAAAACATCTATTGTGCATGCGTAAACTGTTAGTATTCACTGACAATGGAGAGGAAAGACTGTATTACAATTAACACTGAACTGATTGTTAGATACCGTCTTTTAATCGCAACATGAACAGAGATATGGTACTCTCCACCTACTCTATAAAGCATATTGGCTTATTATATTAATCATTTTTTGGGTCAAATATTCTCACAAATCTCTTTAGATCTAAAAAAGGGAAAGTTCAGAAACAATTAAATATCAGTATCCTAGAAGACTACAGAGTTCTGTGTGAACATAGAGAACTTATACAGGGTGGGTCATTTATATGGATACACCTAAATAAAATGGGAATGGTTGGTGATATTAACTTCCTGTTTGTGGCACATTAGTATATGGGAGGGGGGAAACTTTTCAAGCTGGGTGCTGACCATGGCGGCCATTTTGTATCCAACTTTAGTTTTTTCAATGGGAAGAGGTTCATGTGACACATCAAACTGATCGAGAATTTCACAAGAAAAACAATGGTGTGCTTGGTTTTAACGTTACTTTATTCTTTCATGAGTTATTTCCAAGTTTCTGACCACTTATAAAATGTGTTCAAAGTGCTACCCATTGTGTTGGATTGTCAATGCAACCCTCTTCTCCCACTCTTCACACACTGATAGCAACACCGCAGAAGAAATGCCTCCCGATCTGACCCCCTTAGACTTTTATCTTTGTGGTCATCTGAAGGCAATGGTCTATGCTGTGAAGATACGAGATGTGCAGCAACTGAAACGACGGATACTGGAAGCCTGTGCTAGCATTTCTTCTGCGGTGTTGCTATCAGTGTGTGAAGAGTGGGAGAAGAGGGTTGCTGTAAAGGATCTGCCAGGCACTACGTCTGGGTATACTCCCAGGATTAATCAGTCGACACCTGAGGCCAGACCTCTGAGACTGACACCTGCTCCCACCAATCAGGGTGGCAGGCTCAGGAGTGGGAGAGCCTATCGCGGCCTGGTCAGTCAGAGTTAGCTCCGCCCCCTGTCCATTTATACCTGCCGTTTTCTCTTCCTCCTTGCTTGTTATTCTTCTTGGATTCCTGGCCCCACTGCTGCCTTGCTCCAGCCTGCTTCTGCCGTGCTTCTGCCTTGCTTCAGTTCCGTTTATCCTGCGTTGCTCTGCCCCTGGCTTGCTTCTGCTCCGTGCTCCCGTTTGTATACTCCACTACTTCCTGATCCTGACTGGCTCATTCACCGCTCCGTTTCCTCGCGGCGTTCCGTGGGCTACTGTATTCCCTTGCGTGTTCCCTGTTTGTACTCCCTTGCACTTAGACAGCGTAGGGACCGCCGCCAAGTTGTACCCCGTCGCCTAGGGCGGGTCGTTGCAAGTAGGCAGGGACAGGGCGGTGGGTAGATTAGGGCTCACTTGTTCCCTTCACCTCCTTCCTGCCATTACTGTTGCATTGACAATCCAACACAATGGGCAGCACTTTGAACACATTTTATGTGGTCAGAAACGTGTAAATAACTCATGAAAGAATAAAGTAACGTTAAAACCAAGCACACCATTGTTTTTCTTGTAAAATTCTCGATAAGTTTGATGTGTCACATGACCCTCTTCCCATTGAAAAAACTAAAGTTGGATACAAAATGGCCGACTTCAAAATGGCCGCCATGGTCAACACCCAGCTTGAAAAGTTTCCCCCCTCCCATATACTAATGTGCCACAAACAGGAAGTTAATATCACCAACCATTCCCATTTTATTTAGGTGTATCCATATAAATGGCCCACCCTGTACTTCAGAAGTCCATGAATTTTGAGAGCTTATTTAACACAGTGATGTATAGGAAAACTGCCAAGAGATGGAAACCAACCATTATAAGATCGTTCCATCATAGAAAGGTCATAAAAGTTAAACCCTCATTGAGACCACCAGGATTTAAACTGCCTAGCCAATGGATCCATCATGCTTCCTCCTGTAATAATTTACAATCTAAATTTCCTCTTCTTGGGCCTAATATTACTTGGGCGATACCCCAAAATTGAAGTATCCTGGTGTCTCTATTATGAACCGATTAAATTTTTCTAGAAAGTTTTGATATACATCTTCTCAACTGCTGGATGGTTTTACCCATGTATAGTTTGGAACATAGACATTTAGCGACACATACTACACCAGTAGTATGACAATTGATGATTTGTCTAATTTCATAAGTTCGTTTGTCAACAGGATTTGAAAAATTCTTCATTTTTGGCATTAAAGGGCAAAAGGAGCATCATCCACATGGATAAGAGCCCAATATGGGAGATTTAAGCCACCTACTTTGTGGTATGGACCGTTTAGAGTAATGACTGTGGACAAGAAATTCTCTAAGGTTCTTACCCCTCCGATAAGTGACATTCGGTATCACTGATAAAACATCCCGTAAATCAGGATCAGCATGTAAGATTGGCCAGTGTTTGTCAAATATGAGTAACCTGACTGGCACACACGTTATATGTGCCAAAGCATCTGATCTTAATAGTAGAATTCCTGTGATTTGTGTTCCGATTACTCAAAAGATAATTTCTGCCAGTAGCCCTGGCATAAGCACGATGTAGACATTCCTTGGGGTAGCCTCGTGCTACAAATTTACGATATAGACTGTCACATTATAGATTCCAGATTGAATCTGATAGTTGTCTATGGTTAGTTCTCCAAGATGTTTGGAACAACATCGCTGCTGAGTTCCTTCAAAAAACGTGTGCAAGTGTACGTAGAGGATTTGACGCTGTTGTGAAGGCAAAGGGTGGTCACAACAAATATTGATTTGATTTAGATTTCCCTTTTGTGTATTCACTTTGCATTTTGTGAATTACTAAAATAAAAAACGTAACACTTCTACTTTGGAAAGCATTCTTACTTTGCAGCATTTTACCACAACTACCGAAAACTTTTACACAGTAATGTATATATACACACACAATACATACATTATCTAAATATTGTATTTAAAATTGTCTGATGGGTAATGAATCCAACCTAGAATTGGCATCCCATTCACCATTATGCAGAAGGGTTTCAACAATATTATGCAGCACTGCAAGAATAAATAGTTTTTTCTCTGCAGACCTGTCTTCTGGCACTTTTTTTTTTTAACACATTCCGGTACAAACTAGGGGCAACCTAAAGATTGCTTAGGGGCCCATAAAGACAACCATGAGGAATATGAAATTCTTGGAACCTAGAGGTTTTTAGTCCAGTGTTCCGATGGTTACTATTATATTTATGTAATTCCCTAATATATCTCTTAAAACATATTGAACATTGAGGTACACTATAAACTGCGATTACTACATTACATAATATAATTCTAATATGTTTTATCATGAAGTAAAACTGATTAAGGAAGGTAAAATTATAGGACTGGCAAATACTGCATTTACACACTATAATATTAAAACTAGAGACATAGATTACATTCCAATATTCTTTAAACTAAATTCTTGTGTTGTGTGGGTCTATGCGCTCATAGTCATGCTGCTATGTCTTAGGAATTCATTAATATAATTTAGATGCTTTAAAGACAATAAAGGGTTAAACCCGCCATACCTTCGTCACTCTGTGCCCGATTGCATTTGAAGCAATTTCCTAACACTATTGCAATAGTTATCCAGTTCCAGAGCGTCAGTATCATTTTCCGTCAAACGTCACTCGGGGCAAATCTGAAATGAGAAAGAAAAAAACAACAACATGAAGATATGACACGCTCATTTATCATTCATTCAGTGACAGTCATGTTGTGGAGGATTCTATTCAGTTTATCATCGGTGACATGTATCAATAACAGTGAAACTGCTCTTCTCCACAGAAGTAAGCAGTTTGACTTTACTTATTGCCCTCTAGCAATTCTGAAAATAAGGTTTTCTGATCACAAATCCGCAGTAAAGAGCGACATTTGTTTCATTTTTTTTATGTATCACGAAGATGTGTCAGGAGTTCAAAAAATGATACCAAAGCACTAAAATTGACTTTAAAATGTTACAGTAGTTGTAGAAAACATCAATCTAAAAATCAAACTTGTCTCTTCTATGATACAGACGTCAGGATGAAATCTCAGATGGTGCTTAAAAAAAAAACAATGCTGAAACGCCGGCAGATCTACAGAAGAAAGCGAATATACTTTACTCATACCAGGACCAATCATGAGATAGTGAATTTTTGTATAAAGGGTTTACCCCTGAAATGTATTTATAACAGTTATAAAATTAACATGTAAATACTGCAGGGGAGTTAACAAAATAAATAAAAAAGAATTGCATATGTATAGGTTACGTATATGCAATTTTATGTTAATGTTCGAGTTGTACAAATTCAAAACTGTAAAGTAATGCCTCATTAGGTAATGGCACTTTTTAGCATCAAGATCCAATTTTCTGAAGGCACATGCTGTAGGAATGAGGTGGATGAGGCGCAATCTAAAGCCGTGTTCTCACACTGGTCCTTATGTAAAAAAATTAAAAAGTGGCGGTGTTGCCAAAAGCAGCCACTCAGAGTCTTGTTACATTTTTCAGTGAAATTTAGAAAATAAAAACATGGGACATCCACCACAAGCAACAAGTATGTTTTTTTCTCTCCAATATTCTGGTACTGGAACCAGATGGGTACAATAATGCAGACACATTGGGAATATAGAAGGGTAATTGCTTATGTAGAAGCTACAATGAGGTAAATAATACTCAAGACGAGAGGTTTTCCTAAAAGTACAGTAAGCTCCCAAACCTATTGTAGAATTGACAGGTGACAACAACTGTGCAGCAGCAGTACAAGATGGCTCAAGCGGTCCTATGGAAAGCATTACACACTTGTTGTCAATTCTTAAAACCTATGCGGATTGCAACCATCTGTAGAGCAATCACGTCTCAGAGAGTAGCAATAGGTTTTGCAGAGGTAGCTGTTGCACTTGGGCCCTGGTGCCTAAAAGGGTCAAATAGCTCCTCTGCCACATAAGAGACACTAGTATTATAAATGGCACATTGTAGGTGTGTGTGTGTGGGGGGGGGGGGGTGTTACAGATCTTGCATTGGGACCCAGGGGCTTCAAGTTACAGTCTGACTGTTTCTGAACGAGTTGTTCAGTGTGTGTTTTTTCATACAGGGCACCTAGGCTACATTATGTACTCAAAGTAATGCCATGCTTCATTTTCGTTTTCGACAGCTCTACTTTGGGCGCATAAGGCCAAGTGTGTGATTTTAGCTTTAGGCCTGTTAGATATGGTCTGATTCTGGATCCCTGCACTCTTTCTGTACTGAACTTACATCGGTGTTGAGTTCTACGGTAATAACTATGTCATGGCGCCTCAATGTATGGCAATTCATGACGTACAGTTATGTTGTGATGCGTTAATGCTTCTGGAATCTATAGGATCAAGGATCTCCAACCCGTGGCTCTCTAACCATTGAAATCTACAACTTTGTACAAATGTTCCTTCCACATAAGTTTTTATTGTAACCTTTTAAATAAATTCTCCATAAATCGTGTACTTCCACCACCTTTGTCAATTTGCCCACTCTTAGATAATCGCTTGTAAAATTTTGCATTGCTGCAAAACTACGTACTATTCTATACGTTCGTAGCGTTGGATGCCAATTATATAACCTTCAAGTAGTTATCTCTTGTTAAGTCTCTACTTATGCTATTTGAAAACGAAAAAACGAATAGTGTCTCCTCTATTCAATTGTTACTAGTTTACCGAAGTGGAAAATTAATCTCAGTAGAATTCAGTTACACACTACAAAAGCTATCATTTTTATACTAAATGGAAGAAATATGCTAACAAAAGGTCAAAAACATATATCAATTCACCAGGATGTGTCTGGTATATTGCTTTTTTTAGAATTTGTCCTTAGCAAAAGGGTTAATCTAGTCTAAACAATCTCTTCTCTTTACCCCTATTAGAATATGTTGACCTGATAGAGCACGGTCATCTAATTAGGGCCCAGGAGTGCATGAGGAGGACCAGAAAAAAAACACCACTTATGTTTCATTAGAAAGTCCTTTATACTCCCTAACAAATACTTTTGTTGAGCCTAACTTGAACCATTTGGCCCATTGCCTAGTAAGGTTGAAGTCACACGTTGCAGATTTTGTTGCAGAAATTTCTGTGTCTGAAATTCAGTTCCATTCATCTGAATGTGGTGGTTTCTGCAGCAGGTGTACACGTTTCTGCAAGATCCATTCAGGGGAACTAAAGTTTAGTCACAGAAATTTCTGCAACAAAATCTGCTGCGAGTGACTGCACCATAATAGGTGCTGCAACTAATGGTAATCCGGCTGGATTTTGATGCTCTTAAAGGAACAGTGTCACCAGAATTTTTTTTTTTAATATCAGTTTTATGTTAGGGTTTTATTAAAAACGTTTATATTTATTTGTGTGTTACTTTTTTCTATTTTTACACTTTTTCTTCCCTATGGGGGCTGCCATTTTTTTTTCCATTTCTGTATGTGTCGATTAAGGACACATACAGACACGGAATACGGCAGCTACAGTCCCATAGGGAATGCGGACGGGGCCCGTCCCATCCACTATGCTGTACGCCATCTGTGTGGGAATGGCGCATGCGCCGCTCCAACACAGTCCAAGTTGAAATTCGCGCCGTCCGGCGCCATTTTCCTGTGGACCGGAAGTCGCGGCCGGACAGTAAGATTACTACTTCCGGTCGCGGCTTCCGGACTTGTGCACTTGGAGCAGCGGCAGCAGACGGAGCGGACGGATCGGAGGGAGCGGTGGCGACTGGAGCAGGTAAGTGATTTCTATGTATGTTCGTGTTTCAGTGTGTGTTTACTACTGTATGTAAACCTTCTACACTGTGTGTTAGCTCAAAAAATGGCGACACACAGTGTAGGAGGTTTGACCGTTCAATCCCCTCGTTTCTCCCGGCACTAGCCAGGATAAAGGAGGGGGGATTCTGAGAGCTCACTAGAGCGAGGGATTTTTTTCCAATTTTGCAGCATAAAGCAATGTGGTTGCTTTACCATATGCAATGCTGCAATTTTGGGAATAGCTCCATCTAGTGACCAGCACTGGGAAATATTATAAATTAGAATCTAATTTATAATATTTCCTGACTCGTGAAAAAAAAATAAAAAATTAGAACAATGTTTTATCACCTACACACTAATTGTTTATCTAAAAAAAAAAATACATGTTTTGCTGGCAACACATTCCCTTTAAGTAGACAGGATTATAAATCACTATATAAACTCCAAAAGCAGTTATAATGCAGGCTGGGCACAGTTTGAAACAAAAACATCCCCCATCATTTACCACAAAGGCATCATGAACCATACACAAGAGAAAAAGCAAAGCTTATAGCCAAATTTCTAAAAAAATTAAATGTTTTATTGAACATATATAACAAACAATGTATTAAAAACATACATAAGGACAAGACTCCAGTAGGATAAGATAAATATAGCAAATGGTCAAAAATACTGGAGTTTATATATATATATATATATATATATATATATATATATATATATATATATATATATATAAATGCTGTAAGCTAAAATGAGTAATTTAGTAGTTTTGTATTTAGATAAAGGATGGGTTCCCTCTTCCTAGTACATAATCCCCATACATATTAGATTCTATAGTACAGAGAAGGGAAAGGGGAAGGTAGGATAAAGTGTATTGACCCACAGAATAAAGTTAACATGTTTTTTTAACATGTGAATTCCGTAAAAATGGCATGCTAAAAACCATGGAGGCATTGCTGTTTTTTTTTCATTTTGTACCCCACAAATAATTTTTTTCATGTTTCCTAGTACATTATATGGCAAATTAAATGGTACTACGAAAAACTACAACTCATCCCGCAAACATCAAGCCCTCAAAGTACTATATCGACGGAAAAATAAAGACGTTATAGCTTTTGGAAGGTGGGGAGGAAAAAACGAAAATGAAAATCTGAAAAAGGGCTGTGGTGGGAAGGGGTTAAAGTAAACCTGTCAGCAAATAATTATGTAAAGGGAGAGACCTGTCAATCAAGATAAGCAGGGTTGGGAGAAGCAGGAGGGGAGCCATCCTCAGAGCCAGTGTTAAAGCTATTATTTTTTTTAAACACCACAGCGCTTTAGAGTAGAACATTGTTTAATGGAATCAGGGCACCTGCCACTAAATTATGCTGCCCATTGTCAGGGTTCCCTTTGAATTCTAGAAATCGCAGAGTAAAAGAAATAATAAATAATTTGATTTAGGAACTATGAAGTTCCCACACACTGCAGCAGACATCATTGCACTATAGGAGCACTGAATCTGAAATCTGGGCTGCAAATGATGCTCAGTATAAAATAATAGGATCAGTCCAACAGAAGTTTTTTTTGTTTTTTTAGCAATATATCTATATGCAAGCCTACAGTTTACATTTTATGGAAACCTTCTCTAAAAGGTGCTGTTATGACCTATTATGGCATATGGAAATCATAGAAGGTGATCTCCTGCTCAGAACCCCCTCTTTGAGCTAGAGTAGTTCTCACACTGGCGTACCTGGCCATGCATTTTAATTGACTGCTACAGGAGAAGAGTCTACCTAGCCGTAGCTTTCTGATTGCCGGAGATTACTGAAGCAAGACCTGCGGCGATCAGCTAATCGCTCGATCATCTTCATTTGAAAAATATGTTCTCTTTACTAGACAACCCTTTTAAAGGGGTATTCCCATCTTAGACAATGTGCTACACTGTTTCCGTAACTTCTAAAAGGAGTTATGGAAACAGCGTAGCGCAGTAAGATTGCCTGCTTACCATACTCCGGATCACCCTGTTGGGACCCGCATCTATTGGACATATATGGCATTTCCTTTGGATATACCATAAATGTCTGAAATGGGAATACTCCTTTAAGATAGGGCTAAAGATAAAGAGTTGAAGCCCAAAAAATTAAAAAGTGAATTTTTTAAATTTAAATTGTTTAAGTAAGATACATTTGCCTTTAATGTAATCTTACGACACTCATTCACCTACCAACTAGTGTGAATCTATGGGAAGCAAAGTTCCATACCATTAACACTACTTTTAAGAAAATCAACAGTAGTTAAGTGAATCCAATCTGTTCAGCAAACAGCCTGCCGCAACCTGAAGCAAATTGTTTTACAATATATTATACCTATTACAGATAGGAAGCTAAACAGGCTTAAATGTTTATTACACTTGGTGTATTGTGATAGCTTATCTAGAATATTTATTTTTCAATTACTGTGATAGACATTTTTAATTTATTTAAACAGAACAAAACATCGCAGTTGAATGAGATTGAAACAATACATTTTTTCTTTTACTGATTCAATTACTTTGTGTCCTGGGAAAACGGCATTATCTACAATTGTATAAAGTTTTCAGGTTTTTTTCATTGACTACCCAGAAGCACAGATCATTTAAATAAAACTCTTTTATGAGGAATGACTCATCAAGGGGGAATGTTGCCAAGGTGAGCAAACGCTAAATCTAATACAATGCAAAGACATGAGATACTTCTGCCAATTGCTCAGTGCCACCCGATATCATATTAATTTCTATTCCGAGAGAAAAATTAATCAATGCTTCGTAGTCCCCACATATCCTCAATGCAAAAATAAAACAAAACAACAGGTCTGGATTAAATTTTTCAAGGACAACAAGCAACTTCTTCCTAATATATTGTTCCGTTTCAGAAAAGTTTTAACAGTCTAATATTTAACGTCATCTTTTCTTTGGTGCATTGTGATTATTGCTAGCGAAAATGTAATTCTCTCAGGTTTCCAACTTGCATTTTTCATTTGGAAACTGCAGATATTAATACTTTACAGCTGTTACTTAATTTTGTCTTGAGAACTCCATCCATATTGCAGCAATGTAACAAAACAAACCTACTTCCTTAATGGAACTAAGTCTTTGCACTTGATGTTAGATTATCATCACGCCGCTTAATACTGTAATTAAATGTATTAAGTATAATGATTTAGCTTTGAGGCTTATGAGACTGACAACACATGAATGAGCACTGTTCCATGAAGCACTGCTTTCTAAGCAGTCGTCTGTCATTTTTGGAAGCAATGACAAAACACGTGACTTATACAATGAGAGCAGATTATACTTGCTTTTTTTAAGTTGATCTAGGGCCACACCTTCAGCCGTTTTACCGCTTTTAAATAAGAGCGGTACCAAGACCAGGTATTCCCTTTACCATATACATTTGCATAGGGTGGCTACTTGCTACAGAGTAGGTTTGGTCTTCTGTTTGCTTACTAATAATTGGCTAAATAGAGGAAATTCATTTGTTTCTATTTCTTCTTCCATTATTGTTTCAACATATACACAAGCTTAAGATTATAGTTTGTCATTCTCCTACCACCAACAATGATCTTTTTAGGGCACAGTAAAAGCCTTAGGGTATGTTCACATGCAGAGTCAAAAACGTCTCAAAATACAGAGCTGTTTTCAAGAGAAAACAGCTCCTGATTTTCAGTCGTTTTTTTGTGCCACTCGCGATTTTCGCTGCGTTTTTTACGGCCGTTTTTGGAGCTTTTTTCAATAGAGTCTATGGAAAACGGCTCCAAAAATGTCCCAAGAAGTGTCCCGCACTTCTTTTTCGCGGCCGTTATTTACGCATAGAAAAATGCCGCGAAAAACGCTCCGTCGAAACAGAACGCCGTTTTCCCATTGAAATCAATGGGCAGATGTTTGGAGGTGTTCTGCTTCCGATTTTTCAGCCGTTTTTCGGGCATATACGGCCACAAATAGGCTGTGTGAATATACCCTTAGGCTATGTTCACACAGAGTTTTTTTACGTGTTTTTTGACGCGGGAACCGCGTCCTAAAAATCGTCAAAAATGGCCCTAAATTTGATTTCAATGGGAGGCGGAGGAGTCTTTTTTCCCGTGAGCGGTAAAACCGACTCGCGGGAGAAAGAATGGACATGCCCTATCTTAGGGCGTTCAATGGGAGGCAGAGAAAGCATATTTGACAGCGTTTTATGCCCGCGGCGCTCAATGGCCGTGGGCAAAAACGCAGCAGAAATCGCTGCGAAAATCGGCGTGCAGGGAGAGGAAAATCTGCCTCAAACTTCCAAACAGAATTTTGAGGCAGAAATTCCGCCTGCAAAAAAAAAACCTCAGACTGCCTGCCCACCAATAGGGAGGAGAGGTAGGACCGCTTGAACTCCTTCCTTGACTCCTGCAATCTACCCTCTCTATCCCCCTGGGAGCTCACTTCCCTTAATGAGCCCATCACCATTGAAGACATTGCCATGAAAGACCTACCCAACGGGAAATCTCCAGGCCCCTGACGGACTGACTTATATTTATTACAAAATATTTAGCTCTGAATTGTTACCTCGTCTACATCCTCTTTTCAATTCATTCATGCCTGGGGACCCTATCCCCTCTACTATGCTACATTCCTATATTACCTTAATCGGGAAGGGATCAGATGGACTGCAAAAACTAAAAGACCCAACGCTGATCTCAAACTCTTCACCAAAATTCAGGGCGCACGTTTGGCGGTCGTCCCTTATCCACAAAGATTAAGTGGGATTTGTACCATTCCGGCAAGGAGGGGACAATACTCTGAGAACTATTGACCTTATAGAAGTCACTAATAGAGCTTCAGAGTCCACCTTATTATTGAGCCCTGACACCAAAAAGGCATTTTAACGCCTGGGGTGGCCATTCACGTTCTCTTGCCTGAGGGCTTTTGTTCTGTCTGGTCCCTTCCTATCTGCTCTAACAACTTTATGGTAAACCGACAGCAATGATTAAGATTCCACATACCTCCACTCATTAATTTCAGATCCGAAATTTCACACGTCCGGGATGCTCACTCTCTCCATTACTATTTGCCCTTTCTATTGAACCTCTAGCTGATGCCACACGATCTCATCCAGACATTAGAGGCGTAAAAATCAGAGCTGAAGAGTTTAAATGATGCCTTTTTGCAGATTATATTTTGCTTACTCTTACATACTACTCTCCATGCCCTATTGCGGGATTTTGGCCGCCTTTCCGTGTATAAGGTTAATACCAGTAAAACTGAGGCTCTTCCACTGCACATCCCTCCTGACTCTTTGAAAAGACTGAAGGACAATTTTTCATTTCACTGGCAAACCACCTCTCTTAATTATCTGTGGGTCCAGCTGACACCCACTTTATGCTTCCAACTTCCCTCCTGTATACAGGAAAATACATGCCTTGTTGGACAAATGTGCCTCGGTCTCCCTTAGGCCGTATTTCTGCGGTCAAAATGACTACTACCAAAAATACTTTACCTGTTTGAAACAATTCCTATTCCTGTGCCTGTGGGTCAGACACTGATTGGCCAGCCTCATACACTTCTCTTCACAACGCCCAGTTGGCCAAATGTAAAAACACACCCAGTTGTCCATTGAGAAACTCATTAGCATAAATCTAAACTAGCTCATAACTTGCTCAAAAATGATAGTTTTTCAAAATAAAAACCACTGCTGTTATCTACATTACAGCGCCAATCAGATTATGTAGGAGAGAGGGCACTTATAATCTGGTGACAGACCCTCTTTAAATACCACCTGATATGCTACCACTACCCACATATTGAGTGTAACTTGCTTATACTGCATAGGGATACTGGCTATTCTATGCAAATGTGTCATTCTCCATGTCCGGCTGGTTTTAATTATTGTACCGCCTGTAATGCTATATATTGTCTGTACTTTTGTTAAAACAGGTTTCTTTTTTTCTCAGTTCTATTTCTGTAATTGGAAAAAAAATCTTCCTTCAATAAAAACAGTTGAAGAAAAAAAGATCTATCTTTAGTAACCCCACTGATCAGCTGATTGAAGGGGCTGAGGCACCCTGGTTAGCAACGCCACCTATTCATTGTTTAACAGGCACTGCTCCGCACATTCAGCAGTAACTGCAGCTCAGTCCTACGCACTTGAATTGGATTAAGCTGCAAAGAACTGAAGTGCTGCAGCCCCTTCAGTCAGCTGATCGGCCCCCCTCAATCTGATATTAATCACTTTTCCTAAGAATAGGTCAATATCAAATACAATAAAATAATATATCACCTATCCACAGGATATGTGATTAATCTTAGATTGCTAGATGCCCCAATGAACACTTGTATGGGAATCCCAAAACACCTGTTCCTCCTCAACAAGATGACTTGGGTTAGGAGTTGCAGTGATTGAGCATGTGCACTGCCACTACATACAAACTCTATGGAAGTTAAGGAAACATCCGAGTGCAACTACTGATCGTGTGGGAACCCAGCGGTAGGGCCAACAGCGATCAAACATTTATCACCTATCCTGTAAATAGGTGATAAATGTTTATGGTGGAAAATCCCCTCTAAATGTGTTTTCACACTGTACACATTAATGCATATTTAAGGATCAGCTCGGTCCTAGCAGCCTCACCCCCACAATCCTGAGTATAAGGAGCCAAAGCATACCTTTTAGTGTATACTCTGGATTTTTATTTCATTGATGGTGTAAGTTGGAAAATACAAAAATATTATATACATACACACACAAATGTTTTTCTATAGGGTGTCAAAATGCAAAAGACGCATCAATCTTGAGTAACTCACACATGGAGAGCAAATGATATCTAATTGTTCTTATTTACCCCCATGCTCCAACTATCACAATCTTAGCAGCCAGGTACAAAAAAATATTAGCAGAAAGACTGGCTGGTGTTATTTTTTTTATTTCTTTTTAATTAATAGGTATCCAAACGGCATATTGCTTTCAATAAGTATCCCCGCTGTATTTATTTAGTGTCTGGAGCTGCACTAGATCCTCCTGTCAATAAGCGAGCGCTGCAGCCTCTTCATTATTTACATAGGTTTAGTTTATATTCGTATTTTCACACACTATTACTTTCGTAGCAGTTGTGCGAGGTATTGCGGCACTGTCCAATTCAATTGAATGGGACAACGCTGCAATACCTTGCACAGCCGCTACGAAAGTAACGGCGCATGAAAGTAAAAGGACAGGGATGAGACCTATGTAAACAATGAAGAGGCTGAAGCACTAATACAAGCTCAACAGCCCCTTCTAACAGCTGTTTGGCTGAAGCGCCAAGAGTCGGACCTTCACCAATCTATTATCGATGGCCTATCCTAAGAATAGGCCATCAATTTTAAATTCACAGAGAACCCCTTTAAATATTGTGTGATAGGACAATATTTGTATCTTACACAATACACTTTTGTTGCCTAAAGAAAGATATTTCCGCAACTAGAAAGGAAAAAATAAATAAATACACTTTTGATACTTGACTCATTTATATGTTTGATTCAAAGTTTACATATATACCAGTGAATGTCAACCTTTACAGATAACAATTTTCCAATGTGATTTTACTTTGCGGCAGAACTTTTCACTTATTCGCATTATGTATTCAAGGAAACTTCAATTTAAGTCTACAGCCTATTCAGACAAGTTTGGTCTACCGAGTAAATTTAAAAAATTATAGTGACGTCTGCTGAACAACTGAAATGAAGCCAAATTCTTTGGAGTGCTCTCATGAAGGAGAATCAGGTGACATTGATTATAGTGTGACCTTCTTAGAAAATGAAAGTTGCTTTCGACCATGCCATTATTCTGATGGAAGTATTGAAGTCTGGCATATATCCGAACATGTCAATACTGATCTGAATGTGCTCTTCAAGTTTCTGAGCATATTAAACTTTGAAAACAATTTATTTTTGTAAAGGATCTGCCAGGCACAGCTTCGGGGTTAACACCCATAGATAATCAGTCTTCACCTGAGTCTATGTCTCTGAGACTGACTCCAGCTTCCACCACTCAGGCTGGCAGGCTTAGGAGTGGGAGAGCCTATCGCAGCCTGGCCAGACGGAGCTAGCTCCCGCCCTCTGTCTATTTATACCTGCCTTTCCTGTTCCTCCTTGCTTGTGATTCTTTCCGTGTGGTTCCCTGGCCCAGCTACAGCTGCTACTATTTGATCCTGCTCCATACTGACCCTGGCTTACTGACTACTCTCCTGCTCTGCGTTTGGTACCTCGTGCTCTCCTGGTTTGACTTGGCTCGTTCACCACTCTGGTTGCTCACGGTGTTGCCGTTGGCAACTGCCCCTTTCCCTTTGCTTTGTATTCCCTTGTATGTTTGTCTCGTGCACTTACTGAGCGTAGGGACCGCCGCCCAGTTGTACCCTGTCGCCTAGGGCGGGTCATTGCAAGTAGGCAGGGACAGAGTGGCGGGTAGATTAGGGCTCACTTGTTCGTTTCTCTACCCCCGTCCTTACAATTTTGCTCATATTTGACAACAGTTCAGAGAAAGTTGTTAGTTTTACTGCATTTACAAAAAGTTTGAAAACAAGAATGATTAGGGTGAAGTGTAAATGATACCACAGATCATCTGTCACTTGTCTCCTTAAAGGGGTATTCCGGTTAGGTAACTTTTTTTAAACTCCCACTCCTGATGTGCTGTGTAAGAATGTCCACCGGATGTTTTTCTACCTCCCTTATGTGTCCCCTGTATCTCATTATACAGTTTGCTTGTTACCGATCCATTCCTGAAACAGGCAAAATGGTGGACCGTGTCTGGTATGTGTCATGTAAATGACCCAAGACCTCTTCAGACTCCAAATCCCATCATTCCTAGCTGCACTGCACATTGTGAGCGCCTTCACAATATGCTCTGCTCACCGATTTGTGAATTGACGCACACATATCCAGCATCCCCACGCTTGTTAACATAGTAAGCCAGTTCACAATACTCGTATACACTAAATAAGGGAAATGTAAAAAAATTCTGCCATCAAAACAGTTTAGCGGAAGAGGGTGAGACCACCCACAGCCTGACGCATTTACTATCATTTACGCCAGAAACTGGCGTAAATTATAGCAGACATCTACGTCAGCTCCTGGCTGGCGTAAATTTTGCTTACAGCTAAAGATGCAACAAATTTATTAAGAGGCATGCGCCTCTTAAAAAATTTGTTGCATCTTACTTCAGCTTGTTTCCTATGAAGACTGGCTATGAGACACCAGTCTTAATAAATTCCTCCCAGTGGGTCAAAAGATCTATCAGGCATGCTCGACCAACGATAGCTAAGCACCTACAGGTCATAACCTAGGGAAACGAAAAGTACACAGAGTGATGGGTAGTCTGGTAAAATGATTTTCACTTAAATGGGACAACTCTGTAATACGTTGCACAACCGCTATGAAAGTAACGGCGTGTGTAAGCACGAACAGAAATTAAAATCAACGCAAACAATAATGAGGCTGCAGTACTTGTATGAGCGCCGTGGCCTCCTTAAACAGCTGATTGGCGGGGAATGACCCCCTTTAATATATATTTAATAATTACTTAAAGCATAACACAATTTGAAAAATATTTTTCGTGACTTGTATTTCTGGGAAACTATTAACAGAGATTTATTTTCTCCCTCTCTCACTGTTCATGAAAATGTTATGGTAAGGATCAATCCCATTCAACTTTCATCTTTTGCATTCAGAGGTTTCTGCTACACAGAAGAAAAAAAAATCAAAGCTTCAGTTAAACAAATTTTTCATGGTTTCTTCAAATTCATTTTTTGAGAACCATTTTAATTCAATAAAAAGGGCAATAAATCCAAGCTAGAATGGCCACATATATTGTACTGTTGCATATTTCTGGAAAATAAATCAGTTATATGCAATTTGCTTAAAGCTATACTGGTGAAAAAAAAAAGGTTTCTCCATATTCTTCTTTACTTTAAACCTCTACATATTTTATCCTGAACACTTTTGCCAACGCTAAACAGACACCAAACAATTAAAGGGGTTTTACTATCAGGGACATTTATGGCATATCCACAGGATATGCTATAAATGTCAGATAGATGCGGGTCCACCTCTGGGACCTACAACTGTCTCTAGAACTGGGCCTCCTAAACCCCATTCTACCTCTCTGCGTTCCGGCTGATGCGTGTGATTCTCGTTGAGCTATGCCGTTTCTGTAACTCCCATAGTAGTGAATGGCATGCGAGCTATGCGGTTTCTGTAAATACCATTCAGTTCTGGGGGACTTACGGAAACAGTGTAGCTCAGCGAGCTACACTATTTTCTTCTTCATGGTTGGGAATCACACGCGTCAGCCAGAACAGAGAGCGGCAGAACGGGGTTTAGGGGCCCCATTCTAGAGATAGTTGGGGATTCCAAAGGTGGGACCCGCATCGATCTGACATTCATGGCATATCCTGTGGATATGTCAACAAATGTCTCTGATGTCCCATTTAACCTAATACAAAGTTGTGTCCTTTATTAGGTTTTCGGGATAATAAGATATTAAATAAACAAAATGTAGAATTGTTTCTTATTTATTTTTTTCTCCACTATGGCACACACAATGTTCTACAATCATGTAAAGCTTTTATGAGAAAAAGTACATGGCAATTCAGAACAAAAAGGGAACTAAGTACAAGACCTTTATTTAAAGTGTAGCTAAACGTTTGACAAACTTCTGACATGTCATAGAGACATGTCAGAAGTTTGGATTGGTGGGGGTCTGAGCACTGAGACCCCCACCAATCGCTAGAACGAAGCAGCTGAAGGCCTCGTGGGAGCGCTCAGCCACTTCGAGTCTGTTCGGCTTTTTCCGGAAAGCCGATGTATCTGAGTACGGGCTCATAGACTTTCTATCGAGTCCGTACACAGATACATTTATTTCCGGAAATAGCCGAACAGACACCAAGCGGCTAAGCGCTTCAGCTGTTTCGTTCTATTAATTGGTAGGGGTCTCATTGCTCGGACCCCCACTAATCCCAACTTCTGACATGTCTCTATGACATGTCAGAAGTTTGTCAAACGTTTAGCTACACTTTAAGGTTTTACAAAAAAGTAACCCTACCTTATAGAAAGTTAAAAAAAAAAATCCACGCTTAAATTACATTTTACAGTTTTAATAAAGCTCTACTCACACTAGTGTTCAGAGTCCTGTCAGGGTTTCCATTGGGCTTTCTGGCATATCTAAATGCAAGAATAGCGCAGAATGCAGCACTATTTTGTTGTTAAAAAATAACGGAACTCCAACGGACCACATTAAAGTTAATGGAAGTGTTTACGGTTTCACTAGTATCTAATATAAACTGGACCCAGCTTAGTTGTCATGGCTCTATTATAAATGACAGCGATGCCACTATGACGAATAGAGTGCACCATTGTTAATACTTTGCTTTACTTATTTTATACTAGTTTGTAACTACACAATGTTTTATCAGCTAGGAAAGTGAATTCAGAATTAGGCTGGACTCCTATTAACATAGAGCAGTGCATTGTCAGAGGTCAGAGGACAATTACACACTTAGATCTGAGTAGTTAGGCCACATACATTATAAGATATTGTAATGGAGCTAAACTGCTGTCGAGACCAAACAAAACCAGTAGAACTTTGAAAGATTATTGAAAGCAGCTTTGCATAATATGGAGAAAGCAATCTGAAATAACTTAGAACGTATAAAAAAAAACATTAATAAGTATTTACAAAATTATAAAGATACTCAACTTTTTATTTACATTTCAACTTACAATTTATAAAGTACAGTGAAGTTTACCGCTCAGACGGCACTGGTAACAGTCCAATATCATTCAGTATGGGCTCTCTCCCAGAAAAATGCAGTGGACAGTCCGCAATCCAATGAGGGTGTGGATGGTAATTCTTATCCTTGTAGTTCCACCAAGCTCCTTATCGTCTCTCTCCACATTCAAAGAACTCCTGGTAGGAAAAGGATCTTATGTCTAGAAGTAACAAGAAATAAAAGCATCAAGGTAAGTAAAAATCTTTAAAATTTCTAGGCGGCACGCCAAACACTCTCGCCCGACCCTGGGTTTCGCCCTTCCGGCTTCCTCTGAAGCCCCAGAGGAAGCAGGAAGGGCGAAACCCAGGGTCGGGCGAGAGTGTTTGGCGTGCCGCCTAGAAATGTTAAAGATTTTTACTTACCTTGATGCTTTTATTTCTTGTTACTTCTAGACATAAGATCCTTTTCCTACCAGGAGTTCTTTTAACGTGGAGAGAGACGATAAGGAGCTTGGTGGAACTACAAGGATAAGAATTACCATCCACACCCTCATTGGATTGCGGACTGTCCACTGCATTTTTCTGGGAGAGAGCCCATACTGAATGATATTGGACTGTTACCAGTGCCGTCTGAGCGGTAAACTTCACTGTACTTTATATATGTTATTTAGGGTATTTGTTGGATCATACCCAATTTAGTTTTGCCTGCTCCGGTCTGAGAGAGATTTTGTGGGTATTTGAGCCAAGAGAAACCACCATTATATTTGTCAACTTACAATTTGTTAAGGTGGAATTTCACTTTAAATGTTTTTGTCTTAATAAGAGATAACCTATATTAATAAAAAGTCAAGGTACTTCCAGTCATGGGTAAAATTTTAGTCTTTTACTTTCGACCAAGTGGGCGTTGTACAGAGGAGTGCATGACGCTGACCAATCGGCATCATGCACTCCTTTCCATTCATTTACACTGCACTAGCGATATAGTTATATCACTATGTGCAGCTACATACTCAAGCCCTAACATTACTACAGTGTCCTGATAATGAATACACATGACCATCCAGCCTGGACGTCATGTGTACTCAGAATCCTGACACTTCTGAATCTTTTTTGTGAGATTCCGGCAAGTGAAACCAAATCTCGCTTAGCTCCGTAATCTCGCGAGATTTGGTTTCACTTGCCGGAATCTCACAAAAAAGATTCAGAAGTGTCAGGATTCTGAGTACACATGACGTCCAGGCTGGATGGTCATGTGTATTCATTATCAGGACACTGTAGTAATGTTAGGGCTTGTGTATGTAGCTGCACATAGTGATATAACTATATCGCTAGTGCAGTGTAAATGAATGGAGAGGAGTGCATGGTGCCGATTGGTCAGCGTCATGCACTCCTCTGTACAACGCCCACTTGGTCGAAAGTAAAAGTACGCCCACTTGGGCATTAAGAAAGCTCATTAGCATAAACCAAAATCGCTCCTAACGTTGTGAAAAAAGATAGTTTTTTTAAATAAAAATCATTACTGTCACCTACATTACAGCGCCCATCTCCTTATGTAGGAGATAGGGCACTTATAATGTGGTGACAGAGCCTCTTTAAGTGTTTATACTTATAGGTTTCAAGCCTAAGCAAATTCTTTCCAAACATATTCCTGCCTTGTTAGGCATAAGGAGAGATTCATTAAGATATGATTAAACATTAATGAAGCAATTTTGCTATTACGCATATCTCTTTCTGCGACTATTAAATAGGTTTATTGACTGCCAGTAAAACGAACTCCTAATAAGATTTTTTTTTATTATATATAAAAAAAAGTACTATTAAGAAGCAAAAAAATATATATATTAATAACTATATGTAAATCATTCAGTTTAATTGTAATAAAATATTTTTTTCTGTTCTTTATTGTCAAAGGTTAATATTATTAGAAATTTTATGAACAGAAATTTTAGTGGATTAAAAATTAAAAATTTTACATTTTCCAGTTAATAAATGCATATTCTAGGTCAAGCGGACAATATGAATTTACCTTCAATCAGATATATGTGATCATTTCTCAAATAAAAAGTAGATAGTACAAGGGATATCAGGAGCACTGCCAGGGTTGAATAATGCCCAGAAAATGTGCCTTTGGTGCTTTTTTCTTTCCGTAAGTGAGGCTCTTTTCACATTGGAAGCCAGAAACCATAACGCAGTGCCAGATCTTACATACGACTGATAACACAAATGCCGACGGTCCCCATAGACTTATAATCGTGTCTGTCAGGTTCCGCTGTTTTGATGTAAAAAAATTGTGATGAGTGCAATGCCAGAAGCGGGACCTAATAGATGCTAGTAAAAATTACAATAAACTGCAATTAGGTATTGCAGTGCATTGTACGCTCGGCCAGATAATACCGAGAAACCCAAAAAGTACATAACATTTAAAGACTTTTTAATATACAAAAAAAAATTAAAGTAAAAAAAAAAGCACTTTTCAAATATTTCCCTTAAAAACAAGAAACAATTCATATTGCCGCAACCGTAAAAGTCTTAACTATTAGAATATAATGCTATTTAACCAAAACTGTGAATGCTGCAAAAAAATAGAAAATAAATAAAACTATGGGATTGCAGTTTTTTTAGTCACCTTAGCTCCTAAATAAGATGAAATAAAAAGTGATAAAAATAAATAAATCGCATGAACTTAAAAATTGTACCAATAAAAGCGATAGCTTACCCTGCAAAAAACATGTCCGCACACCGCTCCATCAACGGAATAATAAATAATTTAAAAAAAAGATATGGGACTCAGAATATGATGACAAAAAATCAATTGTTTTTCTTTGTAAACGTAGTACATCATAAGAAAAAGATATAAATTTGGTATCACTGTAATCGTATTGACCTGCAGAATAAAATTAACATTTCATTTTTCCCCACACAGTGAACACTGTAGAAACAAAACCCAAAAATCAAATGGAGGAAAAGGTTTTTTTTCCCATTCCACCCCACATTTCTAAGTACACTAAATGGTGCCATTATGAACTACAACTTGTCCCACAACAAAAACAAGCTCTCATACAGCTATGTCGGTGGAAAATAGAAAAAAAAAAAGTTATGGCTTTTGGAAAGTGGGGTAGAAAAAAAATCGCAAATATAAAAAGAAAAAAAAGAAAAAAGGCTGCGGCACCGAGGGGTTAAGAAGAGCCTAAATTCATTGATAAAGAGTTATGTATCAGATATAATATGACAATTTAAGGTCATTTTTCAGTGTGATGCCTCCCTAAAATCATGTTTTTCTGTCTGCATTTGTCAATTTATTGGCATCACTTCCTGTTTCAATGACCAAGGTGCCTAGTTTCCTAAATGACCTAATGGTCATGGGCACAGACAATGACTGGCATAGGGGCATGGGAGGGAGCTCCCCCCATGAAGCCAGAAGCGGTTATGAAACATGGCTACCAGTCCTGGGCTAATGTGTGAAGATGTGGGCTTTAACTTTAGGATAGAATGGTTAAGGGAAGTTCTATAGGAGACTTAAACTTTGATGTACCCTTAATTCATTCAATATACTCTGGCTTAGAAAATCTCTCTTCTGATGTGTAGAATTCCCCCTCAAATTAAAATGTCACCTTTAACCCCTTAGTGACCACCAATACGCATTTTTACGTCGGTCACTAATGGGCTTTAGGCTAGGCTGACGCCTTTTCACGTCAGCCTAGTCAAAGTCCTGCACGGGTCTCCCCGACAGCTGACAGCTGAGCTCCTGCTCCAACGCCCGCGATCGAAGTTTACTTTGATCGCGGACGTTTAACCCGTTAAATGACGCCGTCAATAGCGACCGCGGCATTTAACTTTGTTTACAGAGGGAGTGCGCTCCCTCTGTCACCCATCGGCGGCCCGTGAATGCAATCGCGGGTCTCTGATGGGGTGTCATGGCAGCCGGGGGCCTGATAAAAGCCCCCAGGTCTGCCCTGGACATATGCCTGTTAGGACGCGCCGGAGGCACGTCCTAACAGATTGCCTGTCAGATTTACACTGACAGGCAATAATGCTCTGGTATACGTAGTATACCAAAGCATTATAGCAGCGATCGGAAGATCGCACAGTAAAGTCCCCTAGTGGGACTAATAAAAGAAGTCATCAAAGTGAAATAAAGATTATTAATAAAAAGTACAGTAAAAAAATAAATAAAACCATTTTTTTCCATAAAAAGTGGTATTATTTAGTAAAAGTATAAAAAAAAAAAAAAAAGTACACATATGTGGTATCGCCCCGACCGTAATGAATCCATTAATAAAGTTAATATGTAATTTAAACCGCAAAGTGCTCACCGTAAAAAAAAAACCTCAAAAAACCATGGCGAAATTGCATTTTTTTTCCATTGCCCCCCAAAAAAGTCATAATAAAAATGAATCAATAAGTCCCATGCACCCCAAAACAGTACCATTCAAAACTACGTCTTGTCCCGCAGAAAACAAGCCCAAAAAATCACTACATTGATGGAAAAATAAAAAAATTACAGCTCTTGGAAAGCGACGATGCAAAATAATTTTAGTTCAAAAGTGTTTTTATTGTGCAAAAGTCGTAAAACATAAAAAAACCTCTACATATGTGGTATCGCCATAATCGTACCGACCCATAGAATAAAGGTAACATGTTATTTACGTCGCATAGTGAACGGCGTCAATTTAAAAACGCATAGAACATTGGCGGAATTTCAGGTTTTTTTTATAATCCCACAAAAAGGTTAATAAAAGTTAATATAAAAATTATATGTACCCAAAAATGGTGCCATTAAAAAGCACAACTAATCCCGCAAAAAACAAGTCCTCATACAGCTATGTAGATGAAAAAAATAAAAAAGCTATAGCTCTTTGAATGTGACTATAGAAAAACGAATAAAATAGCTTGGTCATTAGGGCCTAAAATGGGCTAGTCACTAAGGGGTTAAAAACATTTCTTTCTCAAAGAAATTGTATACAAAACCCATCTAAATGGCTAAGCTTGACGTTTATCCTGGAGCTTGATTTTTGGTTTAATTGTAGATGATAATTCCAAATCATTTTAATCCCAATCATCCCAAAAAAAAAAACAGGACTCAATTCAGAGGTAATTGACAATACCGGGAACAATACTAAGCACTTAAGTGTCACATACAACAGATCTTGAATCCAGTATTGGCTCTAATACCTATTGTCATTGTGATTACTGATTACAACCAAAAGTAGGTTAAAAAAAAGTGGAAAGTCAATATTCAGAACCAGTTCATTTGTGAAATATTAAACATATTTTTGAAATAATGTGTATGTTTAGAACACTTGATTACACATTTCTAACAAAAAACTAATTTTTTATTTATTTATTCTTTTTTTTTAAATGCTATTCTACAGAATGAAGGTTGAAAAAATTACACATTCTGAATACAACATCAATATATTAGTCTAGACTTAAAAAAAGCTATTTTCTGATTTAAACAACTAAATAGATCATAGTCAAGTGCCATCATTTTATACATAATCATTGTACTGTATGGAGTAAAGGAAAGACATTCAAGCCGATGATACTCTTCACATTCTCTATAAAAAAAAAAAACTATGACATGTTAATAGAGGTTACTCAAGATTGATTAGACTCTCCTAACCTGAAAATGAGAGTATGCCTTCAGACGACCTCTAGATGATGTCCTCTAGAAGTCTGTATCATTGATGACAGAAGTGGAGTGATTGAAAGAATCCTCAATTCATACTGCATACACAGTTGCCAAATGCCTTCTAAACCAATATCTATTTAAATCTCATGACCGGAGTTGTCATACACAGATCATTGTATTTAGAAGCAAGAAGACAGAAAATAATATATTCCTCATTTACAGGATACGGTTATATTCTCCAATTACATTAATTTGCATTTTATTCTTATTTATTTTTAAATAAAACTTTTTAATTACTTTCCCAGATGTCCAGATCTATATAATCTTTCTGTACCCTCTGGCATTGCTAGCTTTACATTTGGAATTTACAAGCGAGCTTTTCTTGCTCAGTAGTTGGATAAGGATTTAAATGGAGACATGGAAGTCTAAGGGTCCATTTACATGGGCCAATTATCAAGTTAACGTTCTCAGAATGCCCGTTCTAGATCATTGCCCAGTGTAAACAGGGCAACGATCAGCTGAAGAACGAGCAAAGCTCATTCTTCAGCTGATTGTTTAGTTTTAAATGCCGAAAATATTATTGTTGTCGGTAGCACATCTCTCTGTGCAAACAGGGAGACGTGTGCCTACATGATAGAAATGTATGAGGGCAAGCAATCGGAGCAACGATCGCTCATCCCCATACTAGCTCCTTTTGAAAGGAGCAAACGAGTGCTGATCAATGAGGTGTCTTGTTTATTACCTACCACCCTTACTGACATTCATATGTACTATATATATATATATTGTGTTTAAGTAACCGGAACTGTTATGCCTAACTGGTGACCCTCATGTGCGGCACCCATTTAGCTGCCTTCCACAAAAAGATGATATGAATGTCCCTGTACTATGTGTGCTTTGCCCAACAAAGAACAGTGGAGCTACTCTGTTTTCTCTGTTATCTTATACCATCTCCAAAAGCGGTATCGTGTGCCCTCAAGTTACAATATGAGTTCATTCCTTGACGACCACTGTAAGTTGAAACCATTAAAATTTGAGACCATAACTTTAAGGAAAACTAGTAATTGCTTTCAAAGCCCCAAAATGTCAACCCAAAACAAGATTTTTTTTAAAAATGTAATGAAAAACAAGCAGATAGCTAATACAGATTAAAAGTCCTTACATATGAAAGTCAGAATGAGCGGTTTGGCGCTGTAATAATTCACTTTCGATGATGTGGACAAGAGCTTCTTTAGAGTTCTGTATACTTCACACAGCGTACCGGGAAACTAAAATAGAGCCACCCTCACCTTGTGTCCAAAGGAGCAACTCATCCTAGTACAAGTAAAGAGCAGTACAGAGCATGATGTACCGTACTGTAGAGAGGCACTACTAGACAGTAAGTCAGTGCATACACTCCAGTAATACATGCGTTTTACCAGGGAAATGTCCATGCCAATAGTCTGGATCAGCAATGCCTGTGGCATTGTATGTTGAATGTGGTTTCAAGTTAGAATTGCACGGAAATGGCGAGGAAACACCGTTGTATGTTAAAAAATATTGTAACCTAAGGGACCACTGTATAAGTATTTATGTTCTTTTTCTACATGTTTATGAATAGGAGGTTTTGAAAAGTTGTTTTTTTTCTTCTGTTAAGTCTGAACCTGTTTTTAGCTTAATAAAATATATGGAAAAAATGCTAGCCACTGATAAGAACGTCACAGGTGTGTATGCCTACCCCCTGCCTTTAAGGCCCCCAAAAGTAAGCACGGTTTCCCCCTCTATGAAGGTAAGCACCACATTACATGGAAATCTAAACACATAGCAGGTCCTGCAGTTACATGGGCTGAATGCTCCAGCAAAAAGGCAGCACTCTTAAAATACATGGGATAAGGGTAGTGTTTAATATAGAATAGAAATACCGTTGTTTCTCTTTAAAGCTGGGGAATAATGTGATCAGTAGTGTTAAATAAACCGGGCGTACCATCAACAAAACAAATCATATTGTTCCCACTTAAACTCAACTACATGTATATTCTTAACAATATTACATGAAAATTACTAGCAAAAATGAAGAACATTCGTGCATACAAGGACAGCCCATTCATCCAATTCAATTGGAGATGTGTAACGCTTCATTTCCCCCGTGGTGGAATTGCAGGGGAATTAACTCCTTGATGCTCCCGGATGAAACTATACATCATAGTGTGGGTGGGGGTTGAAGTATGGAGCAGGCTCACAAACTAAGCCCGCTCCATAATCTGTGGGCGTATTACAGTTGACACCTCGCACTAACGGCCAGGAACAGAGATAGCTCTGATCCTGGCCGTTCAACTCCTTAGATGCTGCGGTCAATAGCGACGCAATCGCGGTTTGCCCATGGTTGTCATCGTTGTTTCTTTCTGCTCTGGTTAAGCCCTGCCTCTGGGCCTAACAGGAGCCGGTGAAAATGACAATATACTGCAATACATTTGTATTGCAGTGTATTGCACCAGCGATCTCACGAAAGCTGGTTCAAATCCCCCCGGGGGGGGGGAGGGTGAATAAAAATGCAAAAAATAGTTTAAGTTTTTAGTAGTGTAAAAAAATAAAACTATTAAAACTTTAAAAAAACAAAAACCTTTTCCCTTATATCCTCTAAAGTAATATAAAAAAAATAAATAAAATAAAACAAAAAATAGGTATTGCTGCATCCGTAAAAGGCTGAACTATTACAATATAACCTTATTTAACCTGCACGGTGAATGGCATAGAAAAACAAAAACACCAAAATCGCTGTTCTTTGGTTACCTTAACAAAAAAAAAAAATTTGAATCAAAAGTGATCAAAAACTCGTACTTACCAAGAAATGGGACCAATAAACTAATACAGCTTGTTCCGCAAAAAAAGCCCTCAACTTTTTTTTTAACATATTTTTTTCTTTGTAAAATAAAAATACCGCCATAATTTTTCTGTGGGTCAATATGGTTAACGTTTTCGTTTTTACCGTACAGTGAAAGCCGTAAAAATAAACCCCAAAAACAATTTTTTCCAATTTCACCCCAGAAATATTTTTTTTTGTTTCCCAATACATTATATGGCACTTTAAATAGCGCCAATAGAAACAACAACACCTCCCACAAAAATAAGCCCTTGCACAACTCTATCGACAGAAAAAATAAAAAAAGTTATGGCTCTTGGAAGGCAGAGAGTGAAAAACAAAAAAACTAAAAATGGATTGGACTTTAAAGGGTTAAATACTTGAATAGGTTCCTTAGCAGATTACAGCAATTCCCAGCATCGGAACATCCTGGAATCTGCAATTATCAATAATTATAAAAGCTGACTTATCTATGCTATCATAGGGACAATAGGCCTCATTAGCAACCAATCAAGTATATTTTTTATTACATAAAATCTTTACTAAAATCTAATGGGTTGATATTAGGCTCCGTTAACCAATAACAAAATTGTATACTGTATTGGTGTTGTATTTATAATACTAAATCAGGATGGTTTATTCTAGAAACACAAGTAGACAAGTCGTTCCCACGAGAACCTTGTACCTTTAAACATGTTCGCAACAATAAAACATTAAGAAATTGTATTCAGTAAATTTTTCGAGATTTTAGGTTTGTTCTCCTTTAATCAGACACAGTGACGCAATTCAACTAAGTGAGTTAACAACGGTTTAAGTGAATATTTGCGAGGCAATGGAGCCCTGACAAGTGTTGGTCCAGTAGGCAAGCAGAAGAATGTAGTGTAATACAAAGGTGTCATACAGTAGTGTCATGTTGTATTTACTATTTGCTATAATTGATTGTAGTCTAGGGGTGACTAACTGTAAAGAGCTTCTAGGCCTATGCACTTTTCCCCAACATACCATACATTTATCCATTTGTAGCTTCACTATATTAATTCTCAGGCCTATCCAGAGTAAAAATGATAAAAGTTAAAAAGGGTTATTTTAGGCACTCTGTCTTTTATATAGTAACTTGTAAAATATCAAATGTCCAATTACTTAAAAATGTCCTATCTTTTTTAAAAAACAAAACAAATTAAACATTACCACTTCAGATTTCCTGTAACCATAAGCCTCATGTTTCTTAAGGGTATGTGCACACACACTAATTAAGTCCGTAATTGACGGACGTATTTCGGCCGCAAGTCCCGGACCGAACACAGTGCAGGGAGCCGGGCTCCTAGCATCATAGTTATGTACGATGCTGAGTCCCTGCCTCGCTGCAAGACAACTGTCTCGTACTGAAAACATGATTACAGTACGGGACAGTTGTCCTGCAGCGAGGCAGGGACTCCTAGCATCGTACATAAGTATGATGCTAGGAGCCCGGCTCCCTGCACTGTGTTCGGTCCGGGACTTGCGGCCGAAATACGTCCGTCAATTACGGACGTAATTAGTGTGTGTGCACATACCCTTACAGAAAAAAAACACATTGGACAGATTTACTGATTGACTCCATCTAGATCTAGTCCTAAAATGCACCAAAATTTGGCACATTTATGGCGCAAAGTGGCACATTAAGTTTTAGACATATTTTTGGAACAAATGCGGTAAAAAAAAAACTGATGTTTGTGCCTCACTAGACACTTTCGAAAAGTGTCTAGAAAAGGGGTGTAGATTAGCACAAAGGGGTCAATGGTTAAAAATGCACTGACGTGCACCAAATTTGCACCAAACATAAGCTAAGCCAACCAAGAGGTAGTATGGTATAAGTAAGAGAAAAGTGTCTAACATGTCTAGCAAGATGTGCTGAATTTACCATACAGCATGCATCACTGTGATCAATTTGGCACGTCTTCTGACTGCCTGGTTTAAGTTAGCACGGTCTAAATCTTAGACAGTATTAATAAACCTGCCTCATTGTATATAATAAAATAATGTGAATTCTCCTAGTATTAATGGCCAAAGAGAAACATGTTCAGTACTGTAGCTTTAAAAACAGACCTTGAAACAGAACTTACAAACTAGAATACTATTAGAGTTTCTGTATTTTCAGAAGAAAAAAGTAAATCACAAGATTGAAGTATCCTTTTGTACTCTGTATGACACAATTGTGTTTCTGTACCTTGAAAAGAAAGCAATGTCACAGCTTTCATGAAATACGTGGTATAGAAGAAAACCACAAAATCAATGTTAAATACATTCATTTATCCTTTTTTATACAGGGAATGGACTACACAATGGATGTGTTAAGAAATAACCTTAGAGAAAATATAAATTATTACCATTCCTTTTAGTAGAAACAATGCAGGGTTTTAAAGTTCATTCAGACTTTCACAGTAGATTAGCTGTGTAATTATAAGTAACAACTAACTAGAAGTATCACAACCAACTATGTGAATAGAGTTTAAAACGTTCAGAATGAATAATCATGTACAGCTCTAATGTGGTTTTACGACGGCACACAAAGTTCCCTGTGGCTCCATATTACGGAGCTTTGGACACTCTATATGCTGCCAACATGGTGCCTCTGTACAGTACCGTATTACAGGGTCATTGTTATGGTTTTCATTGGAAAGTGGATCTTTTAAACACCTACTGGTTTAACGTTTGCTAAACTGAGATGCTGAGTCTAAGAAATCTCCCCATTTTTCACCCTAAAGCCCTCGCAAGGAGGTTTGGTTTTCCCGGTGAGATCACCAGATTGTGGTCCCCAGAGTTGTTACCAATTGGCGTCAGGCAAACTAAAGGAATGTTCGAAGCTATATGGAATCGGAGTCTAAGTAAAAAAAAAAAAAAAAAAAGCTTTTTTTTACCAGGAGAGTAATCAGATTGTGAAGATAGGCAAGGGGGTCGAAACCAGGAGATTGAACTTCAAGTGCCAGACAACTTATCTGAAGGAGAGAGACGAAGGCAAAATCCATAGATAAAGCGAAGGTCAGCGTAAAAAACAGGTTAACTTGCATAGACACAATATACTTTAATTCACAGGCACATGTAAGGAGGGTAAACTAAGTATCTTTTTTGTATGGTTGACTGTCACTTTAAGAAGACAGCAAAACTGAGACTGTTTAGGTATTTATTGGTCCATGCTATACATTATTGTGTTTTGTATATATATATATATATATATATATATATATATATATATATATATATATATATATAAAAAAAATCTGTCTTACAGGTTAGTTGAGGGCAGGTTGCAATAACCTGCAGCCCTGACGTATTCACACTGTGCTAAGGAATGATAGGTTTCTGGGAGACAGTGACAGGGTATGTATGGAGGTACCAGGCTCCCATCTCCAGAACGGCCACCATCGTTGTAGCATCACATTAGGATCACATATTTTAAAGTGCTGACGGTCTTTATGAATACAGCGAGCTAAGAGCCCCAGCCAGCACAAATTATACATAGTCCGTGCTGCTGTTAGAAGCAAAAAAGCTATTACAAGTTATTTAGAAAAATTATTTTGTGCACACTCCTGTACTATAGTAATTTTTCTATATAAATGGCAATATAATTAGGAGGTATGCTTTAAGATAGTTTTGCTTAATACTAGGGGCCTTAACACCCCTCAAAAGCGCAGCCAGGTGTTATCCGTTCTACGTAAAGCTAATTCTGATAATATATTTTTACAGTAGACAAATTTTGGTATTCCCGTACAACGACCCTGTCCCATACTTCATTTACAGTATAGTTCTTCAGTACTCACTCCTCTGCATCTAGAGGTACTAGTATAGCCATTAGTAAACACATTCCTTTTACTGGCCTAGTTCACCAATCCGACTCATAGGCCAAATATATGTTTAGCGAAAGGAAAATTTGGCAACACCCTGGTGATGTTAGCTAATTTGTATGCCCCCAAGAGACACCAGGAAATTTGTCTCAAAAACACATTGAGGAATTTGCAATCTTTTTGTGAGAGGGTCATAGTGGTGATCTAAACAGAATTTTAGACCAGAATCTTGATAGTACTTCTAAATCTATGTCTTTATCACATAAAGCCGTCAAGATGATAAAACAAGCCTTATCTGATCACTCCACCTTGTAGACCCTTGGAGAGTTCTCAACCCGGATGTCAAGGATTTTCCAAAACTACGCTCATGTCTATGGGACCGATCATCTGCTAGATCAGCTTTTCTTATCAGACAGTCACCTCCCTGGAGTTACGGCAACGAGAATGACTCAATTCTGGTATCTGACCACACCCTGGAGTCAGTAACCCTCTCCATACCCTTTCATCCACAAAAAATTGTGTTACTGGTTTCTAAATAAAACTGTAATGACGGGGTAGGGAGACAGACAGGTGAGCCCTAATCTACCAGCCACTCAGTCCCTGCCTACTTGCACGGCCCGTCCTAGGCGACGGCGTACAACTGGGCGATGGTCCCTACGCTCAATATGTGTATGACTGACAAACAGACAAGGGTACACAGAAGCTAAGGAAAATGGGGCAGTTTCCCACGGCAACACCGTGAGCAACAGGAGTAGTGAACGAGCCGAGTCAAACCAGGAGTGTACGAGGTACCAAACGCAGAGCAGGAGCGTAGTCAGTAAAGCCAGGGTCATAATGAAGCAAGGTCAATAATAATAGCAGGAGCAGCAGAGCCAGGAAACAGGAAAAAAATCACAGGCAAAGATAAGCAGGAAATGAAGGTATAAATAGACCGAGGGCGTGACCTAGAACCGTCTGGCCAGGCTGTGATAGGTTCTCCCACTCCTGAGCCTACCAGCCTGAGTGGTAGCAGATCGAGTCACTCTATCAGACCTAGGACCAGGTGCAGACTGATTAACCACGGGCGTTGACACAGAAGCTGTGTCTGGCAGATCCTTTACAAAAACTCTAGTCCCAGTCATATTCCTCTTCTGGAGGGCAAGCTCAATGACATTCCAGTGACCCCTTTACCCATTGTCTGGGAAGTGCACAAATCTTGAATCAGATGGTAGTTTATTTGATCAGGGTAAAAAAATAAAAAATAAATAGGCTGGCACAAATAGATTCTCTTCTCTATCAGATCTCTATTTTAGAAATTTAAGCAAAAAAATCTGTGCTGCAGAGTAAACATGACCTTCTAAAACTTTGACATTCAGAAGGTCCTTAAGCTCATTTTTAAGTGGCAAAGACCCTCCAAAGATGCAATCGTTTTTACGCTATACAATACAATCTCGACTCCAGAAAACCGAAACAACCAATTAGTGAACACACTGCTCTTGTAGAAGCCTTTTTAGATATGGTTTCCCTTCCCCAGTCACAATAGACAAATGTGGACATATTGACCATCTTAACAGAAAGAGAAAAGAGAGGTATTGCTCTTTATCCCCAATGGAAAGAGCCCTGGCCGGGTTACCCATACTTTACTATAGAACATTCTCTAACATCTTATTGCCTTGCTTCCAAAAAAATATGCAACTCGCTTTATATTGGGAGAAACTCTCCCAAAACAAATTCTTAAAGCTTACATCACTATTCTTCCTAAAGATGGCAAAGACCCAACTACATGCATGAGCTAACGCCCTATATCCCTTTTAAATACCCATACAGAGAAGCAAAAGGCACGGCGCCACATGGTGCAGGTCAATAGAGTAAAGGGAGAGTCATAAACAAGATCTGTTATGCTCACCCCGTTGATGTGTAATAAAGCAGTAGTAAATCAGTCCACTTCGTGCTGCTGCCAGGATCCAAACCGGTATACCAAAATGGTTACCGCTATTTAGAACATATGGACAGAAAGGAAAAAAAGGAGGATCCTATAGGGCGCTGCTGCGTGGTTATTGTGGATGATCGATGATAACAAGTATAGAAGTAAGAACAGATATTTATTAGAACACGGTCAAGAAAGCAGCAATGGCTTAATGTAACGGAAGCATTAAAGCCTTTTATATTTTATATTTGTCCTTTTAAAATTCTCACCTCATTAATTCTAGTCTATTTATATATTCATATTGTTTTATATCTTTTAACATCCTCCTTTTTTAAGCAGCGACTGATGCCTATACATTAAGCCATTGCTGCTTTCTTGACCGCGAAAACGCACATTAGGTGAATTTAGCCACTAATCACACCTTGCACGTCTTTTCACCCTTCTTATGTGCCTGAGTGGTTTACTATCCATTACACAATAAATCCCTCACCTTTAATAATACTCAAACAAAGAAAAATCTTGGTTTTGATAGGTCACTTCAATGTCGAGGATAAAGTATGTATTATACCAACATTCGATGAATTTCTCTGTGTATATATGCACATGTACATGTGTGTGTGTATATATATATATATATATTTTTATCATCCACAGTGTTTTTATTTTATTGATTGCAGGTTTTTAATGAATTTTTATGGAATTCGTTTTAACTTCTTTAAAATTGCGTTTGTAGGACGCGTTTTTTTTATTACAATTGTATGTCTGTTAAAATTTAAATTATGAATGCTACATTTTGGAATTTGTTTTAGGGTACTAATACTGGTAAGGTTTTTCATTCTCTTTTTTCCTTAGGTATAATTATTAATTTGTTCGCAAATAACCTAATTTAGGATAATCTCTTGATACCTGTGTTGCTTATGACGTCACATTTACCGTTTGACCTCTCACCTGTATGACCTTTATTTCCTTCGTGTTTGTTTGATTTCTGTCAGTATATAAGTAACCCCTTTTTATGAGGAAGACGCTAGTACAGCGTCGAAACGCGTAGCCTTAATGTTCTAATAAATATCTGTTCTTACTTCTATACTTGTTATCATCGATCGTCCGCAATAACCACGCAGCAGCGCCCTATAGGATCCTCCTTTTTTTCCTTTCTGTTCATATGTTCCTTTTAAATACCGGCACATTTATCAAACCGCGTTAAAAAATACTTCAAAAGCTTTTCAACCCTGAACAAACAGGATTTTTTTCCAGGTAGAGAAGGAAGAAGTTGTTCAAATACCATTAGGGTGATTAATGTAATTTCCTACCCTAGAAGTCACAAGGTCCCATTGGTCCTGTGAAGGATGGTTTATTTGCTTATATCCTCTGTATTAAATGACATTATGAATTATCAAGCAGGATGCCAAATTACTAAAATATGTATTCTCCATTTTGTAATGACCTTTCCTCTATATAATTCTAGAGGACTCTCAAATAAAGGTCTTATTTTTTTGTGTTCTTTGCATGGTATAAAAGTGATTAAAATAATGTCTAAATTATTTCATTTTCTGCAGCGACCATCTTGTCTGGAGTTCCCATCTTGGTTCTTTGGTAGTGAATAAGAAAGTCATTGTACCTTTAAGACAAGTATATTAAATGTTGATTTCGTATGTTATTAAAGCAGGGGTGTAGCTAGGGGGTGGGGGGGAGGCGTGGCATGTGCCCGGGCACAACTTAGAGGGGGGTGCCAGCGCCACCTCCTCCTGCACTATATTTATACCTGCGTCTATAGGACACAGGTACAATTAGAAGCAATGAATGGCCAGGTACGTTCCGTGCCCGGCCATTCAGCACCTTTGTACGAGTAAAGCGGCACGATACTTTGCGGAGCTTGCGTCGTTGAAAGGCGCTGAATGACAGGGAAAGTCATTCTGCCCAGCCAATCAGCGCCTTTCATAGACGCTTCATTCAACCCCAGAAGACCTGCGCAGAAGTGAGCAGGTCTCCATTGCTGCCGGCCGGCGTGGGAGCGGGATTAAGGTAAGTTTGAATAGTTTGTTATTTTATTGTAATGAAAAAGTGTGTGGCTTTATCGACAGGGGGGCTTTATCTACGGGGGGCTATCTATGGAGCACTATATACAGGGGTGAGCTATATCTACAGGGGGGCTATATACAGGTGTGGGCTATCTATGGAGCACTATATACAGGGGTGGGCTATATCTACAATGGGGCTATATACAGGGGTGGGCTAGCTGTGGAGCACTATATACAGGGGTGGACAATATGTGGAGCACTATATACAGAGGTGGACTATATGTGAACCACTATATACAGGGGTGGGCTATATCTACAAGGGGGCTATATACAGGGGTGGGCTATCTGTGGAGCACTATAGGAGGCGCTATTTGTGGGACACTATATACAGGGGTGGGCTATATAGGGGCACTATCTACAGGGGGCTCTATGGGGTGCACTATCTACACGGGGCACTATCTACAGGGGGCATGGTGTGTGTGTGTGTGTGTGTGTGACAGAGTGTATTGTGTATGGTACACGATTATATTTAGGGGCGTAGTGTGTGGTATAGTGAGAATTTTATCTTTGTTTATAGGTGTAGAAATGTTGGAAAAGTGAGAAGCTGAAGACATCTGAGCGGCAAACTGCAGAAATGGGCTGTGACCGGGAGAGGTCATCATAGATGTCTGGACCGGAAGGAGAAGAAAAGAACTAAACTCTGAAACGTCACCGGTGAGTCACTTAATGTAAATGTTTATTCTGCCTCTAAATCAGTAATGTAGTCACTGTATGATCTGCAGCGAGATGATGGGTGGTATGATTAGGATATGATTTATTTTTTGTGAAACCGCATCTCCCAGCATGTCCTTACCATTGTTCGGGTCATGCTGGGAGCTGTAGTTTTACGCTGTACAAACCTATACGGCAGGGGTTGCACTAAATTGAGCTGTATTTCTGCTGGTGTTGTATTTATGTACTGAGCTTGGTTCTGGTGTTGTGTATAGAACTATATTGCTTGTAAAATGTACAAATGTTTTTATGCTCGTGTTACATAAAAAGAAATGTTGAAAAGAAATGACACGTCATTGATTGGTAGAGAAAACAAACATGGTGAGGGGGGAAGAGATGTCGGGAAAGAGGTTGGGGTGGGGGCACCAAACTGCACTTTTTCCCCCGGGTGCTGGAGAACCTAGCTACGCCTCTGATTAAAGTTAGTTATGTTTGATCTTGGTTCCCATACGAGGCTTGGAGAGAAGAAACAGGGAGTGAGATGGGAGGAGGGCATATATACACGTGGGAATGTCTCCCCCATCTTACAGGAATATTCTTGCCAAGAGAGATAAGGCACCTGCAAACCTGCTGTGTGAAGAATTATAATTATGTACTTGAAATATTCTTATCGTCTGAATAAAAAATATTGTCACATTGCCTCTGATTGGTTAACCTCAAGTCTACACCCCTTTTGAATGATATTATTGTTGGGGAGTTTGGCAATAAACCCCCAGAGGAGTATTTTGAGCATATCAGCAGCGTCTGTGTGTTTTCTTCTCCTCTCTCGATATTAAATCTCCTGATTAGGATGCTGGATAAAGTTCCTGGCATGAGTTTCTGTTGGAACACTCGTCTTAGGGTATGTGCACACACACTAATTACGTCCGGAATTGACGGACGTATTTCGGCCGCAAGTCCCGGACCGAACACAGTGCAGGGAGCCGGGCTCCTAGCATCATACTTATGTACGATGCTAGGAGTCCCTGCACTGAGTTCGGTCCACTACTTGCGGTCGAAATACGTCCGTCAATTACGGACGTAATTAGTGTGTGTGCACATACCCTAAAATTCAGAAGAAAAAGAGCGGTATTTAACTTTTGGAGCGTAGATTTTGCTGGAATGGTTTGCGGATGCCATGTTGCATTTGCAAAACCCCTGATGTACCAAACAAAAGTGACCCCGTTATTCCACTTTTTGCAATTTTTCCACTGATATGCCTATTCACCACACAATAAGTTGTGCCCAGCTTGTGCCACTGGAGAATCTTACCCCATAAATTGTTAAGCGGGTTCTCCCGGGTATGGTAATGCCTTACTTGTGGACATCAATTGCTATTCGGGAAGACTGTAGGGATAAGAAGGGAAAGACTGCCATTTTGAGCATGGATTTTGCTTGGTAGTTTGGTTTGAGTTTTACTGGTATTTCAGTTTATAATGTGGGGGCACATGTATAATAATGGGGTAAATAATACAATTATCCATGTGTGTTACGCTGTGACGCAATCTGTCACACTGATAAATGGTTTTCTTTCTTATCCCCCTTTTGTAACACTCTGCACCTGTTAGGGACTTTTTCTCCTTTGTAGTTTGTGAAATTTTGCTGGGAAAGTTTTGCGCTGGTATAATACGGGCACCTTCGCTTCCAGCAGATGTTCTATGTCCCTTCCTAGTTCCTACATACTAGGGCCCTGAAACTGAAGGAATGTTCCCTTCCGGCCTGCGCATTGAGATGTTTTTTCATCACCGCATTACTAGTGCCATAACATTTTTATTTTTAAGTTGGAGCGGTGTGTGGGCTCGTTTTTTTGTGAGACGGGCTGTAGATTTTATTGGTACCATTTTGGAACACATACGACTTTTTGATCACTTTTTATTTCATTTTTTGGTTTATGAAATGACCAAAAACAAGCAATTAAGGAATAGTGTTTTATTGGGTTTTTTTTCGGCACCCACAGTGCACCATAAATTACATGTTAACTTTATTCTGCGGGTCTATGCGATTACGGCGATACCAAATTTATATATTTTTTTTATGTATTGCAGTTTTTGCACAATAAAAAATCATTTGTTTTCTGTGTCGCCATATTCTGAGGGTATGTGCACACGCAGTGACCAAAAACGTCTGAAAATCCAGAGCTGTTTTAAAGGGAAAACAGACCCTGCTTTTCAGACGTTTTTTGACCAACTCGCATTTTTCGCGGCGTTTTTCGCGCCGTTTTTTACGTCCGTTTTTGGAGCTGTTTT